>NC_046291.1:91215833-91519375 GCF_004115265.2 Rhinolophus ferrumequinum | reverse complement strand
AACTAGAAGCAGGATTTGGCCTTTTGGAATGATGGGCTTTTACCCAGAGTCAAGGACTTGGGGATTGGAGTAAAGCGTGGGGCAGCTTTAATGGACCCAGTGGGGAAGGAAAGGGCACTTGAGCAAGAGGCAAGCCACGGGCTCATCCTTCTCCCGGGTCCAGAAGGGCAGGGCGTGCGCCGATGGTGGAGACAAAGCCAGGTGTGTTCTTGTGACTCAGGCGCCAACAGGGATTGCAGTATCCCCTAGCAATTAGATACTAAGGATACCTGGAACTGGGTCGTGCCTTACCTGGCCAAAGGAAGCACATGTCCTTCAGGGATTCAGCTACACAGTGTAGCTTGGGTGGGCTGGGCGTCTCGTGGCTCTGGGCGGCCCAGAGAGATAAACTTTGTGCCCTTTCTGTGGATGGAGCTAGTAGGCTGAGTCCTGCCTCTGACAAGAGGAGGTTTAGCCATCTCTGCCAGGCACCGGAGACCCTCACCTCTGCTAATCCTCTGCAAATACGAGGTCAGACAATGAAGTTTGTGAACTCACCCTGAAAAAGTGCTACATCCCTCATTGCTGAATATCACTACGGTCACCTTTGAAGTACTCCCCTTGGGAAGCTATGCACCAATGCCAGTGCCTAGTCCTCCCTTCAAAGCAATGTTGTAACTCTTTTCCTGGAATGGCCATCAGAGCTATCGTCGTATTACCCTTGATGTCCTGAATGTCATCAAAATATCTTCCTTTCAGTATTTCCTTTATCTTTGGATAAAGAAAGAAGTCATTGGGGGTCAGATCAGGAGAGTAGGGAGGTGTTCTAATACAGTTATTTGTTTAGTGGCTAAAAACTCCCTCACAGACAGTGCCATGTGAGCTGGTGCATTGTCGTGATGCAAGAGCCATGCATTGTTGGTGAAAAATTCAGGTCGTCTAACTTTTTCACGTGGCCTTTCTAGCACTTCCAAATAGTAAACCTGGTTAACTGTCCAGTTGGTACAAATTCATAACGAATAATCCCTCTGATATCAAAAAATGTTAGCAACATCATTGCAACAAGTTTGGGACCGTAATTGTCAGACCTCATATCTTGCTAAAAACCAGCCACAGTCTTATGTTTCAAACATGGCATTCACAGCTAAATTCAAAGCATTGCATCACAACTAAGAGTACATCAGCCAGTTCTGTTGGTGAAGCTTCAGCCACCTGAGGGGACAGCCTGGTGCCTTGGGAAAGAGTCTCACTACAATGGAGCATTTGTTTGGGGGCCAGAGTAGAAGGGATGACCTTCCAGTGCAGGGCCTTCTCGCCCATGGAATCATCATGAATAGTGCAGTCAAACAGCCCAGGGCTTGGAGGATTCCAATCTCATTTCAATCACTCACGCAAGAGGGACCTTGGGCAAGTCAATCAGTTTTCTCATCTGGCAAATGGACATAAAAATCACTGGGTTGACTGACTTATAGGCTGTGAAGCAAACCAAATGAGCTCATAGATGAGAAACAGATTTTAAAATTAAAAAGATCTTTGGCTTCCAGCTTTCCCCAGCTCCTCTGCCTGTTGACCCTGAAAACTCTAAAGGTTGCAATATTCATTGCCTGTCTGGGGGCCGTTCTACTCTCTTCCTGGGCTCCTCTTAAAAATCAAAGGAAACGGCAGCCAGGAATGGGAAAGAACCAACCCAGTTTCAGCCATGAGCTAAGCGCAAATGACGAGATGGGGGAAAACTGGCTCTAAAAGCAAATAAATTCCTCTCTCTCCACACCACCTTCCACTCAAGGGTCATTTGACTTTCCATCAACAGCAGCTAATGATATGGGGAGATAGGACCCTGGGGTGGGGGTGCGGGGGCGCTGTCTCTACCTCTTCCCATGCAGCCTTTCCTTGTGGGGGGGTGAAGGCCTTGGGAGTCGCAGGGAAGCCCGTAAAACGCCTTGACAATTCCTTGGCAGGAAGTGGATGCTGTCCCGGAGGGTGGGGCTTTCCCCTCACTGACCATCCAGGGACGCTCCTGTCTTTACTGGGAGCATGGGAGAGGCCCACAGCTGCTTGGGCTGGGCGTGTCCAGAGAGGTGGAGGCCCTAGCTTCTGAGCAAGGCAAACCCCGTCAGCTGGGATTTATTTCCTCCTGTGGGCTCTCTTTAACACATGTTTGTGGAGCCCCAACCAAGGAGCAGGCCCTGCGCTCCACTCTGGATAACATCAGCCCGGAGGGCAGAGGTGTCCAGTCTGTCTGACCCCGGAGTCACAAGCTCCCTTGGCTGTCAGTTTGTAGTCCTGGCGTTCCCACTCAGCAGTGTTCAACAGCCCAGTGCTGTCCCAGTTTTGTGTTGCTTTGTAACCCTACGGCCTAAACGAGGGCTGGATCTCCAGTCTTCCTCAGACCCAGCGAGCCTGGGGCCTGTAGGTCCTGGGACACCGTGGCTCTGCAGGCCCTTCCTTGTGCTTTCCGCCCTGCAGGTGACTCCCTTCCCTGTGGTGCTCTTCCTCACTGCTAAGACTTGGATTGGTGGGTGGCCACACCCACTCCACCCAGGGTTTCAAGGTAAATCCTAACTATTCTAAGCCAAACATGGTAATTCCAAGCTCCTTGTCAGTGATGGGTTTTGAAGCAGGCTCGTGACACAATTGTAGCCAATAGGATGTGAGGGGAAATGAGGTAGGGAAGGAACTTTGGGAAAGATTTCCCACTGGCTAAAAGAGACACATAGGCGGAGGGGCGTGTGTTCTCTCTCCCTCAGTGGTGCTGTGTTTGTGCATAATGCCTGGAACATTGGCAGCCAGCTTTCAACCATGAAAGGAGCTAATCTGAGGACAAAGCTAACACGCTGAGGAACCGAGCTGGGGACTTGGTCCATGATGATATCACTGACTCGCTAAATTAATGAAATCCTGGTACTGCTCTTCCTCAAGATTTCTTGTTATGTGAAATTTTTTTCAATGCCATCTTTGGTTGGGTTTTCTACCTCTTGCAGTAGAAGCATCCTTACTCTTTGAGTCCCTGTCTCCATATGAGGTCCCTTTTGACCTCTTTGTGAGCCCCAGAGATTGGAGTCATGTAGCCTCATACTCTGTGAAAAAACTAAAGCTGCCAAAGTGTTGGGGCTCCGTTGCCTGGGGTTATCTCAAAGGTGTGTGGTTTAGTGATGAGGGTGCTGGAAGCACTGGGCCCCTGCAGCACCCCAAGGCCGTCTCCACAAGTGAGATGGGCCCGGCGGGGAAGGCTGGAGGGCCTCCTGCTCATCCCCTGCTCAGGTGAGGATTGTCTCTCCAGAGTTGGCTCCCACTGTGACCTTCTTCCCTCCAGGGGCCTTGCAGCTGTTGCTCACCTTCCTGGGGGACGAGGGCTGCCCCACCTCTGCTGGTTCAGGGGAGTCTGCCTCTTTCCCTGCTATTCAACCTAAGGTTGGTGTCGCACAGGGTCTCCTTTAGCCAGGGAAGAGTAGGGTTTCAGAACCAGTGGGGTCATGGCCTCAGGAATAGGCTCAGCGGGTGAGGAGAATGCAGAGGGAGCTCCCGTGGCTCTAACTCAGGAGGCCCCACCAGAACTAAGATGTGGAGGGGTGAGGACTGGTGTGCAAGGAGGCAACTTGTAAGCAAGGGAGAGGCTGATTGTCAGAAACGAGGTTCTGGGTGGGGACAGGCTCACAACGGGGAGACCTCTGCACCAGGAGCATCTGGGGACGGGAACCCTGTTCTATGCATCCATGCGCCCTGTGCCTGACTTACTCAGTAGGTGCTCCAGTGGGTGAGACCATTCATTTATTCATTCATTCATTCACTCAACAAAGACATTGTGCCCCTTTGTGTTGAGCCAAGAAAGAGATCAGTGCTGAGTAGGACAAACAAGGTCCCTGACCTCTGGGTTCTTAGGAGCAGGTAGGGGCGGGGGTATGGACATAAACCAGGAGCTAAATAGCTAATTAACCAACTGGCTAGCAAACTAACTAATATTTTTGGTTAATTATATGTGCTACAAGGTATGACAGCCTGTGTTTACTGGGTGGGGGGTGGTATGTAGCAGTCGGTGGGTATGAGGGAGGGCCTGGCCAAGGGCAGAGGCGGAAGGATGAGAGGGAGCTAGACGTGCAAACTTCTGCGGCAGGAGCCCTGGGGGAAGGAGCAGCCAGACTGAAACCCGAGGTGGACTGGGTGTGTTCAAGGCTGGGTGTCTGGGAAGTCGGCGGGGCCCAGTGGGTTGACGCTGAAGCCTAAGGCAGGGAGCTGGCCTCCTGTGCCCTGTGGACCATGGTCTGGGGTCTGGGGAGATGGCCGGATGGTTCTGAGTTCCAGAATGTTAGACCGGAGCGCCTTAAATCCTTTTTCTGCCTAAGGTCATAATTAGTCCTAGAGATCTAAACAGAAGTGTGTCTGCATTCAGGCTCCAAAAGACACCACTGAAGGACAGGAGACAGCAGTAGGCTGAGAGCCAGGTGACAACCAACATTTGGAGGCATCCACTTTCATAATTACCGTGGTTGTGATTTCTGATGTCCAGGGCTGGGGCCCTTTCTGCTTCACCGCCCTTCCCTCTCCCATACCTGTCGCCCTAGTCTGTCTGGCCAAAGCTTGAGTTTTGCCCCTCCTCTCACTCCTGAGTGATCCCCTCCACGTGGCCCTCCTAATGGGGGAAAATGACAGACAGCAGTCTCGGGACAGCGGGCAGCCCACACCCGGCCGCTCCACGGGAAGCATGACTGAGGAGGATTGACCCCAGGACTTTCCAGCACCCACATCCTCCCTCCCATGCCTCATCTGTACCTGCCCAGGCCCCAGTCATCCTGAGCTCCAGCTTTCGGTCCTCGAGTCCCTGGCCTGCCTCTCTTTCCTCAAATGACCCCCTGGCCCAGGTTCCCCTAGGAAGGGCCTAACAACCTGTTTTCCTCTGCTGCTGGTCCCATTCTTCCCCCCCTGGAAATGTGAGTTATAAGAGGTTTTAGTTTGGCTCTTCTTAAGGAAAACAGTTAATAAAGAAATGAAAAGGGGCACAGAGGTGAGGCCTGAGGCCTGCCTGGAATCCCTGTGGACTTCTCTGTGCCTCCGAGCTTGCCTGTGGGACAGGGGCCGTGATGCCTCCCTGCAGTGGGATGGCTGCGCTGATGGGGGACAGGGCAGGCTCGGGACCGCTGGCTCCTTCGCCGGTGTCCGGCTGTTGTCCCGAGAGGGATCACGTGGTGCAGAGAGGGCTATGGGTGGGTGCCAGTGTGGTCAGTTAGCTGTGTGATCGCCAGCAGGCCACACAACCACCCTGTGCCTCAGTTCTATGACCTGCAAAATCAAAAGAACAATAGCCTTCTCATGGGATAGAGAGAGAGTAACAATAAGATAAGACCGTGCGGTATGCCTGCTGTGGCGTCTGGCACTCCGCGGCGTGCCCACCCCGCCCCCACCCCCCATTGCCCTCCTCCTGCCTCCCTTCCTCCTCTGCTTTAATGGATGACCCCATCCTCCCCCATCTTAGATTCCAAAAATGAACCATGGCTGAAAAACACAGGAAAGCACATGGAAGGTGGGGTGGGGTGGGGTGGGGTGGAGGCACCTTGACAGTCCTGGCAGAAGAGGTAGAGTGTGACCGTTGGGGACCAGCTCAAAGACCCTACAGCTGCCTGCTCACCAGCTAGGCAGGGGCGCTGAGAGCTCCCGTTTCCACAGTCACTGCATCGGGAGTGGCTGTCACCAAAGACAGGCAGGCCTGGCTCCCCAGGCTGTTCAGCTCCTGGGCACAGACAGCCTGACCTGTGCTCTAGCACCAGCAAGGGCGACGCGGCCCAGACCGCAGTGGTGGTGCCCCAGTTTTCCTCATATGTGAGCGTGGGCCCCTGAGGAACCCTGGGTCTCCTAGCCTGGAGGAGCCAGTGAGATGCAGGGACCCAGGGCAGGGGTTGGGGATGTCCCTGGTGGGGTCTGTGTGTCAGTGGTGTCTGTGTGTGTATGTGTCTGTGAGGATACGTCTGGGTGGTTGTGTGTGTGTGTGTGTGTGGATGGTATGTTGGTGTCCTTGGTAATTGTGGTATATATGTGTTTGTAAGATATGTGGTGTGTGTATCCATGGTCTATGTAGTAGTAGTGTGTATGTGTGTGCAGTGTGAGGTGTGTGTATGTCTGTGATGTGTGTGTGGATATGTATAGTGTCTGTGGTGTGTGTGTTTCGTTTGTGGTATGCATGTGTACATGTCTGTGGGGGGGGTGTGTGTGTGTCTGTAGTGTGTGCGTGTGTGTCTCTCTGTTAATGTGTCCATGGTGTGTCTATGATGTGTGCACATAGGGTTGACACACGCACAGCATTGGTGTGTCTGAGGTAAGTGCGTGTGTGCTGTGTGTGTGTGTGTGCCTGAGGTGTGTGCATGTGTGCTGTGTGTGTGTGTGTGTGCATACACGCACAGCATTGGTGTGTGTCTGAGGAGTGTGCGTGTGTGCTGTGTGTGTGTGTGCATACACGCACAGCATTGGTGTGTGTCTGTGGAGTGTGCGTGTGTGTGCTGTACGTGTTTGTGTTGTATGTGTGCGTGTGTGTGCATACACATGTGCGTGCTGTGCGGGTGTGTTGTGTGGATGTGTGCATGTGTGCTGTGCGGGTGTGTGCAGGTGTGTACATGTGTATGCATGTGTGGTGTGTGTGCGTGTGTGCTGTGCGTGTGTGTATGTGCGTGTGCGTGTATGGTGTGTGTGCGTGTGTGCTGTATGCGTGTGCGTGTGTGTGTGTGTGTATGGTGTGTGTGCGTGTGTGCTGTACATGTGTGTATGTGTGTGCGTGTATGGTGTGTGTGTGTGTGTGCTGTGTGTGTGTGTATGGTGTGTGTGCGTGTGTGCTGTGTGTGTGTGCGTGTGCGTGTATGGTGTGTGTGTGTGTGCTGTGTGTGTGTGTGCATACACACACAGCATTGGTGAGAACAGGACCCTCCCTACCCACTTACGGTCCACACCCTTGGTGAAGTCATCATGTCGTGAGTGATGTCATGGAGTCACTTTTCTTGTTTTTCCACTTTTATGAGTCCTCTTGCCCCCTCCCTGGGCAGCCACTCATGCTCCTCTGTCCCTCCTCTGTCCCGTCTTCCTGCCGCCTCTCTCCCAGGGATTGGCCTCAGGCTCCAGGACTGGGCCAGCCCTGCCAGCTCCCTCTGCCTCTTGGTTCGGCTCAGGGCTCCCTCCGCATCCTGGGACTGCAGCAAGGCATTGGTGACCTCTCCAGCTGGCTGACCCTTGCCAATCTCCCGCGTCAAGGGAACAGCCTCTTACGGCCCAGCCTCCGCCTGGTCCAGGCAGTGGCATGCTTGCTGCCCCTCTGTGTCTCCTATGCAGCTGTCCAGCCACCAGCATCCATTTCTGTCACCTTCTCTAGAGTTTACATTGGGACATGTTATGTGTGAATCTCCGAGGGGCACCTGGGAGACAGAGGTCAGGGGTCACTGGACGCGGGGCTTGAGACCAGGGTGTGGGCTGGAGTTAACATGGGTCACTCTCAGAGGCTCGCGGAGGGCCGACAGCCAAGCCAAGGGCACCCGAGCATGCTGGGGTGATGCAGACCACAGGAGTGAGAGCGAGTGTGAGGAGTGAGCGGCGGGGTGGGCCCCGCTGCACCCGCATTGAAAGACTGGCAGGGAGAAGAAGTAGACACACACCCACGCCCACTCACCGCCTCTTCCCCACACACCTCACACACCAGGGCCATCATAAAGACTTCCAACCACACTCAGAACACAGCCTGCCCGTCCCCCATGGCCTCCACAGCCCCGGCTTCCGACCCGGCCCACAATTCCTCCCCCAGGCCCTCCCTGCGGCCACAGGGCCACCCTGCTGGCTCTTGACCCAGCAAAGCACATCCGCCCCTCAGGGCCTTTGCCCTTGCTGTTCCCTGGCAGGGGCAGTCTTTCCCTGGCTACCATGTGGCTCTCTCTCCCCTCACCTATCGGCATCTCTGGGTTTAGCCGTCTTTTCAGACAGGCCTTTCCGGACCACATTATTTAAAATATCACCAGTGTTAACCCTCTGTCCCCTTATGCCATTTAAATTGTCCCCATCATACCGGAAATTACATTAGCTGTGCATTTATTTGTTTGCTATCTATCTCCTCCACCAAACATCATCCTTCTGAGGGCAGGTGCGCGGTCTTCTCTGCTCTATCATCAGGATTTGGCACATAGTAAAGGCTCACACTATATTTGTGGTGTGGTCGAATGCAAAAATGAGTGCATGGGAGATGGGTACAGTTGGAGTGTCTGTGTACGCCACGGCAAGACCAGGTTTCACAAGAAAGGGAGTGTCATGCTGCAAAATACATTTCAGATGGATCAAGGCTGTAAAAGGGAAAAACAAAGCTATAAAACCACTGGATGAGAAGAGAGGAGAATATTTTCATGATCTTGGAGGAGGGAAAGCTATCCTAAGCAAGACACGAAATCCAGAAGCTATAAAAGAAAAGCCTGACAGATTTTACTACATAAAAATAAAAAGCTTATGCATGGCAAATACACGATAAACAAAGTTAAAAGATGTTTGACTGCCTGGGAGAAAATATTTAAAACATGTGCAACAGACAACAAATTAATATCATAACATATAATGAGATTTCATGAGCCAGTAAGTAAGACACATACAGCCCAGCAGAAAAAAATGCGTAAAGGAGAAGAGTGCATAATTCATTGAGTAAGAAACACTCATGGCCGGTGAACAGCTGAATAGATGCTCACCAGTCACCAGCAAGAACCCACTGGGGGTCGAAATTGAAAGGAGGGTTCACGCTGTACTGGTGAGGGGTCCCCGTGCCTCATACGTAGAATGGGTGTGGTCCCTGCAGACCGTGGGAGGGCAAGTTGGACAGATTTAGCGACATTCAAAACGCATGCTCCTTGTGACCCAGAAATTCCACTCTTAGAAGGCTATCTTTGCAAAATGCCTAAGATGCTCAATGCCTCGTGGTTTGCTCTAGCACAGGAAGAGAGGGGCACCACTTCAGCGTTCTGCAGCAGGTGGTGCTTGCACGAAGGAGAACTACTCAGCCAATAGCCAGACTCTAGAACAGAGAAATGCTCCCAACTTATTAAGTGAAGATAAAAGCAAGACACACAACCATAGGAGTGGCCGGGTCCCATTTGTATTTTTTAAGTCCTATATATGCAGTAACCCAGATGTATACACACACCTGCATAGAGAACACTCCGGAGAGAAATTTACAACTGCCAACAGTAGGGAGCCCTGGGGAGAGGGGTAGAGCTTAAAGAGTGACTTCACTTTTCTTGTTTCTTTACCATAGATTTTTAGCACGTAAAATATCTTACTATTGTAATTTTTTAATAAAGAAAAAATAACAGCATCAAAGGATGGTGCAGCTGGGGTGTGTGGTGCCATTGGGTCAGGAAGGGGAGGCCTGAAAATCTGGTCTGGCTCCGGTGCTCAGAAACGACACGCCAGGCAGTAGAAGCCATGCAGTGCCCACGGGGGCCTGGCCCTGCTCCGGGCCTCCCCACAACACTGCGGCCGGTTCTGAGATCACGTTGTTGACGTGTTAGCGATGAAATCCAGAGTCTCAGGGTGCGAGCACGGAGCCAGGGCTGACCCCACTAGGGAAGCAGGGACGCCTCTCCCTGCATGATCAGGGGATGGGGTACCCTAGCAACATGACGAGGCAGGACGTCAGCTCCAGCTGAATCACCCTTTCCGCTCAGCATTCATGGATGGGGTAAGCTGTTCCTGTGCAGTCTCCTCCCACCCCCATGGTTTCAGGTTTCCTTTCCTATGGGGTCAGGGTCCCTTCCTCTCATGGAAGCCTCCATAGCACCTGGCCCGTCCCCAGGTGGTCAGAAGCTCAGTTCTGGACACTCCGATACAGAGACGGGTACGAGACCTGTGGATAGATGTCATGGTAACAAGTGGATGTGAGCATCTGGAGTTCAAGGGAGAAGCCTGGCTGGAGATAAACCAGTGGAAACTAGTCATGAGCTGGTGTAGAGAAGAGCAGTGGGCCCGGGATGAAGCCCTAGGTTCCTACACAGAGGAGACTGCAGCCATCACATTACTGTCAGAACAGGCACAGCCCCATGGAACCCCAAGGAACAGGGCCTCAGGGAGGTGAGGGGATGCCCAAGGCCACGCAGATAGCACTTAGGTCTGCTTGGCTCCAAAGCCCGGCACTTCCCTGACGGTCACTACTCACTGCTTCTCTGTCAGACCTAATATCTCATCTTCGCTTGAATGTGGTGACTTAAGACAGCTGAGCTGTTTTGTCTCTGTTTCTGCCTCTGACCTTGCTCCTTCGGTTCGTGGAGCTCATCAGCTAGAGGTTTGAGAAGCTGGCAACTATTGAGAGACCAGAAACGGAAGATGCCCAGCTGGGGACAGTGGGCAGACCCCCTCGGTGTGCCATGGCTTTACCTGGAGAAGGGAGTCTGTGACAGTCACGCCCACTCACACAGCCGACGGAGAGGCTCTGCGGCAGAGAAAGGGGGCACGTGCCCCAGAGCTACAGAAACATCAATGGCTACTGCCTGCGGGAGTCCTCTCCCTCCAGGTAGCATTGCCTCATTCGACCCTCATAGCACCAACAAGGCGGGCACCATGGCTCTCTTGCTATCTGCAGAGGGATTAAGAACACAGACTGCCAGGAAGGGTAGGGCCAGGCCTGTCTGATGTCTCAACCTTACAACCATGTATGTTAGAGACTCTCCATATGTGGTCAGTGTCTGCGCTTACATTTCGTTCTACATGTTTTCACCGAGGCCTCACCACGGCCCTATGAGTTGTGTATTATTGGCTCCATTTCACAGACAAGGGAACAGACCAGGAAGGTCAATGAAGGTCATCTAGCCAGGAGGCTCCAGATCTTGCCTTCGGACGCCAGTCTCTCCCAGACTGTTGCCTCTTGGCACAGCCCAGTCAGCCACCTGGAGAGGGGCACAGGAACTGAGCACAGCCAAGCGGGTCTCTCCTCAAGATGGCGCCCACCCTCTTTCCTTGCTTTACCATATTTGATGGACTCTGAGAAGACATGTTTTACATTTTGGCATCTTTGAATTCTGGGTGTATCTTACAATCTTTGTCAGGCCAGACAGCTGTTGTGACTTTTTTGTCTTTCCCTGGGTCCTACATCAAAACTTTCAAGATGGGTATCCCTTCCTTGGGAGGAAATCCTGCAGCCAGGAGTGGAGGACAATTAAAAAGAGGTGATGAATTGCTATGCTTTTTTTGATGGTGCAGAGAAGGCCGTGTAGAAAACCCAACTTCACAGCTGTGAGTCAGAGATTCTAAAGAGTTGGACTTCAGACCGAACAGTTCTGGGGCTACTTGATTCAGGGGGGTCTCCATTTTGATCTCACGGAGGGATGTGCGTGCCCACAGCTCTGCTGGGCCTCCTGTGTGATGACAGTGCCAGGAGACACACCCTGGAAGCCATGTAGCCGGTGTACAAACACGCCCTCTCAGGCGCTCATGTTCCATCCCAAGGGAGGCAGGGAAAGATGCTCTCTCACCTAGCTGGGTGCCCACAGATGGCAAAGTGGGGAAGTTGGATGGTTGGTCTGATGGTCCGGAGAGCTGATGATGGGCACCACATGACTCTGAGCCCAAGAAGAGCCCTGATCCTGTGCCCTCTGCTGAGCTGGTAACCACAGCCCTTCGTGGTGTGGCTCACCACTCACCCTTACGGCCCTGCCCGGAGCCAGCACACTACAGTCATTCAATCAGTGTTTGCTGAATGAATGGAAACTGCACATGGCTTTAGGGTCTCTACAATACAGGTTTGAATTATGTGTCTGCCATGTCTTCTCTGAGCCTCAGTTTTCTCATCTGTAAAATGGGGATAAGATGTCTTCCTGATTGGATTATTGGGAAGATAAAGGAGATGATGCATATAAAATACTGAGCTTAATAACCAATGAGCAACTGATGGAATTGATTAGGAATATTTCTGAGATTCTTTATTATGATTTTTTTTTTGTGCAATGGCCTCAGACATAGCCCTAATCCCAGTTCTCGGTCATGACAAGAATGAGGGAAAAGCACACATGGCTCAGTGGAAATCCTTCCTCAGCACAGGGACAACTGCCGCAGCTGTACCTCACAGCTGGGCACAAGGACTTCTCACTAGATCTGGGCTTGATGGAAACTACACTGACCGTCCTCACCCCAGGGAGAGTCCGCGCAGCCAGTGTCTGAGAGCTGTCTGTGGCCCTCTACAGGGGCTCCTTCAGGGCGGGGTCTTGGCTTATTTACCCCTTGTCAGATGGTGCACAGCAGTGCTCAACACACTTTTTAATGGATAAATGAGTCCTTATCCTTGAGAGCAGGCCTTCAGAGAATAAGCGTGTTCTCTCCCTCCCCCTTGTTCATGTGTGTACGTGCTCAGGTACACAGGAACACACACATGCTCATTTAGACACACAGGCTCACTCACCAGGCTGGAGTGTTTTTGCAGGTCTGGGGCTTCTAATGTCATGTCTTCCCACAGCCAGCCATAAACTCCTGCTTCAATGTGGGAAACTGTGGGTTACCTGCCTTTGCATTTTCCCCAGCGACCAGCACAGAAAATGCTCAGGAATCACCAAGGGGGTGGATGGATGAAAGAACGAAACTGGTCTGGGGTAACGGACATGAGTGAATTCCACACAAGACGGTGATGATGACGATAAACCATGTGTACTAGTTAGAACACAGGCTGGGTGTTGCTGTAAAATACAGGTTTGGTGTAAAGATGCCAAAGTAACAAGATCTAAGTCTACTGCTCCTCATGTGATGAGCTGGTTATAAGCGTGATGAACTTCTGTGGCAGCTCCACAGTGTCGAGAACCCAGGCTCTGCTAATCGTAAGGAAGAGTTTTATCTTGAGGTGTAATGTGGCTGCTCCACCTCCTGCCATCACATCCACACTCCTACCAGCAGGAAGTGGGACGGGGAAGTGGAAGAAACTCCTTTTTCCTTTAAAGGCGTGGCCCAGAAGTTGCTCCCATGGCATCCACTGACATCTGACTGGCCAGAACTCAGTCGCAGGGCCACACCTTGATGCAAGGGAAGCTGGGGAAACGGGTGACCTTTGCACCCATCTTAAACTTGGAAGGCCATTTACTAAAGCAAGAAAAGAAGAGTGGATATTGGGACAACTTGTTTGCTCGGCTCCACCTCTTTTTGAAAAGACGGAATGGCCTGTTCATTGGTCATGTGTGGTGAGTTAGAGGGGTCATGCCAGCTTTGAGTGTGAATCTGGGGGAAATGGAGGGAGAGGCAGAGAGAAAGAGGTGTTGCCTTGAATGGATGGATGCTACTGAGGGACTCGGGGGTGTACGGGGTCTCTCAGGTGGAGGGTGGAGAGGTCAAGGTCAAGAGCCCTCTGAGAGGCACGCAGAGGAGGAGAAAGTGGCAGGACAGCTAGCCTGCAGTCTGCCCAGCTGGCCTGTGTTCTAGCCCAGACACAGGACAGAGGCTATGGACTAGGGGAGCAGGTGCACAGCCCCACAAACAGCAGCTGCTTTTCAGGTACCCTGACCACGGGAGTTGCAGTATTGTCAGCATGTCTGAATGAGCTACCAGCATTTACAAAATGATGAGTTTTCCCATTTCCTTTAAAGTATCAGAGGCTCAGTCAGGCAAGGCTGGTCTGACTCTCACTGAGGTGACAGTTGTGGGCCCTGTGCAGTGGCTGTGGGCTCTGGCTCACCAGCCCCCGCCACCCTCTCTTAGGCTTCCCTCACTTACACCCCTGCCTGCTCATGGAGAAACAGGAGGGGGTGACCTTCTGCTCACCATGAGAGTCCCCACTATGTCACCCGGGGCCTAGCAAGGCGTCCCCATCCCTGGATCACAAACGTCTGTCTCGCAGAGGCTGTGGCTCTTTCCCATACACTCTGCCAGGCCTTGTGCCAGAAAGAGGATCCAATAATCTGTGAGCCTCTGCGTGGCTGGCGTCCATGTCACACTCAGCTTTGCCCTAAAACCTGGGTCCCCAATGTGACCTCGCTTGTTACTCTACACCTCAATTTCCCCTGACTCTAACAGAGCACTGGGCTCAGAAAAGGCAAGACGCCCAGTAGTCACCGTTTACCTTCAAGGTCTCTTGCCACTGGATGGAACTGGCATTTTTGTTTATATTCAGGGGTGGGTGTTGGGTGTGATTTGGTTCATGCTGCAGTGACGGTGGGACACTGAGGTCTGTGGGGACCCTGAGGTCACTGAGGACCCCAGGCCTGTGGGGACAGTGTCTCTGCAGTGGAGGAGAAGACTGAGTCATGAAGGGGTCTCCCCCTGGGGTGGAATTGCTGCTCCCAGAGGAAAAGAACCCCCCAAAGAAAAACAGTTTGATTTCATCTAGGAACTGGTTACTTATTAGCTCCATTGTTTTCAACATCACCCTTGGCCAGAACTCAAAAGTGGCTTTATTTTGCAAGCAGTTTTGTGTGTGGAGACACATCCGGGGTTGATAATACTGCAGCCCAGGATATTTTGGTTCTTCCTTATTTAAAGGGAAGATCTACTGCCACCGGGCCCCACCTCACCCTCCAGATCGGAAACTATGTGACCCTTACGATGGGGTTTCAGTTGGAAACCTCTGGCCAAATTTCTGAGCTAAAAGGAACACAGGGCCGCGTCGGGGCCAAACACACGCTCTGGACAGCTGGGTATGATGTTTTGTCCTGTCCTTTAAAAACAAAGCTTAAACTGAGCAAAGAATTGCTTTCAAATCAGATATTTGTTGGCACATGAATTTTAGAAAACATGTTTTTTGTTTTAAAATTAGATTTCCCTGGAAAGAACAATGGCAGAATCAAAGGAGACAAGTGTTTGGTGGGGCAGAAAAGAACAAATTCTTTTGCCCAAAATATCTTGAATTTTGCTGAGATCCAAGCTACTTGCGGGGCTGGCTCCCTGATGTGGACCAGAGGACAGAGCTCACAGCTTGTTGAGAGCTGTGCAGTTGCCACCTGAGTCCCTTGGAGACCCTAATGCAAAGCATTCTGGGAGAAGTATTCTAGACAGAGTCAACGCCTGTTCCTGTCTGGCTGCGCACTCCCTGAGGGTGCCCCAGGGCCTGAAATCCCTGGGGTGATGCAGAGGTGAGGGGTTCTGAAAATGCACCCTTCCCCCGCTCCCCCCTCCCCCAGGATTCTCGCTGCCCTAGTGCTACCCTGCTAAGGACCAGCACCTCCATGCAACCCACAGCTCTGGCGACAGCTGGGGAGACTAGACCTGGAGCCTTGACCTAGGGCAGCTGTCAGTAGCCTGGCTCGAAAGCATGGCCCAGAGCCCAGTGTCTGTCCAGCCAAACAGATGCTCCCTCTTGGGGCTTTTGGGTGCAAAACACACAGAGAGGGATCCAGAGAGACTCACTGAAAGCAGGCAGTTCACAGAGGCCGTGGAGAAGAGACCATGGAATATGCATGAAGGGGCAGCCCCCATCCTGAAGGGCCGGGAGCGGAGGGTGTGGAGGGTGAGGGAGCAGGAAGAACAAGAAGCTGAGACGCCGTGGTGGGGTCCAGGGACATACGGAACTGTGGGCCGGGCCCGCCAGCTGCTGTCTGGTGGCCAGAGATGCCACTACCTAGAAAAGAGCTCCTGCAGCTGCCCCTTGAACCCCCTGTCGTGAGCTACCCACTCAGGTATAACACTCGTTGGGATTGAGGGGAAATTTTCAGACCTGGGTTCTAAGCAAGGGGCAAGATGGGAGCAGCAGACATGTACATAAAGGACAGCTCATTCCTTCCAGAGTTGTGGTCCCTTCCCCACCTCTTCCAGGAAGCCTCCCCGACCCCCTCTCCACTCATAATCCTCAGCCTTTTCCCTCTTTGGGGTGTCCACAGAACTTGTCCCTAAGGGTTCCCAGTCTTCTGTTGTGGCTAACTCTCCATCTTTGTGTTCCATTTCCTGTCCTGGCCACAAGCTCTCCAAAGGCAGCGACTGCTCTGGCAGCTGTGAGTCCCCGCAGCACTGGGCAGGACGCCTGGAGCATGGTAGGGGGGCTGGAGGATTCACTTCACAGCCATGCATGGGTCCTATCTGTGGACGACCCCACTTGTGTCCCCACATAGGGAACACTGGCCCCAGTGGCCTCTCAGGACAGAGACGAGGGTTGTCTGCAGCCTTTGCCCTTGGCACAGCCAGAGAGGAGGCACTCAACCTGGCCTTAGAACTGGAGGCAGGTGGCTGAGCCCAGCTGGTGGCGGTGCTGGTGTTTCCGAGACAGCCCGAAGCGCAGGCCAGGGCTCCCGGCCGGACCAACTTGGAAAGATGCGGAAACTTTCCCACTCCTCGTAGCTCAGTTTGTTCTTCCCGTGGTTATCTGCCCCTTGGCCATTAGCGAGGACATTCTGTAAAAGAAAAGGCCCTTGGGGGAGGGGGAGCTGGAGACCCCAGTTTGGGCGTGGACAAGCTGCAAGCCCCCGGGCTGCATGCCTCGTTTTGCTCCACATCCTGGTGTATCCGTCCACCATGGATGCAGTTGCCCCCACAGCACGGCCTGAGATCCATCCCCCGAGTTTTCACAGGCACACCCCATTCCTGGGCAGGATTCACACAGACTAAAAGCAAAGCTGCCCCCTTTTCCTCACCCTTAGCACGGGCATACACACGCCCCCCAGAGAGTCAATCGGGCTGAGAAGAGTATTTCTCAGAAGCCTTCCCTCCGGGTAGGAAGAGCTTGGACAAAGGTGGGGAGCCATCCCTGTGCACCAGGTAAGAAGGGGCAGTGGAGGCTGGCCCTGATGCCACAAAGAAAGTCACCATAACCAAGCAGTGAGTGAGACGACAGCTTGGAAAAGCAGGCTTTGTTGGTCTTAATAGTCACAAGAATCGTCCATGGTATATGCTCAGAAACTTGTCGTTGTTAATTCTCACAACAAGCACATTTGGTGAGTATTCCGAGTCCCCTTTCACAGAAGAGTGAAGGAAGGTCTAGAGAAGTAACAAATCTTGCCTGAGCTTAGATGCGGCTCACAATCCTTCGCCTAGAACTCAGGTACATGGCCACATCCAGCAGTAAGGGGGCTGGGAAACGGGACCTGGCAGGCAGCCCTGTGTTGACAACAGCTCCGTCCTGTGAATGAAGAGGAGGGCAGATGCGCAGAGCTGCGATGAGGGTGCGAGGCCTGACCCTGCGGCCTGGCCATGGCTGGTACGAGCCAGTCCTTCCCCAAATACCACGCTGTGGGGAGAAGAAGCAGGGCTCGGGCCGCCTGGCCCGTGGCTGTGCATTCCTGGGCCAGCCTCATGCCTCTCCCTGGCCAGGGCAGCTTCCACGGACCGCCCCACACCCTTGGGGAGCACAGAAATTGCGTTCTCATCTTCCTTAAATGGCCACTGGCCCAGTTTCATTCGGCTCAAAGATCCATTCCACAGTGAGCAACTGCTTTGTCCCAAGCCTGTGCCAGCCCTGTGGGGTGGTCACCGGGGTGCTGTGGGAAAGAGCAGAGGATCAGTCCACGAGTATTTACTGTGTCCAACTCTGGCTCTGCACTGGGCTGGCACGGGGAGTCTGGGTGCAGAGAGGAGATGCGGGAGAGATGAGCCTAACAGACAGAGTCGCAGGGAGGGCGCCGTGACCGCAGTGGTCCAGAGGGCTGGTCACGGCGTTAGGGCCCCCAGAGGTGCTGAGTGACTGTGGAAGGACAGAGAGCCCATGCTCCTGGGTGAAGGGAGCAGCTGTTATTCAGCAACAGCTGCTTGGCCCCTGGTGGGAATTGGCACCTAGGGTGGCCCAGCCTTTCGATTTATCTAGAGGAGCCAGAAATGCAGGGTGTGTGTCTGTATATGGATGTGTGTGTGTGTGTGTGTGTGTGTGTATGTGTGTGTGTGTGAGACAGAGAGAGAGATGTTAATTTTTCAAAGACTGACTGGAGGCTGTGCACGCTTTGCTGCAGGCAAGACTGAGTCCTGGGGCCACTCCTGAACCTCTGCGGCCTGGACTGAATGATGTGATTCAGAAAGCAACGACTGGGCTTCATAGAGGAGAACAGAACCCAGGCTTGGGGCCGAGGGGACTACCGAATGCATTGAATGGGTCGGCCTCTCCATTCTAGGTACCTGTCATTGTTACTTCATTCAATTCTGGAAGAAGCCTCGGGAAGAGCTGTTGTGACGTTTCCTTTCTCATGGTTGAAAAGCTTGGCTCAGAGAGGTTAGGTCACTTGTGCAAGGTCACACAGCTCAAAAGCAGCTCTGAATGATTGTGCTGAGCTTTAGGGGAGATGGAGACCAAAGCCTCTTCAGGAAGGAAAGCATAGCTCAGGGCAGGGCAATGATCTACCTCAAGTTACCCAAGAGCGAGGACAGGTGGGACAAGGCCGGGATTCCTTACTCATTTCCTTTCGCCAGTTGCTCTTTCCTTCTCAGCCCCATGGCTCCCTACACAATACTGACTCCACATGGAGTTGCATCTTCCTGGCAGGGCCTGCTGGTGAGCGATAGTCCAGGTGATACCTTTGCACAGTAAGACTTTCACAAAGCACATAATCACCTGCGAGTATATCTCCTTGTTAAGCCTGAACTTTGGTCCATCTGTTTGCAAGGCCCGGGCCCACTAGCACTGCATGTCTGTCTGGCAGGACGCCGAGGACCTAAGCTACAGGAATGTGCCTGAGCTCATGGCTTCTGTGGGTAATCAAGGACACATGCAGCCTAAATTTAGGCTGGTGCACATCTGTCCAGCATGGTCCAGATAGATCTTCGCCTCGAGGCAGAGAGCTGGCCTCAGGGACCTCAGGTAACCCTTCCCACTAGGGATAGTGATGACTAGGGGAGCTCGGAGCCACTGCCCTGCACCCCCCTAAAAGGGATGGACCCTGAAGTCCCTGGTGGGGTAGCTGGGCTGCCACGTGCCTTTCCTCTCTTGTAAGGCAGGGGTCAGTGCCCTAGTCTTCTGTCAGCTTTTACTGGGCTGCCTGTCACTTTCTCCTCCCTAATCTCCTTGTCCGGCCCCTTTCCCCTCCCTCCATTCAAACCTGCTCTGGATCAGCTGCAAGGGTCACATAAACTTATACCCTCTGAGGTACAAACCACTGTACTTGGCTTACAGAATACCCCTCCCAGGCTTATTTGCATTTCCAAAGCACCACAGTCATTTTACCCAAAAGGATGATGATATCTGGGGCATCAGCGATCAGGAGATTTGGAGACACCCTGGGACATGTCTAAGTTCTACTCGAATTTTTTTTATAGTGTCTGCCCTGATAGCCCCCTTGTCAAACATTGTTTATATCTTCTTCATACATCACCAGTTTTCGAAGCCTTTGAATACACTTAAAACAACAACAGCAACAAACCAACCTTAAAAAGAAGTTTGGATAAAATCTAGTCTTGCTTCCATTTTTGAAGGCCTTGGTACGTCCCAGCTATCATTAATAGGGCTTCTCATTGGCAGAAGCCTGGGTAAATGGGACACCCCATGTTGGTGAGGAGCAGCTAGCTAGAGGAAGAGCCCCCATGAGTCTGCAGGCTCTGGCAGGAGCAGGAGGATCCAGCAGTCCCGTCTTTGAGCCAATGAGCCCTGTCACTGTCTGTGGGTACAAAGACCAGCCTGCAGAGGACGTGGACCATGCTGTTCAAGCAAATAATGTTGATTATGTCCCAGGTCAGCCCATAAAATCTCTTTAAATCCAAAATGTGCTTGAGCTTAAAGCCATTGGTTCTATAATACAATATTTTGCTCATTCATTCATTCATTCAACCAAATATTTACCAAGTACCTAGCACATACAGTGGCAGTCTAATTAGGTTCGGGGTACATTGACTGTGGTGTAGACCCAGAATGACAGGGGCTCAAATAAGACAGAGGATTAGCGCTCTGTCGTGGTTAATTTTATGTGTCAACTTGACTGGGCTAAGGGATGCCCAGATAACTGGTAAAACGTTATTTATGGGTGTTTCTGGAAGGTTAGCATCTGAGTCAGTAGACTGAGGAAAGAAGATAGATCCCCTCACCAATACAAGTGGGCATCGTTCATCCACTGAGGCTCGGGATGGAACAGGGCAGAGAAGGACGAATCTGCTCTCTGCTTGAGCTGGGGCACCCACCTCCTCCTGCCCTCGGACATCAGTGTCCTGGTTCTT
This sequence comes from Rhinolophus ferrumequinum, assembly GCF_004115265.2. Lineage (NCBI taxonomy): Eukaryota > Metazoa > Chordata > Mammalia > Chiroptera > Rhinolophidae > Rhinolophus > Rhinolophus ferrumequinum. Next base: position 91,499,368 of record NC_046291.1, on the reverse strand, counting down.
GGGACTTCAGATTCAGACGGGGACTTCCATCGTGGGCTCCCTGGGCTCTCACACCTTTGAGCTTTGGCTGAAACCACACCACCAGCTTCTTGGGGCCTCTGGCTTGCAGACAGCAGATGTGGGACTTCTTGGCCTCCATAGTCACGTGAGCCAATTCCTACTATAAATGTCCTCTTACATGTGTCTCTACCTATCCTACTGGTTCTGTTTCTCTGCAGGACCCTGACGAGTACATTCTCTCTCGTCAAAGTCCCAGCATGTATGTTGCTCAGGCCCCTCCGCCTCATTGCTTGGCATTTCTGGATCAAAGCTCCTGTTTTCATGGTCCAAAGTGGCACCTGTGTCACACCTGAACTCCACCATGAGGAGGCGGTGAAGGAGGAAGGGCACAGCCCACACTTGTACACCTCATGCCCACTCACATCCCATTGGCCAGGACTGGGGCTCATGGCCGCACCCAGCTAAGAGGGAGGCTGGGAAATGCAGTTTTTATTTTGGGTGAAAGTAGACCGAACTACAAACCAGGAGGTCTGTCACTGTGAAAGAACAAGAGAATAAATATTAGGGGACAACTTGTCGGCTCTGACAAAATTGGCGAATAAAATAAAACTGATGTGCTTCTGCGCTGAGGCACTCCCAGTCCAGGTCGGGAGACGGCTATTAAATGGCAAATGGCCCCACGTTAGTGCGTCCATTGTGATGACGGGCATTACTGGGAAATGCACAGGGTGCTCTAAGGAGCGGTGGCACAGGCTTCTCAGGGTGGACTTGGGAGCAGAGACCTGAAGGACGGTAGGTTGGGGGAAGGGGGAGAAGTGGGTGCAGTGAGGGGCTTCCCACCAGACAGGTTGAATGGCAAATGCTAGGATACTGTGGCAATAAGGAAGGTGGCACTTAGGAGGACTGGCAAGCAGGCTGGATTCTAGTGAGCGATGGGAGAGGGTGGGTGACGGGGGAGAGGGTTGACTGAACGGGCAGTGCCTTGTAGCCAAGGTGGGCATTTGCAGGTGTCCTACTTCAAGGCAATGGGAAGCCACTGGAGGGTGTGTCGGAGGCGGTGACATCGCTGCACTGCAGGTTCAGATCATTCCACTTTATTGCCTGGTTTCTCTGGAAATGGGGAACTCCGAGGTCAACAAAGTTTACAGGAGCTCAGCGGGGGAAGTCCCACTGGCAGTAGCAACAGAGGCTGCACAAAGAGGCTTGCTGGGTTCTACTACACGCCTGGCATCTTGTGCCAAGTTAGCATCCCAGAATGTTGGATTTGAGAGGATGGAGAGAATATCCAGTGCAACTACTTCCTGGTACAGACAAGGAGGCTGAGCCCAGAGAGAGAAAGAGGCTCAGCCAGGACACCCAGCAGGGTGGTGGCAGAACTGGAGCCAGAACTGACTCCTTCTGACTCCCCTGGGTGGTTGAGCAGGGTCCCTGGGTTAAATGGGTATCACCTGGCTCCTGGGAGCTACCTATCCGAATCAGCGTCAAAAACTTAAATCTGTGAATTAAATTCTAATTCCAGCCCTAAGACATAAAATCGAACCACATACTGAGCTGCCCACAGTTGCCTGACAGCTGGTCTGTTTGATCCTGGCGGTCTGCTCCAAATTGGTATTAGTGGCACCAAGAGCAGATTAACATGGTGACTGGGCACCCAGCAACTTGATGCCAACAGCTGGGCTTGCCAAAGCTGTCAGTCTCCCCCAGCTACTAAGCTGCCCAGGCACCCATATTTCCCCAACCTTGGGGTGGAGAGCAGTCCTGGGTCCAGCAAGGGTTGGGTCCTCCCTCAGCCATGAAGTGATGCCTCTGGTCCAGCCTAAGATACAGGAGAGGATGCAAGGAAGCATGGCCAGAAAGGCAACACTCAAGATTTCAGGGTTAGCACAGGGCTGAAACATCAGTGGGGCCCATGGGCATTCATCACCTGAGTCAAAGCCCACATTGCGTAGCCAGCAAACAGCCAGCGAGTCAGGAGCTATGCCCGATGTCCCCCAGCAAAGGACTAGAGCTTGGACTCCCTCCCTGTCAATCTTACGTTTTTCCTGTTCCATCAAACTGAGCACGTACCTTCCCACCACCTTTACTAATCTGAGTCTCTCTTTTATGGATTTGTTCACCTCGTCAACGACCATCTCCTAAGCACCTCCTGAAAGCCAGTCACTGTGCTAGGTACTGGGATGCAGGAAGCCATCGTGTGGAAAGCATTAGAGGCACGAACAGAGCCATCACTGAGGTTAATACAACGTACATTAGTGAACAAGGGAAAGAAGGGGAGTGGTGGCGGGGAAGACATCTCAGAAGGGATGAGCCACGATGTGGGTTGCATTAGATACGGCTGGAAAACACCACAGTAACAACGGAGTACATAAGGCATTTTTCTCTCCTGTAAAATTCCAGGGCTAGTATGGTGATTTGATCTGCAAAGACCTCAGGGACTCAGGCTCCTTGCATCCCACTGTATTGCTATCTCTAGAGAAAAGTTCTGGTCTTCATGGGCCAAGATGGTGATTAGAGCTCCAGCCACCGCATTTGTATTCCAGGCAGCAAGTTGGAAGGAGGCAAACATATTTTCACAAAAACTCTTGTACAAGAATGTTCAGTGTCAAGAACTATGAAGGGTCTGAGGTTTTGCCCAACGTGAGTGCTAACGAGTGAGCCTACCACAGTTTTATGGAGGCTGGCAGAAGATGCGAGAACCACGGGTCAGAGACAAAGGACTTCATTACTCACAGCACAACAAGCAGCATGAGCATCAACATACTTATTTGTGTCAGTTCCTCTAGTCCCTAAGTCCCAGGGGGCAACGTGGAATGGCCAAGATGCTTGCTGCACCTGCAGTGCTTTACATTAAAAAAGAGGAACCCTGAGCTTAGGGAACCTGGATCATTTATAATGGGAAGCAAGCGTACCCGCCCTTTGCTCCACTGGGAGACACTTCTTTTCCCAAGATTATTCACAATAGAAATATCCTTGGAAAGATAGTCCAGAACAAAGGGAAGTCAGTGCCTCACTTACAAGATGTGCAGAAATGCAAGCGACCCACAGGGAATTGTCTCCCAAAACATGGCAGCTTTATTCACGATAGCCCCAAACCAGAAAGAGCCCACCACACCGTGCTGGGCCCACCACACCGTGAACTACAACTCACAAATAAGAATCTACTGATAGTTGCAAGAAGGATGACGCTGGAAAACACTGTGCTGACCAAAACATTTCAGACACAAGAGTACATACCACATGATCCATTTAAATGAAATTCAGAACAGGAAAAGCTAATAGATGATGGGAAAAAATCAGAACAGTGGTCGTTTAGTAGTGGGGAGAAGGTCAAGGATTGACAGTAACGGGGCATAAGGAAACTTTTCTGGAGGGATGATCTTTATCTGGATACATTTGTCAAATGTACACTTAAAGTTTATTCATTTCATTACATGTAAATTTTACATAAAAATATCATAAACAAATACGCACTGAAGTATTTGGAGGGAAGTATACGGTGTCTGTAATTTACTTCTGAAATGAATCAAAAATAGGATTTTTAATGGATGGGTCAAAGGATGGATAGATGGATGGATGGATGGATGGATAGATAGATGATTAATAAAACAAGTATCACCTAGAATCTATGAGATGGGTATGTAGGTATTCACTGTATAATTCTTCCAACTTTTCCATATATTTGAAAATTTTTATGATCAAATGGAATAAAAGAAGGGGCAGATGTCACGTACCAGCTGTCTTTAAGAAGGTTCCCAGAAGCTGCCACATGACACTTCTAACATCCTATTGGCCTCAACCTAGTCACATGGCCATACTCAGCTGCAAGGGAGGTTGGGCAATGTAGTCTTTTTTCTAGGGGAACTTGGCGCCTGGTAAAACTTCTAATACTGAGAAAGAAGGAGAGAACAGATCAACTAGCAGCCGCTGCCATGTGCAGGGCTGCTCTTGGCCCATACAGTGCCTTTGTGCGAATTAAGAAAAGGCACTCCTTCCTCTAGGCACATAGCCCAGTGGGTACATCTTGGAGTAGAGAATGGGCTGGGTTCAGCCCTCACTAACCCTTAGGCCAGATGTCCTTGAGCAGATGTGAATATGCACAGTATAAACTTTAAGCATATAGCATAAAGTTTGGCAACTTTAAGAAAAAAAGGGCTGGCCATTTAACAAAATCAATTTAAATTTAATTTCTTTCAGAAATCTCTTGAGAACAAAAATGGATTTGTTTCTGTGTTGGTTTGGTTTCCAATGAGAAAGCTATATTAGAATAGCAGGAAGACTATTTCCTGGTTCCCATAATCCATGCCTTTACCTTTGGAAACCTTAAACGCGTGACAAGAGCCCATAGACATCTGGAGAAACAATTTCTTTTTAAAAAGTCACCCTTTTTTTTCTCCTGAGGGCTTGGAGTTTGTCTAATGGTGAGCTGCTTCTCGTTGTGATGACGCAGTTTAGATGTTGCCATGGAATGAAGACCTTGTCCCAAAGTCTGTCAACCTCAGACACGGAGTTGTCATCCACTAGGGCATGGCCCTTGACAGAGTAAAGAACCTGCCGCTCCATGGGTTCCCACCGGTTCATCAGAGTGTCAAATCCCACGCCTTGTTTGAGCTGGGAAATTGTTTGCAGGCAAATGATGAGATTTTGAAATTGGAAACACTTGCTGAGCACCGCATAAACCAGACAGGATAGACCATCCGCGAGAAAGTTACTGATGGTCTCTCCATGTCAGGCATATAGTATCCGTGTTTGGACCACCGTAGAATTGAAGGTGCCTGGGATTTTTGTGGAAGGCATGGGATAACCCTGTGCTTGGCTTTGTTTGATGCCAGAGAAGCCTCACTGCCCTGGCCCTTGGGACGAAGCAGAGCAGGAAGCTCTGGAACATGCAGTGTGTGTATATATGGGGTGGGGGGGGTGGAATCCAGCAGCATTGGTACCTTGACAATCCTCCTTCTTCTTTGAGACCTGCTACCCTAGAGGAAGGGGCAAGCACACAGGACTCTCCCAGAGTCCCCCTTCTTAGTGAGGGTCCTTCCATTCACCAAGTTGCTCAGGTTAGAAACTTGAACGTCATCCTTCACTCCTATCTTTCTGGGTCAATCCACTATCTGATGCTTTCAAAACGGGGTCGGAGAGTGGGTCACTCCCACTTATTGCTGAGAGATTGCCACAGTCCCCTACTGGTCTCCCAAGTCCTCCCCTTATCCCTCTACAACTTGGTTTCTACACTCAGAGTTATTGTTAATAAAACTCTGTATCAGGTCATGTCCTCCTCTGCTTAAAACCCCCGTGAGGCTTAATACCTCAGCAGAGCCAAATTTAAACTTTGAATCATGGTCTGCCAGGCCTTCGCAATCCTGGCTGCCATTAGAATCACCTGGGCACTGTACCATTCCTGATACCCAGGCTGTCCCCCAGACTAAGCGATCCCAGTGTGCAGCCCGGCCTGGAGCCAGCACCCCAGGGCCCTCCCTGACCACTCTCTGCCTTGGGTGCTTCACTCCCCCTTTGCTCCCACACACCGGCCTCACCCACCTCCTTGTGTTGCTGCCTCAAGGCCATTGCCTGTGTCTGGAACCCTCCCTCACTGCCTTCAGGTCTCTGCTCAAAGGTTACCTCCTCAAGAAGACCAGCCAGGCACTTCCTACCCTTTCATCCGCTCTTTTCTCCCGAAGGTGCTCTCACTACATGGCTCCCACCAGGGCTGCGCATTTCTTGTTCTGTACCAGAACCCCCACAGTCCAGAAGAGTGCAGGTTACACAGTAGGCACTCAATTAAGTGTCTTGAATGTAGGAAGAATGAGAAGGAATGGAACTCTACCTAAGCTAACAGAACTGCCTGAGGAGGCAATTTTCCCCTGCAGAGGGGGCCTGCCTAATTAAATAACAAAGGCCTAGGACGTGTACCTCAGTGGTTAAGTGATTGGTGGGCACCAGGCTGGTTACCCCTGTGAATGTCTTCACCTCTCTGCCTCCATTTCTTCAGCTGTACAATGGGAATAATTGGACGTGCTTCTTAGTGTGATTTCGAGGATTAAATGCAGTAATTGAAATGAGACTTTTAGCCTAATTCAAGGCTCAATAGCATAATCATGGATCATGAACATGTAAGATCCAATCTGAAGCCCTTTAAGAGTCCTATTCTCTCTGTTTACCTGATTTATGTAATAATGAACTCTTTATGATTACTAACGAGGTATGGCGGCCCAAAGAAGGGCCGTACGTGGCCACAAGGTGCACAGCCAGCGGCTCCAGGGCCAGAGCCTACCCGGCCTACTGCGCGGGTCTCTGCAGCCCTGTTGTCAGGTCGGGACCGGCGCCGGCAACCCAGCCCAGGGCAGCCGAGGGCGCGGCCTGGCCGCGGGGCGGCTTTGTGCGCGGCCTGATTTCCATTTCCCCAGATAAACACGCGGCGGGGGCCGCGACCTCACTGCATAGCAAATGCCTCGGCTCCCGCCCCGCGTGGGGCCCCCGAATGAGATAATTTACTCCTGTTTTGCATATTAATTGATCTAAACGCCACCCGTTCTGGGAACAATTAAGAGGCCCTCTGGCTCCCGGGGCTGCGCGGCGGCTGCAGCAGCGAAGTAGCGGGCGCCCCCTCCGGGCCGAGGGCTGGGTGGGGGTCGCAGGAGAGGCAGGGGGTCGGGGGGCGCGGGCCCCGCCAACGCCGGACCCGGCACAAAGGGGCTTGGTCCGGGGGCCCGGTATTCTGTGCAGACAAAGCTCCTGCGCTCGCCCTGCTTCCCCATCTGCACAAATGCACCCCAAAGCCGCCGAGGGAGAGGGCGAGCACGAGGCCCAGGCGATGGGACCAGACGCAGCACCCGATCCTATAAAGACGGCAATTCCTTTATATTCCCCGATACCCAGCCCCCGCGAAGTGGGTTGTCATTTGACCCTCACTTCACAGATGAGGTTGACTGATCAGTGGTAGCAGGGGGAATCTGCCTCCTACCCGAGCTGGTCACATGTCCTTTCGTTTGGCCATGCTGCAGCCAGGATGGGAGGGAGCCCCGTAGCCACGCCATTAGTTTTTCAGACTTCTTCGCAGCCCCTGGCCTGAGCCATGGAGCTAAGAATGGCAGTGGCCCAGCTGACATTATGCCTTTCAGCACCACCACCACCACCAGACTGTCTCTAGGCCTCAGTGGAAGGGGACTCCAAGGAAGTGGGCTCCAGCAGAACTCGCATTCCTCCCAACACATTTCTGATGTTTTCCTTGCAGGGTCTCCACCTCCGGACCCTGGAACGGCCCTCACCCTTCTGCTGGGCATGGAAACCAAGTAGTCCCCCTTGACTCTCTTCCCTGATACCCAGCTCTCACCCTAAGCCCACCTGCACATTCACAAAACACATAGTCACTTCTCTCTAGTCCCACTGCCTCTGCCATCACATCTCCCACCAGGACAAGTGCCCAAACTCCCTTTGCTGCCACTCTCTCTGGTTTTGTGGTCTCCTTCCCATGTGGATGTTAGAGACAGCCTTTCAAAAGGTAAATCAGATCCAGTCACTGTATCGCCACAACTCCCACCACCAGCCCCTTCAGACTTTCACTTTGTACTCAGAAATCTACCTGCCTTTCTATGGTCTCCAGGGCTCCATGGGAATAGGCCTTTTTTGCTGTCTCTCAGCCTTTACAAGTATATTCCAAAATTATTTTAAGAAAGAATATTTAAGGGGAAACCTGAAGGATGAGGGGGAACCATCCAGCTAAAGAGTGAGGGGAACAGTGTCTCAGGCAGAGGGAACAGTAAGTATGAGAGCCCTGAGGCACAAAAGCCCTTGGCCTCTTTTGGGATGGCCCACGGCCCCTGTGTCTTAACGTGCAAGGTGAGCATAGTGAGAAGAGAGGATTAGAGAGATGACCAGTGGCCAGATCTCTCACACAAAGAATTTGGGTTTTAAGAGGAGTGTGGTTTATATTTTCGTGAGCGTTTACCCACCTGAGTGGGAATCTTGGGGTCCTTCCTTAGTTTCTCCTCCAAAAGCTCCTCTGCCCACCCCTATTTCTCTCTCTCTCTTTCCCTCCCTCCCCTCATCTCCCCACCCCCCCGCCCCACCCGAGCACATGCCCACGGCCCTCCCATCTGTCTCCAATCCCTGTGGATTCAAGCCCCGAATTCCCTCTGACCAAGCCCAGCCCTTTGGTTGTCTCTGCCACGACTTGTTGCCTAAGTAACCACAGCAACCTAGCCTCCCCTCCCCACAGCACAGCCTCATCCCCTCACCCCCATGCCAGGGTTCTGGGCTCACTTGCCACCACTTTTCTTCACTTGCTCTGGTCACTGAGTCCTGTTAGCTCCTCAGGACCTGGAGCTCACATTGATTGTTCCATGCAGGAATGAGGGCCCAGACATTTAGACATTCCAGAGGAAGTCCGAAATCCAGATTTTTATGTGAAATCTTCCAGGTTTAAAAATATTAGCTCAATGCCTGATCACTGCACTATACACCTGAAGCTGAATAATATTGTATGTCAACTATAATTAAATATATATATATGGGATATGGAGTACAGCATAGGGAACAGAGTCAATGGAATTGCAATAGATTTATATGACATCAGAGAGGCAATAGATTGGGGGCGGGGGTTATCACTTTGTGAGGGATGAAATGACTAACTATTAGATTGTTTTGTACACCTGAAACTAATAAAAAGAAAAGAATATTGTGGGAATGGTATGTAAATAATAAATATTCAGGCTTAAATTGGAAATTACTAATCTCAATTAAATAAATTCATTCTACTTTGTTCTTCCTAAATTGTTATGGTATATGAAAACTTGATATTGATCAATGTTCAAACATTGATGTTGCAATAAAATATATCTGTAAATAAATACATATTAGATCAAAACCAAAAATGTTTAACACTGGTACGTAGAACCGAACAAATTACGTGCAGCAAGTCTAGTCCCGCCTTCCCGTTGGCAGCCACTTAACATGGCACCTACAGAACCTGACGGTCAATCCATTGTTTAGTCAACAACACACAGGTTGACTCTACTCACAGGTTGCCAGTCTGTAAGCTAGAGTAGAGACTTAGTGGGTGATTGTTCGCATATCCCTGTGTTTTTCTGGTACTTTAAGGATTTCATGATTTCATTTAAGCCCGGGATGCATGTGGAATTAATTTTGGTGTAACATGTGAAGTGAAGATCTAAATTAATTTCTCTTACAGATGGGTAGCCAATTGTCCCTATACCAAATATGGATAAATCCTGTTTTTAAAATGCCATCTTGATCATACAGTAACTTCCTATATACATTGGATGACTATAATTTCTAAATTATCTATTCATGTACCATAGTTTTAATTATTTGGCTGTATAATAGATTTAAAATACATGTAAGTATTTGATGGGGTCATGTTTTGCTGCTCTTTACATTTCTTTTTCATACTTTTCCTGGATAATCATGCTTGTGTATCTTTCCATATCAACTTTAGCATTAACTTGTCTGGTGTAGTTCCATGTGAAATCCTGTTGGTATTTTCAGTGCGATTGTGTTTATGTGTAGATTAATTTAGGGAGAACTGATAGCCTTAGAATGCTGAACTTTTTAATCCAAGAATGTGGTATAAGTTCACATTTGTATCTTTCAGTAGCATTCAGAAAGTTTCCTTCATAGATATTGCACATTTTTAAAGTTTGTTTCTAGGTTGTTTTTGCAAATGGAGTCTTTCATTTATTGTGATTTAATACTGGTTATTTTCTGTATGTTTCAAGGCTATGATAGTAGAACACTAGTTTTGTATTCAGTTACCTTACTCAATCATTCTGTCATTTTCAGTAAGATCTTCAATTGATTCTTCAGGATTTTTCAGGTAAATGGTCAAATAATCTACAAACAGTGATAGGTCAGCTCCTCCTTTACAATTTGATACCCCCTTCATTGCATTGTCTGGGACTCCAGAGGGGTGGTGGTGTGATGGCAGTATTTGTAGGATCTCACCCCTGGTTCTGGATTAAAATATATAAATGCCAATTCATGGCATTATCTACCTAGTCTAACTTATTAAAAGCTTTTTCTTTTATTCAGAATAAATGTTGTATTTTATTAAATAATTTTTTTTTTTTTAGAACACAGAGATACAGGAAGATCCTAGAAGCTTTCAGAGACTGAAAGGGTCACATAATGAGCATCAAGAACCAGAATGGCACTGGACTTCTTAACATCAACCCAGAACATGTGGTTGTAGAGAACTGCCTTCAGAATTCTGGGGGAAGATGATTTCCAACCAAGATTTATGCATCCAGCCAAACTGTCAATCAATTATCCAAAAACTGAACTCCCATATGCAGTTTCCAAGGAAGCTACTGGCATGCATACTACAACAACTGAGAGGAGTAAACCAAGAAAGAACATGGCTTAGGATCTAAGAAACAAGGACCCAACATAGGAGAGTGGTGAAGGGAATTCTTAGGATACTGATGAAGAGAAATTTCAGGACTTCTATACTGACAGCGAGGAGATCAACTGATCCAGGTGGAAGCAGGACAGAGGGCTTCAAGAGGAAAATAGAACTGATAAGTTCCCAGATATATTTGAAATATATTACTAGAAGTTTAGACATGTTTGTAGGAAGTTAATGATGTTATGTCAACAACTAATTAAATGAAAACTGGGGTAATTACTAACTCCAGGGTGGGGGGAAGTGTAGAAGACAGCAACTATAACCATAATATAGCATTTTGTTTATCTGTGAATAATGTATATGTAGGTATGATAATGTAAAAACTGAGTATTAATTTATCAACTGTGATAGAACTATATTGAAAGGAAAAGTGTGGGTTTGTGCGTGGTGTCTGGTGGAGCATCAGAATCTTCTACAGGAGGAAGCCAATAAATAATATCTAAAAAATAATGGTAAAGAATGATATTTAGAAATATAAAAGTAAATGTCAGAAGGGATAGCTGAAAGAATTGAAAGTAGTTGCTTCTGAGGAGGGGGCTGGGCACTGAGAGGAGAGGCAGGACTGCTGCTTTTCATCATCAGTTTCCTGGTAACAGTTGACTTTAAAATTTTTCTGCATAAATATTTTAGTAAAAATAGAAATTTAGTTTTAAAATGTTCATGTGTGTATTATCTAAAGGCAGCTTTTGAACCACGTCTGCTCTTAGCAAAGTTTGGACAGACCAACATGCTAATTCCAGTTCTGCAAATCACTCGCTGTGTGACTCCGGGAAAGTTTCTCAGTCTCTCTGAGCCTCCACTTTGTTATCTATAAAATTGAAATAATACAAGTACCCACATCATAGAATTACTGAGATGATAAAATGAGATCATACCTGGGCCTGCACATAGAAGCATCCAATAAAAGGTATCTACTATTGTGGTTATTGTTGTTTCAATTTCACTTCCTTCAATTCCTAAGTGATTAACCATGGGCAACTCAATTAATTTCTCTGAGCCTCATCTTTAAAACTGGAATAAAATACTTCACACCTCTGAGGAGATAAATGAGACAATGAGTGTAGATTACCTAGCACCTATCCTCAAAATCTCAGATTTCTCCTTTTTAAAGTGGGAAAATCCTTTTAGGGTCTTGTAAGAATGAAATGAAATGGCACAGTTAAAATCTCTAGCACAGTACCAAGGACACATTTATTTACTTAAAAAAAGTAGCTATGCTTAACATGAACCACTTTTTTAAATCATAGAAGTAAGTACCCCTTAAACTTATACAGTGCTATATGTCAGTTACATCTCAATACAACTGAAAGAAAAAAGTCATAAAAGTAAGACGTGCTAACTATAGAAAATTTAGAAAAGTTTAAAAACAAAATCACCAGTAACTGCAATGTTTCCTGATGATTTTTTTTTTTTTTTGCATCTATATCATATATTTATCGTATCAGCCAACAGAGGGTAGGTCATGCTGCAGGGAAAACCATACCAAACTATACTCAGTGGTTTAACAGCAAAAAGGGTTATTTTTGCTTGTACCCAGATTATATGACTCCAGGTAACAATCAGGGGTGCTGTTCCCCATAGGGTGGCTCCTTTGATTTTCTGGGCCTTTCATACCAACAATGCTCCTATGGCTGCTGAGGCAGGTAAGAGTAGGCTGGGGAGGGGAATGCCAGAAATTAAACACTACCACCTGAAAGGGACCTGTTACTTCCCTCACAATTCATTGGCCACAGCAAGTCACATGGCCATACCTTATCTCAAGGGGTGAGGAAGTGAAATCCTCCCAAGTGCCTGGAAGTGGTGGGGAGCTGGGTATGGGTGAACAGTGGTGTCTGCCCCACACATTACAGTATTGAGAGCTCATTGCATATAGGTTCTGCCTGCTGCCTTTGTCTCTTACCATTACATCATGAAATATTCTTTGAAAATTGTGGTAAACATGCAGATTCAATAAAAGACTTTAAGTGGCATGGTGACACACTCTCCCTCTTCCCTTTTCTCTTCTTCTAATTTAGGGAACTGTGTGCATGGAGGTCCAGGCCCCAGATCTTTGCATGCCATGGCTCTGCAATGCCTCCCCAGTCTCTCCTGGCTGATGCAGGACAGGCAGGTCCTAGCATTCCTTCTTGGGAGAGCGTGTGCAGTTCCACGGTGTCGTTCCCTGCAGAAGTAACACATTTGGAGGTGAGGCCAAGAGAACCTGCCGAACAACTGCCGGATTAACAACTCCACACGTGGGGTGTGGCTGCATGAGGCTGTGCTGTGGCCTCCTTACACAGACAGTCAGCCGGTGGTGTGAACGTGCAGTGTTAAAAGTGACACCAGAATGGTGGAGGCGTCACCGTCAGCTGTTGCAAGAGATGACACCCGGGCCTGCAGGGTTGGGTGAAAGCTCAGGAGCGGCAGCCCCTCCTCGCTTGGGTCCCAGGATCCTAGGGACCTGAGGAAAGGGGTCCAGGAAGAGGTGAGCTTGGTCTGCCCACTGAACAGGAGGATTTTGTCCCCGGCATGCCAAGTACGGGATACGGAAGATGTGGGAATGGTGAGAAACAAGTGGAGGTCAGGAGAGTGGGAGCAGCAAGAAAAGGGGCCACGAGAGTCATGAAGCTGCTAGTTCCGTTTCCTCCAACAGACTTTTGCTCGATGCCCATTCTGATTATGCAGACAGCACAGTTGTGATTTTCACAAAAGAGTTTAAAGACAACCTCTATGGTTTATAAGCCAGTTGTGAAAATGTTACTGACACACTTGAAACATTTAAAGGAGAATGCAAAGTGCGCTCTTGCCTGGCTTGGGTGGCATGAGCAGATGGCCAGAGTGTTAGATGACTTCGGAAGAGGCAGGGCTGTTGAAGGTCTCCTTCCTTCTCAGCTGCTACCATCCATGGAAGCCCCCGAGAAGAGGAGAGGAAAGACAAAACAGGAGAAAAGAAGACAAGCAGAGAGAAGGGGAGATTATTTAATCCTCCAGCAGTATTTGAGCAGGCAAAGCAGTCATGTTAAACCATTTTTCAGATGGAGAAACTGAGACCCAGACGGTCTAACCAGCATCTCCTGGAAGCAGAGCTGCAAGTGGAGCTAAGATAGTCTGGCTGGATGCATTCTGCAGAAAGATTTGTATGCATGTTCTCTCACAGGCTGTGGGTGTAGGTGGAAGATCTGACCTGTGTGCAGCATTAGCCGGGGGCTGGACAAAGGTTTACTACAAAGTAAAACTCAAGAACATACACTCCAGGGGCGCACGCTGGATGGCTCAGTTGGTTAGAGCGTGAGCTCTGAACAACAGGGTTGCTGGTTCGATTCCCACATGGGCCAGTGAGCTGCACCCTCCACAACTAGATTGAATACAATGAGCTGCCGCTGAGCTGCCAGTGGGGCAGCTGGATGGCTCAGTTGGTTAGAGCGCGAGCTCTCAACAACAAGGTTGCCAGTTCAATTCCCACATGGGATGGTGGGCTGTGCCCTCTGCAACTAAGATTGAAAATGGCGACTGGACTTGGAGCTGGGCTGCGCCCTCCACAACTAGATTGAAGGACAACGACTTGACTTGGAGCTGATGGGCACTGGAAAAACACACTGTTCCCCAATAAAAAATTTAAAAAAAACAACCATACACTCCATTTGAGAGTGAAACTAAACAACTCGCCTCTAGCTTTACGGTTTACAAAACACTCTCCTATTTATTATCTCATTTTCTCCTCACAACAACACTGTGACAAACATATTATTATAACCATTTCGCAATTTAGGAAACTGAGGCTCGGAGAGAGAATGCACTGTTTCATAGAGCTCGTTAGGGACAGATGGAGCCAGGTCAGCTGATCCCATTTCTAGGCACTCTATCTCACAAGTCACTCAGGATAACCCAGACGGGAGCTGATTTGCTTGCCCTGTCCTGTTCCCTCTTCCACTGTGACGTGCCTTCCATAAACCCAGCCTGGAGCTGATTGGACCAGGCGTAGGTTTAGAGGAAACCACCCATTGGCTGGCCAGAGACCAGTCAGCTACTGCTGAAATTCTGGTCTAAGCCTGCACAGGGAGGCCCAAGGACCTGGGGAACTGAGGCAGATACTGGGGGGATGTTAGTGTGCAGTCTGAATATGGCTGTTTCTGAAGTCCTCAAAACTGCCCTTGTTTCTCCCTCACCCCCCATTCTCCACACCCTCACACACCTTGGAATCTGTGAGCCCTGGAGCCTTTCTCTGCCCAAGGGTAGTAGGGTTTCCTGCTCCATGGAAGTCAGGTAGCCCAAAGCACTGAGGAAAGCTGCCTGCAGAATCCAGGGAGCCTGGGTTCAGCTGCCAGGTCCCAGCAAAGCATCTTTTTCCCACTGAGATGACCCCTTTCTGTGGGGGAGCACAGAGCTGCTTACTGCACGCCCTCTCTGGAGTTGCCAGCGTGGGACCACTGGGCCCCCCTTGGTCCATGCTGAGACCTGCAGATGACATTTGCACCACACCTGTGCTGCCAGCCCAGCATCTGCACTCACAGCCACCTTGTCCTTGTATCCTCGTTGTACTCATGGTCTCAGACTTGAACTACAGTAGTACCTTGGTGTTCGAACGTCTCTGTTGACGAACATTTCGGTTTACGAATGCCATAAACTCAGAAGTAAATGCTTTGGTTTTCGGTTTTCGAACACGCCTTGGAAGTCGAACATGTCACGCGGCTTCTGCTGAGTACAAGATCCTGAGGCAGAACTCAAACGGTCTTCCAAAATGGATTACGTTTGAAAACCAAGGTACCACTGTACTTGTTTTAACACATCTTCCAAGGTTCCTTCCAGGCTATGCATCAGAGAAATGTTTGTTGAGTGCCCATTGTGTGTCAGGCACCATTCCATGAACATACGTTTTAGGTTCACTCCCAGCTGTGGCCCTGGAGTCTATTTTCCTGTTAACCTGGCTGCTTGGCGATGGAAGTGGGCTTCTCTTAGGAAAAGAGTTTTCACTTCCTTCACTTCCTTCCTTCCTGCACTTCAGACTGTTTCTCTGGCTTTGCTGTCCTTGCAGCTCTGGGTCAAATGCCATCACCTCTAACTAATTCCTGGAAAGCTGGGCTCTGGCCCATCTCTCTGTTGGGCACTGGACTTCTACTAGGTTGGGTCATATAACAGTGGCCATTCAGAAGAACTAGTCATGAGCCGGACTTGAGATGCTGATGGGAAAAAGGGTCTTGGGAGCCTGAGACATTTTCACAGCCCACAGGTAGTCTTACCTCCCCCAAACTAACCGCCTTCTGCAATTGGCCCCTACCCCCTCCTCCAAGCTCTCTCCTTTCCTTGACCACCAAATAACCTTGAAATTGTGGTCACCAACGCTCTCTTCACTCCTTCCCCTCAGCAGTCTCAGGCCCCCCCCCCCCCCACTGTGCCTGCTCCAGAGGTAATTGAATTGTCTCCACCCCAAGGATGCATTTCCCACACTCACATGTCCCTCCCCTCCCCCACAGCAGCCCCTCCCTTCCTACCCCCGGGTCTCCCTCTCTTAGCCTGGGCATTACTCCGATTCTTCCCCTCCCCTGAACACTTCTTAGTCATCCCTGGAAACACATCATGACCTCAGTTTACAGATGAGAACGCGGAGGCTCAGCGAATATAAGCACGCTGCCTGCAGTCATGCAGCCAGGAAGTGGTGGAGCAGAGATTTGCACCGAGTCTCACCAAAGACCCACCCCAGGCTTCACTCCTGCGCAACCTGTTGAACTCACCAAACACGACCAGCCATCCACTGAAATCACGCTGGCCCCGGCCTTGCACTCCAGTGGAGCCCAGCACCGCTCCTCCCTGCAGCCTTTTTCTCCCACCAGGCCACACATCTTGATGTTTATCCAATTTAAACCAAAATGTCATTTGTTGCCACCATGGTTCTGTCATGATGAGTGAGGCTGTGCTTCTATCTCCTCGTTTCTTAAGAAGCCATTTGTGCCTCCCTTCCGTGAATGGCCTGTTGCTATTTGCTCGGTTTCCCTTAGGTTGTTGATTTCCCACTTACTGTAGGAGTGCTTTAGCATTTAAGGAAACTCACCCTTTGCCATATGTGTTGCAAATATTTTTTTCCAGTTTTTTTTATAGTAGGATTTTAACATAATATGCAGTCGAATTTTCAATATTTATTTTTTGGCTTGACATTTACTGTCAATCCAGTCAGCCTTCTGCAGTATTCTTCTGGGCTTTTGGGGCGTGAGGTCTCCCCTCGCCCTGCCCGGAGCCGTGCAGGCTGATGGGTGTGGTCCATACTCAACTCTGCCAGGCTTCTTGTTAATGTTACCTTCAGCTTCCTCAATGACAGGGTGAAATCTCCATGTGAGCCCCTCCTGAGGGGCTGCTGGGGATGAAGGAAACTCAGGCCAGGTGTCCACCACCTTCCATGCCTGGGGTGGGTGGGGCAGAGCAGCAGGTGGCCTGGGACGCCCCGTGGCAGCCAAGGGCACTTCAGTGGGTGGGTGAGTGAAGGAAGGGGTGATTAGAAAGAATTTGGAAGGGTCTGGAGGCAGGAGAGATCTATGCCAGGAGGAGAGCGCAGTGCATTCCAGGGGGAGCAGCGTAAGAACAACAGTGTGTGAGAAGATGGACTGTTTGGAGGACAGTAAGAGCCTACTTTGGCAGGGACAGGTTCCTGTGAAGGATGAGAGGGCGGAGGGCAGGCTGGGGACACGAGGTCGCTGGGCCAGCAGCGGGAGCAGTGCTGGTGTCACAGCAGCAGCGGCAGTGCCCGAGCCCCCCACAGTGGGGCAGGCTGGGGGTGGGGCGGTGTCCCAGGTAGAGACAGCAGGGAAGGGCGGAGCGGCTTCTTGGCACAGCCTAGCGATGCCCTAATTAAACCGCGGGTACATTTCCCAGCCCAACTGTCAACCGCGTGCTGCGCAAGCCAGGAATGAATATTCCCAAAGCACCAACAGAAGGAAGTTCTTCATAAAAACGGAGCCCGAGGGCGTGAAGGGAAAACAAGCCCTGTTCACACGCAGGCAGCGCATCCGCTCGGCACAGCCCGAGGGGGCAGCAGCGGGGCGACACCGTGGGACGCCTTGAGCCCCCAGTGCGCAGATGTTGAGCAGCCCAGGAGCTGGAGGCTCTTTTCCTGCCCAATCAGTGCCCCTCTGAAACCCGCCAGGCGCCCTGCTCCTCTCAGGGCCCGGGCGCAGGCTGCCCCCTCCATGCAAACACTCCCAGAGGGGCGCTTTGCCCGAGCCTCTCGCCGTGCAGGGGCGTCCTTCGCTTCAGAGCATATCAGGGAGCTCCCAGACTGGGCTTCCAAATGCCCTCTCCCTGTGTCCCTGTGACTGTGTGACTTTGAGCAAGTGACTTACTTCTTTTTCCTTCCTTGAAACATGGAGTTAATAGCAAATTCCTAGGTGGTTGTAAGGACTCGAGGAGATACATGTATATTACTGGCTATATTCAGGGCTCCATAAATGAGAGGGGATTTGAGGAATGGAGAGTACAAAAGATCTTTTTAAAGACATTTCTTCTTTCCCTGCTCCAGGACTTTGCTTTCTGTTCCTCCGCGTGCTGTAGGGGTTGCAGGAAGACTCTCCAACAAGAGGTCACTCTGTGGCACCCTCTGTCTGACCCCGACCAGGGCTCCGTTTACTCACAAAACAGCTGTCAAGCCATCAACACCCTTGGCTCCAGCTCCTCCTGGGCACACAGGCCCCAGCCAAGTCCAGAGCCGATGGTTTCAGGACCAAGAATGTTGCTTTGCTGCCCTCCCGCCTCCCCGTCCTGGTGCCTCTGCAGAGGCTTTAGTGAGGAGGGTGAGGGCATAGGCTTAGGGGCCAGATTGCCCTGGGTTGATCCCATCTTGATGGTCCCAATAGCACCTGGTCCCTTGCAGGCCTACATTGCTATTCACTCTGCCCCCAACCTGCCCCCTCAAGTTCTGTGTCAGCTCTCTTTATCTGCTGTCTCTCCTCTTAACAAGCAGCTCCCGGGGCACGTGCCAAGCCTCCTTCATTCTGCTTCTCCAGCACCTAACACAGTGCCTGGCACACAGTAGGTGCCCCGTGGCTATAACTGGTGAAGCAAATGGTGGCCTCGATGGTGTGGATGATGAGCGCCACAGGGACCTCTTTCCACAAATAATGTCAATGTCTATAAGCCTGCAGCTCCACCATCGATCAGTTCTTTGGGCAGGACAGACTACATAATTGGCAGAGCCCATTGCAAATGTAAACACGGTCCCCTTGTTAAAAAGCTAGGAATTGCAAGACAAAAGCAAAAACAGCATTAAACTAAGCACAGAGCCCTCCTGTGCATGGAGCCTTCTGAGTTTGGGCCTTGTACCACTGCACACGTCACACTCCCGTGAAGCGGCCCTGCATTTGGGTCTTGGAGGTGAGTGGCCTTCGGTGTCGCCTATGAAAATATTACCACCACCACCACCCCCTCTTTCTGGGGCACTGCCTGTAACGCGGTCATGCTTAGCTAAAAAGCAGCATGTCCCTTGTTAGGAAAGAGCTTCTTAAAATCCTGCATATCAGTGGGTGACGATGTGGCCATCCTTTCAGACAGACCAATGAAGCTCTGATTCAAAACAAAAACAAGACCCTAAGTAGGTTCTCCTTCAGGGTGACTATTAAGTCACAAGCTTCCCAGCCCCCTGCCGTGCCCTCTGACCTGCTAATCAGCGCTTCCTTGGGTTCTGTGACTATTTATTGAGCACTCACTGTGTGCGGGTAGTGGAATAGGCCCCAGGGATGTAGCAGTGACCAGTGTAGACGAAGCCCCTACCCTCCTAGGGCTGACATTGCAGTGGGAAGACAGACAATAAATATAAATAAGGAAAAAAATATACAGGATAATGTCAGGTAGTACCGAGTACTAACTGGCAAACAGACAAACAGAAAAACCCCAACAACAACAAAGGTAGGTTAAGGGGACAGAGAGTGAGTTAGGTGTATGATGGAGGGGTCAGGAAAGGCCTCCCTGAGGAGGTGCCTTTTGAGCAGAGACTTAAATGAGGTAAAGGGCAAGTCACATCCAGGTCCATGGGCAGAGTGTTCCAACTTGCTGTGGGACTAGCAAGTGCAAAGGCCCTGAGGCAGGAATGTGACTGGCAAGAGCAGCGTGGATAAAGACAGGGGCGGTGTGGGAGGAGATGGGATCTAGAGGTCATGGGGACCCAGAGCAGGCAGGAGCTTGTAGGCTCCATGAGGAGTTTAGATCTGATACCAACTGGCCAGAAGGCAAGAACTTGTTAGTGTTAGGCTGTCATTTCCCTTACCAGAAGTGACTCCCAAACTACTTTTCCTAGGCATGCTCAGCTTCTGTGTTTCAGCAGCACCTCTAGGGAACCATGGCAAGACAAAAGGGACACAGAAAATGAGAGGGTGCGGGACTCGAATTTCTCTTCTGTAGTTACTGCTTTGGGACTTGGGTCCAATCTTAAAATCTCTCAATCTCAGACTCCTTTATTGCACGTTGCAGCTTTGTTGGGAGGCTCAGGATATACGGCACCTAGTAGGAAGCCTGGCACACTGTAGGCACTCATTAGCTACAATCATCACCCCTTTTACCTTTCCCAGCGGGTTCACCGTTGGTTTTAATCACAGAATCATTGGAATTGTCTTGATCTTCTTGAGGAACAATAGTATTTTGTTATGTGCATTGTCTTCAAGTTTCCTTCCTGAAGGGGAAAAGGAAAGGAACTTAATGTTTGTTTAATACCGACCTGCTACCTGGCACCTGGAACGAATGATTCCATGTGATGCCCTGGCAAGCTCAGGGTGTGGGCACTATTATCCCATTTTATGGTCCAGGAAGCTGAGGCTGAGAAGGGCTCAGGGATGTAGTGACACAGCTAGTAAGTGGCAGGCCTGCGGTCAGCCTGGTGACACTGGAGGCCAGCTGGTTTCTCCTTCCATGGTTTGACCAGGAAGGAAACTCAAAAGCTAATGGTTATGGGCTCAGCTGGACCCTGGGTCCTGATGCCAGGGTCTAAATCCTGCCTGTGATTCTTCCAGGAAAGTTACCAAGACTCCTGTCTAACTGCTGCATGCCTCAGTTTCCCCATCCATTACATGGAGAGAATAACAGTCCATACCCTGTAGGGTTATTGTAAGAAAGCAATGAAATCAGTCATGCGTACATCTAGGACAGTCCCACGTGGCACACAATAATTGCTCAAATATTTTTAACTATCATATTATTGGAAAGTCATAACCTGATGTTTTCTTGGTAATGCTTTCTGAATCAGACTCTCTAAGCCTGCCTTTCCCTACGCTGCCCCAAATGCAGTGAACTGGGGGAAAGCTTGGATGGAGGGCCTCCTTTTGGTGGCCACAGAAGGCCACAGCCGTATATGCCACCCCATATGCTCTTCTGCACTGGGCCCTCCCAAAAGGTAAAGTTGAATTCCCCTTCTGCTTGAATCTGGAGCCAGAAGTGGCACCACCTGAGCTCTGAGCCTGTGTCAGAGAAGACCACCCAGCGTACCCTGCTTCTCTTGGGCTGCTCCCTCCATAGAAGCCAGGTGCCACAGAAGCACAAGGACCAGTCACCCTGAAGAGAGCCTGAGTGTGCCCCAAGACATGGCAGCATGCCCGTGAAGGTGTGTTGGACCCTCCAGACCAGCCCACCCATAGCTGATGCCACATAGAGCCCTGCCCGAGCTCCCCACCAGAGGCCACCCTAAAGCCCGCGGGGCCTTACTGTCTCAGCAACAGAGCACAGGGGTGGGGGCAGCTGAGGTCGGCTGCTCGGCAGGTCCAGAGGATGGCTCGGCCTGTG
This sequence comes from Rhinolophus ferrumequinum, assembly GCF_004115265.2. Taxonomy (NCBI): domain Eukaryota; kingdom Metazoa; phylum Chordata; class Mammalia; order Chiroptera; family Rhinolophidae; genus Rhinolophus; species Rhinolophus ferrumequinum. The sequence goes on along the minus strand of NC_046291.1, from coordinate 91,478,220 downwards.
CTGGGGGCTCTAATGCATTTACACTGGGTGTGACCGGAACAGAGGGGTGGCCCCAGTCCAGGCTGCCTACGGGGACAGTCCTGGGACAGTTCCCAGCCTGCTGCTCCTGTGTGCATGTCTTTCCAGCTCCGTGTTGAATGATGTTATGGTGGCTTGAAATTGGCCATGGTGGGGGTAGCCACACCAAAGAAACTGACAAACACTGCAAGTCAGGCTCCCCTGCCCCATTACCACCACCACGCCCCAGAACTAGCTCACTGCTGGGCATGGCGTCTTTCCTCAAGGAGCTCCCAGTCTCCGTGAGGGAGACAGAGCTTGTGTGACTGCGTCACTTCCACAGACCCAGTCCTCCAGGCTGAGGGCCAGTGACAAAAGTGAGGCATCTGTCTCTCGTTACTTTGACCACTAAATTCGTCCAGGCCTCTCCACTGCTTTCTCACACAGTCCCAGGTGAGCAGCATGCCTCTCATTTCATAGTTGGGTAAACTGAGGTCAAAGGCCTTACTGAAGTGTGTGCAGCTGTTGGGGCAGAGACAAGTCAATCTCAGGTCTTTTGGGCTGAAGGGGCCTTAGAAATCCTATGTCCTGACTACAGAAGCTCAGGGCGAGGATGGAACTTTAGTTAGAGTTCCCATAGCCAGGAAGAGAAGAGGCAGGATGGGAATTCAGGACCCCTGACCCCTGCACCCTTTCCCTGTCCCTGGGATCTTTTCAGTGGCCACTCCCACGTTTTGCCAGAGACCTTTTGTAGGTTCCTCGAGTGCAGCCTACAAACCCCTTGCTGCTGCCTGGTTTGTATGTGGGTTCAAATAAAGGCGTCGTGTTCTGCCCCCCACTCTGTCCCTGACCCCAAGGCCCTCGCTTTGAGACCTGCCTCCCCTGCTTGGTTTGGCCCAGAGTTTGCCTCGTGCTCCTGCACTTTGTATTCTGCTTATCTCCTTGCAGGGTCAATATTTGCTATTTAAATGAATGTTATTTGCCTCTGTTTGAGATTTTGCATTTTGCCCTGTATTTTGGGTCATGGAAGGGAGTACCTGTGGTCAGTGAGGTGGCCTGGAGCTCCCAGCAACCACTGGGACCGCAGAGTGACCTGAGGCAGAGAAAAAATTCTACCCAGGATGCTCCCAACCACTCCTATTTTCACTGTTTCATCCATATTGATATTTAAACCCATACTCTTACTCATGTTCACATGTACGCATTTAGAACGAACTTCTCCCGAATGCCAGCCTCCTGTCAGGTCTGGGAAGCGTAGAGGGGGATCGGTATAGCGTGCGGGAAAGATGGCCACACTCTTGCCAGGACTCAGTTTTCCTTCTCCAGCGTCTCCTGCCCTAGATGACAGCTCCCAGCGTCCGCTGTGGTTAGGTGTGCTCAACTGATGTGTTTTGGCCAATGGAACATTGGCAAAAGAGACAAATGCCGCTTTCCAGGCCTGTCCCAAAATGATCTCAAAATCTTTTCTCCATTTTCAGCTGGAATCAGAAAATCCCGTGGAGGGCTCCAAGGCTGCCCCAGACAACATGGCAGCCACTAGGTACATGTGTGGCTATTTAAATGGAAACTGATTGAAGTGAAATAAAATGAAAAATTCAGTTCCTCCGTCACACTCGCCACATGTCAAATGCTCACCAGCCACACGCACAGAAATCTCAGAAAGTCCTAACGGGAGGTACTGCACCAAGGCTCCATGGTTCTGAATGATGACCTGGAAGGCCACTCACCGACGAGGATTGTCATGTGAAGTTATGTGTGAGACAGAAATAAGCTTTTACTGAGTTCAGGTTGGGGGGAGGTGTTTGTTACTTACTCTGATTTATACACACCCTTGGCCTGGAGTTGTTTTCCATCTAGTGGAGGGGAGCAGTTGGCGAACAGCCAACCCCGGGCCATGCAGGATGCGGAGACAGAGAGGCACGAGGCTGCCAGAGCTTGAGCCTGGAGACCAGGACGGGAGGTCAGAGAAGGCCCCGTCGGGGAGAAAGGACCCTCACCCTTTGAAGGTCAAGTCTGAGGTCAATGCTGAAGCATTTTGCCTCTGTTTCTCTCCTCTGCTTCCTAAAGCCTGCCTGGCCCTCCTCCTGGGCATCAAGGGCCTCCTGTTCTCTTCCTTCTCTGGGACAGACATCACTGCCCCCTCTCTCAGTGCTCCCTGTTTGGGGGTGCTGATTTCGTTGGAAAAAAGGAGGCATGTCTGAGGCTAAATCATTTCCTTGGCCTCAGAGTGTGTGGCAGTGGGGGCTTGGGCAGGCCAGTGACAAGCAGGGGCTGCGGGAACTAAAGCACAAGGACCTCTCTTTCTCCAGGGGTTTCTCAGCAGGTGGGAAATCAGCCTGGAGCTGGCAATGGTCACCTTTCTCGCCACCTGGAGACAGCCTGCTGGCAAGAGAAGGCAACATGGAGGAAAACAGAACCAAGAAGTGAAGAGAGACAGACTTCCATGACACTATCTATACCTAAAAGCAGAGAGTGCTGGGCTTCTCGGTTAAATGAGCTCATAAACACCCTTTTAAATTTGAAAAAGGGTTTAAGTGGAGAGTGTGACTGACACACTCTTCCTTGTATGAAGGGTTTTCTCAGGTACAGTGCAGATCACCTCATTGATCCACTGGTGCCAATTTTCATTCAATAGACCCCCTCTGAATGCTAAGTGTGACCGCAGTAAGCAGCGACCAGTACTAGCTGACAGGATGTTGGGCTCTCTGCTTTCAGGGTGGGGAGCTTTATTGTATACACACCTGGGTGACAGAGACGAGGGGTACGAGGCATTCTGGGCCCTCGGCCAGCTCCCTGATCAATAGCAGAAGGGAAAACTGGGACACACTCCGAATATGGGGTGCAGTAGGAAGAAAGCTCAGAGACAAAGTGGGGATTCCTTTCAGAACCCTCTGAAATCCGATAGTCCTTACAGCGACTATCAGCCAGGGTAGGGGCAGCTGGCCTGCAGTGAGGGGATACTCCCTTCCTCCCCAGGTCTCCCGGGCTCAGAGCCCACTGCCCCTGGGCCTGGGGTCTCCTGCCTGAGGGCAGATTGAACGCCCTCTTCTCCCCAGGGAGGCCCCAGGATCTGAGGGCATGGGGAATGAAGAAAGGGCCACACAGGAGGCAGGAGGCCCAGGCCTAGGTGGGTCACTAACTCACAGACAGTCTCTGGCAGGTCGCTGCCCGTCTTCAGACCTCAAGCGCTGGTCCACTAATGCAGGGCTTTTTATTTGTTTGGTTTTATATATTTTTAGCGACTGTACCAGTCAGGATAATAGTGGGAAACAGATTCCACACTCAAAGTAAGAGGATTTGAGGGTTTAATAAAGGAAATATTTGTAAAGTGGAGGTCAAGGTGTAGGTCACCACGAAGGATCTGTTCCCACCTTTAGGCTTAAAGGGACAAGGTTCAGGGAATATTATAGATCCCAGCAAGAAAGCCAAGTGGAGAGAACCTCCTGACAGCCAGGGACTCAGCCACAGTCCATAGGGTCAGCCCCCTCCCTCTTGCCAGGGTGCCCCGCTGGCTCCCAGGAGCTCTCGGCCCAGTCCCAGGCTGGTGGGGACACGCAAAGAAACTGGGCTGTCTGAGTGGCAGGCCAGGGCTCTCTAGCTATCATCCCAGGATTCCTCTGTGCTCAGGAGAACACGTCTAATGGTGACTGGACAGAAGCTCTGAAGCCAGATGCCTGCTTTCCAATCCTATTTCCAGCACTAAGTTACTCCTCATGCCTCTGTTTTCTCACCTGTAAAATGGGAATAATAGCAAAACCTGCCTTGCAAGTCCGAATGAGTTAATAAATAGAAGGTTCTTAGGGGAATCTTGCCCATATCGAGGCCTAAGCATGCTTCAAATAGGGTCATCAAGCCGTAGGTGCTGCGCTAATCTGTGATCCACACCATCTCATTCAAGCACCCAACAACTTTGGCTCTGCCTGGTTCCAAAGCCTGCACTCAAAGCCTCTGTCTTAGCTGCTTTCCTTTAGGGAGCCTACTCTACACTCAAGTCTGTGTGACACGTTCATTCCTTTTTCAGGCTGGTCGTTGCTGTAAAATTGTTGGCTGTTTTCTTTTGGGAGACAATCTGGTGCCGTGGAAGGAATCTCCATTTTCTCATCTGAAATTTTTGTGTGTTATGAAAAGAAATACATTGGTGTGTGTTCATGTGCTGGATACCACGCCAGGCACCAAAAAGGCCAATTTTCTTCCTTCCCTGTGGGACCTGCAGAATCTCAGGACCTTGTGGTTCTCTAATGTACTTTATCATCAGAGTCCTGTGCCTGGTTACAAATACAGATTCCTGGGCCACGCCCCCGCATTACTGAGTCGGGTTGTCTGGGGTGGGGCCCTGTAATCTGCACTGTATTCCAATTCCTCAGGTGATCACGGGGTGGCCAGCACCCGGGCCCGAGGCCTCCAGGCCGGGGTGTGTTAACCAAAGGGGTTATGGGGAGGACTCAGCTGGGTCTAGAGAGCCGTGTTTGTCGGCAAGTGACAAAGCCCAGTCTTGGAATCACACAGCTCTGTCTGAACCTGGGCTCCACCATGCAATGGCTGGATGACCTTGAACAAGTCCCTTCACCTCCTTGAGCCTGGCTTTCCGCCTCCATCAAAGGCGGGTGGAAATGCCAACCTTGCAGGGGCAGTTTAAGGTGCGAGTTACAATGAAACGAGGTGTGCAGTGTCTGGTACGGAGTGTGCCTCGGCTCTTTCGGATCTCCCTGTGGTGATTAAGAGAAACGAAGAGAAAACGATATCCCCAAAGGTGGGCTCAGAGCAGGTGGCCCAGCCTGCTGGCAGAGGAGGGGTTAACAATGACTGTGTCCCAGGAACAATAAGTGGCCGGTGGTGGAAACGCTGAACTGTGATGATGGGGCTGACAGGGGCTATTTTCGGAGCCCAACCGCATGGAGTAATAGGATTGGAGCGGAGGCAAGCGTGACCAGAGCGATGTTCTCAGCTACCGAGGCAACGGCCAGCCGGCTGCGCCAAACAAAACACTCCGCGCTTCTCTCCACCTCCCCACCCCCCGAACAGGTTTTATCTTGACCTTCATGCAAGCCACCCTCGCAAACAGCAAGAAAAAGATTGCTTTTGATATCCTAACTGTGGTGCGCTCCAGACCCACTGCTCCCACACCCTCGGGCTCCAGTTCGATGTCCATGGAACAGTGGGGAAACTGAGGCAGCGGTGGGGTGGGAAGTGAGCCCAGATGTCCGACTCCAGTCATATGCCACGGAGTCTTCATCCTTCTATCAAAAACCTACTTGGGAGAGGATTCCTTTTTGCCCTGCACACCTGGGGACAGTGTTCATATGCCCTGGCATTGCCACACCCACCAAAGTTGCTCCGAAGGGGAAGGCAGGGGCACTCCTGTTCTCGGTGCCCAGATGGGCGTTAAGACCTGCTGAAGAGGGAGAAAGGCAAAGGGCGTCTTGACGAGTGTCCGTGATAAGGAGTGGAGGACACCAGGACTTTAATCTCCTAGCCTTCCTACTTTTGTGACACAGGCCTTGCTCCCATGTCCCAGGTGTTGGCCGCTCACTAAGTGGCAGGGCTCCTTTACCTTGTACTCCAGGTGCCAGGAGGTCCTCAGGCTCCACTGTGGGCCACCTCCATTCACTCCTGCCTTCACCCTGCCCTATGAGGACCTCCCTCAGGGCATATTTGCATATGTTATGGAATAATACATTTAGAAAAGTGGGAATGTACACGTTTTTTATTCTTCTCCTCATCTGTGACCTTCCTGCTAGCCTGCCAGAGGCACCCAGTGCCTCAGGGAGGATTAGAGTTGTAACAAGACACAAAGAGAAAGTAAGCTCCAGGCCAGACTAAGATCTCAAAGCCCAGAGCACTTTGAAAGCCAGGCTCTGCTGCAGGAGAAAAGGTTTTCTAAATTCTGCACGTTGTCCTCTCTATATCAAGTACAATGCCTTGTGGTCCAAGCTGTGAGAGTTACTCTAAGCTGGTGTGCCGTAGAGAAGACACTGAATGTGACAGGAAGGTGAGCTGGAGTAGGACAAATGGGGCATCAGGAGTGGGTACACAGGGCTGAAAATGCTGCTGGGTTCCATAGGACCCAGCACCACTGGAAGCCCAGGCTGGACCCTAGGAAAGGTGAAGAAACTCCATAGGTCAAAGAGGATGCTGATGCTCCCCTCTCCGCTGTCCCCTGTGCCTCAGGAATCTAGGACCCAACCTCCACACCGTGAGCTGTCTCCCAGGGTAGAAATGGCAGGGATGAAGGTTCAGGAAGCACTAGAGGGGTCTGGACTAGCTACCCCAGGCTCCTAGAATCCTCCTGTGTGGAAGGGAACCACAGAAGGGGCTGGTGAACTTGCTAAGGATCAGCTGTATAGCCAAGAACTGCAGAACCGCCACCATGGGGGAGGAGGGTATCAGGGGTCATAACCAGGCCTCCGGGCATCAGCCCCAGAGTGGAGAAGGAGCACCAGAGCCCCCTGCGTGGATTAGGTGCAGTGAACAGACCATGGGAGACCCCCAACCCCTCCACCTCCCCACCCTTATGGCCTCCCAACAGGACTGCATGGGTTTTGCAAGCAAGATGGCTCATCACCTGAATCCCAGGGGCCAACAGTCTCCTAAGGCACAGCCAGAAGTCCCCTGCAGCCTAGCAAAGAGAGAGAAGGAGCAAGAGAGCAGAGACAGCCCTGCAGTGGCTCTGACCTTTGAAAAGTCAGGTGTGTATGTAGCTGAAAAAAATGGGATGAACTTGAACTAGGAAGTTTAACTCTCACTTGCCCAGCAAGATGAGGTCAGGTGGGGTGTTGTTTGCGTGTGTGTGCATCCTATTGGGCATTGTGTGCATTTGGAGCCCCTGCCCCAGCTTGTGCAAGCCCAGAGCAGCCCTGCGGGTGGGACAGGCAGGCAGTGTGGCAATCTCCACCAGCAGCTGGGCCCGAGTTCGCCCCAAAGCTATTTCCGAGGGGCAGGTTTGCTGAGCAAATGAAGAGTGTAAACAGGATTGCAGAGGGATTGTTTAAACGCTTCGGGCAAACAAAGTTCTCCAGCCCCTGGGGCTCCCCTGGAAGCACCAATTGACAGGCAAACAAAGGATGCGCTAATTTATCCATTCACCGAGACCCCGCCCCTCGGGACCCTGGCCCCTCCTCCTTGTCCTCCGCCAGGGTCACTGGTTAACCTTGATAAAGCGGCCCGGTAAAAGTTCAGACCTCTGTCGTAGTTCCCCCCACCCCCACCCTCACCCCACCCTCGAGGGGAAGTTAATGAGGTATCCATGTGACCGCCTGCCTCTTGTTTAATATGCGGCAGAGGTCAGCTTCGTAGAAGAGTGGCCCGTGTCGTCCAGGCTTGTCCAGAGGGGAAGAAATGGCTGATCCGGGGTTTTATGTTTCTATTAATATCAGAGCACAAACGCACTGTGACTCAGCCTGGTCCTGCCCAGGAGCCATTCCTTACCACCCCTAGTCCGGGACTTGGCACCAGGGTCCCTGCACTTGCAGAGGGTCCAAGAGCAGGTGCCAGGCGACCACGGAAGCAGAAACTTGAGAGTGGTCTTGAAACCAGCCTTTGAATAAGCTTTCCTGGTGATGTTTCTGCTGGCTGCTGGAGTTCAGAAGTCACTGGTCCAGTTCTGTATTGGGCATCTAGAGTCAGTGATTGAATGTGGACTGAATAAATGGAAGGAGGAACGACTGTCCCAGCCTGCCAGTCTTGCTAAGTGGGTCTAGAGCCAACTCCACTATTGAGCAGCTGGGTGACCTTGAACCAGGCCCTACACCTTCCCTCACATGTGGAGTGGATTTTCGGGAGGGTTTAATCAGATAATCCACTTAAAAAACTTGCCGAGTGCCTGACACAAGAGTGTTAAGAGGACTGGGAGAGGAACGATGTATAAACAGCTTTATTGAGGTATAATTCACAGAAAATAAAATTCACCTGTTTGAAATGTACAATTCAATGATTGCAATATATTTTAGGACGTGCAGTTTTATTAGTCATAGCGTTAATATTGATTTTCCTTTCCTCTAAGCAGGTTGTCCTAGGTAGGACCCCTGGGAGCCAGGCTCCTGCTTGCCACGGTTTGAACACTTTTCTTAACTCGTGCTGAGTGCTGGCTTCTCCTTCTGCTTCCTGCCCTCTCCCTGCAGTAGCAGGACCACAGCACTTAGCCAGGCATGGTGCCGAGCTGAGCGGTGTCTGCGCCCATGCCCTGAGGTCCTTAGAGGGCTCTGGCTAAATGGGTAGCAGCAGGGATAGCAATGCAGGGCGCCCTCCACCTCCCGCTCTCCAGCCATCTCGCCTTAGCCCTGACCCTGCAGGCAAGCAGGGTATGTCCTGCCCTTTACTGTGGCCCCTTCACAAGGCATCTGGGCCCGCAGGCAGCCCTCTACAGGCCTTGATTCACAAGCAGAAGAGGTGTAGAGGTGTCGGGGCGTCAGGGCCACCACACTGCCCAGCACCCTTCCTGGCAGGCCCGTGCTGGGCTATTTTTACTTCAAGATGTCCTTCAGCAGCTAAAAATGTCTGCTCTTCCCTCCTTCCCTTGGGCCCTAATCTCTGAGCTGACCATGCTCTCTGGTCTGGCTCTCGGGTTTGTCAGCCTGCTCCTCTGTACCTGCATGTGCGCCAGAGACATGGGACCGCATGTGTGTATGTGCAGGGACGTGTACCTGTGTGTATAGGCACATGTATCTGCAGGACCCCGTGTGTGGAATATGTACAGGATGATGTGTCCATGTGTCTGAATGTACACATATCTGCAAAGACATTTCTGTAATATGAGTTTGATTTTCAGTGTGCACGTAGGCAGGTGCCCAAATACATGAGCACATACCTGTGAACGTACAAGGGTGTGTGTAAAGGGGCATTCTGTTTATACAAATGTACCAACAGTTCCAGGTGAGAAGCCACAGCTGGCAGATCAGTCCGCTCAGAGATGCGGACTGCTGAGAGGAACGGGCAGCTCCCCCTTATAGGGCTTCTCTGTGTCCTTTGTTTCCATGCTCTTCATGAATATTAATAAAGCTATTGAGCTCTGATCAGACACTGGACTAAATCCTTTGCTGCACTATTTCATCTAATCGTGACAACTTAGGATACATTGTTATCCCATTTTACAGATGAGGAGTCCAAGGCTCAGGCAGTAATAACTTGAAGTAGCAGAACAAGATCTGACTGGTTCCCAAGTCTTTGCTTTGTGTTACTCCATGTTGTCTGCCTATGATGGTGGCAAATACACACATGCATTTTAATAGCTCATACCCAGTGCCAGTCAGCCGGTGGCTGTCTGTGAGAACATCTGGAGGGTCGTCTTCGCTGTGGAGATCACCGAAGGGCTGGCCTTGAGTGTAGGTGCTCAACTCAGAAACCTTGCCCAAAAGGTTGGCTGGTGGGCATTAGGGTGGCTGGTGGGCATTAGGGCAGCTGGTGGGCATTAGGGCTCTAGGGAGCACCATGCTGAGGCTACCTGAGGCGAGAATGGGCGGGCGATCTCAGATCTCCATTCGTCCCCGGGACACGCGAGTCCTCCGCCTAGAGGACCCCCAGGCTCGCCCTGAACCCTCGGCAAGAGAACATCCCTCTGAGGCAGCCAGGCTGGGAAGGCTCCCCTTGCCCTCACCTGGTCTCTGCCAGCCTTGAAGAGTCTGTTGTGCTGTGTCATACCCCTGTCATCCAGACCCTAACGGCCGAGGGCAGGGAGGGAAGGAGAAGGGGAGGGGGGACTCCTTCTGGGAGCCCCTTGGAAAACAAACAGCTGTACTTTGTGCCTGTTGAACCAAAGAGACTTGTCAAGCCACTAAACCACACTTGCCTCCTGTTGGCCATAAAATGAATTAGCCCTGGAAATAGAGGGGGCTATCAGCTGGCTTCCAGAGCCCCTTTGGAGAGGTCTTAGGTCACCCAGTCATAAATCAGTGTGTGGCGAGGCCAACACTCAGGTCAGAATGGAACAGGGCAGGAGTCCCAGGCTCTGGGGAGGCGGCTCTTGGCACAGCATCTCTTTCAAGACTCCCAATTCCTCTCCAAGAAGGAGGCTTTCTGCCCACTTTAGATGAGGAGTGGTACCTCACTTGGCAAAGTCCATGCAGCATGCGGGGAGCGGCCTAAATCCCTCTCATTCCCCACCTCTTGCTGCCTCTCTGTTCTGCTACTGGGAAACATGGTTCTCCATTGTCAGAAGGTCCTGGGGGAGGGACTCCCAGTGTCCTTGCTGCTTCTACAGCTCAGGGATAGACTTTTGTCTTCCCTTCTCCCAGCCGCCTCTCCCCTCAGACAAACCTTGAGGCTGCAGCTCTGGGTCAGTTTGGCCGGACAGAACAAGGTCCCAACCTGTGCATGGGGCTAGGATGGGACTCAGAGACCTGGGGCTCTGGCCTCGGCTTTGTCACCAAGCAGCTGGTGATTTGGGGCAATGCCTTTACTGCTCCCCATCCCCACTGGCCCTGGGCGTCTTGGCTACCACCCACTAGTGTAAGTGAAAATGACCACCATCTGTGCACTTCAGGGCTCGTAGAGCCCGTCTCCATCACTTATATTGAAACCCTCTGGCCTTTGCCTTCAAGACTGAACAGTGAGTGGAGAGGTTACGATGGGTCCCTTGGGGGTAGTCATGGTTTTAAGCCTGGTCTACTCTCCCCAGCAATGCCAGGTCTCTAGGCAGCAGACACTAAGAGTTGGGAATGGGAGAGGTTTATTGGGAAAGATAAAACCTGGAGGGAGCAGGACTGGGCAGGAGAGTCTCAGACCAACGTGTACACGTGACAGAGTCTCAGCCAACTCCACAGGGACATCTGGAGCAGAGATTGTCCCTCAGAGGAGTCCCGTGTTAGGCAGAAATAGCCAGGTTCTTGCCTCTCCCCTCCCATTCAGTCCCTGGCTGGGGGCTGCCCTAGAAGTACATGGCCTTGACCTGGAAGCGGAGGTGGAGCCTGAAGGTGCCGCACTGAGGCTGGAAGCGTCTACGCTCTCACAGCTGAACAGCAGGTTCTCTCTTGAAAGGAAGTGGCAGAAGCACCTCCATGGTTGCTGCACCCGCTGTGTGACCCTGGGCACATGATTAACAGCTCTGAGTTCAGCCTCCTGGTCGTGGACAATGAATCTCCAAGCCCCCTAGCTCAGTGCCTGCTGCACGGAGGTAACGAGCACTGGTCTCTGTGGTTATCCCCATGATTTTTGTCATTGTAGGTGTACTTTCTCCCCTGGCTGTTTAGGTTTAGTTCCTGGAGAAGAGCTTTTCCTCCTGTCTTCTGTCACCCTGGACTATTGGTTGGGTCCTGTGGGACTCTCACCAGCAATTCCTACTGTGCATGTGGGGGTAGGGACAGGAGAAGGCACAGTTTCCATGGCCTGGTCTCTGTTTCCATCCCCAGGAGCCAGCCTTGTGTGACAGAAAATAATTCTGGATTTGTGGTATTATAAGCAGAATTGTTTTCCCTGCAAAATTTGTATATTGAAGTCCTAACCTGCAGCACCTCTGACTGTTTTTGGAAATAGGGTCTTTGAAAAGGTAATTAAGTTAAAATGAGGTTATCAGAGTGGGCACGAACCCAAAATGACTGGTATTCTTATAAGAAGAGAAAATTTGGAGGCAGACAGGTACAGAAAGAAGACGGTGTGATCACACAGGGAGAAGACAGCCAACTCTACGCCAAGGAGAGAGGCCTGGAACAGATCCTTCCCTCACGTGACTCTCAGAAGGAACCAAATCTGTCGACACCTTGATCTCAGACTTCCAGCCTCCATAACTGGGAGACAATAAATTTCTGTTGTTTGTAATCCACCCATTCTGTAGTGATTTGTTATGGCAGCCTGAGCTGACTAATCCATGTGGTAAAACATGTATCAGCTAGAGTAATTTCAACTGCAAGTAAGATATGTGACTAACAATGGCTTGACCCATAGAGACATCTCATTATCTCATATAGCAAGAAGCAGGGAAGTGGATGAACTGTTGTCAAGGATTAGGCTCCTTCCCAACTCGGCACTGGACCTCGTGAGTTGGGCTTTTGATCTTCGGGCTACTTCAGACGGGTGGTCTGGCAGGGCCTCTCTGAGGAGGTGACATTTCACTGAGACTTGAAGGTTGAGAAGGTGCTGGCCCTGGGCAGAGCTAGAAAATGACCTGCTTTCACTGCCAGGGAACCAGCCAGGATCTTCCCCTGGGGTCTGGGGCTGGAGAGCTATTGGCCACTGACTTTGACTCCCGGCCCAAGGCCACCTGGTCCAGTGCCTGCCTTCAGGCAGTGCCAGGCATCCATCCAGGGAGACACTCATTATACTTGACTGTTTTCCATTCCTGGCAACGTCAGTTGAAGGATATGCAAATAAGAAAATCAACTGAAGTGGTTTCACAAAGAATGACATTTAATCATCACAATAAATACATATATATGTGTATATATATATATATATATATATATATATATATATAGCTCTATAAGATGACAGTTAATGAAGAAAGAAAGAGTTAAAGGAATAATTTGAAGGGCAGAGAAATAGAAAAGAAGAACAGGAAGAGACCCTACTTGTTCGTTCATTCATTCATTCATTCAATACATATTTATTGCTATCCTAATAGGTTGCAGGGACAGTATTAGACGCTGAAAACATGGGCGTGATCAAAACAGATACTTCTCCTGCCTGCAGGGGATTTCTAATGCACTGGGAGGAGGAAAGCAGTCATGAAACAATCTCACAGATAAGTATATAATTACAGACTATAATAAATGCTATGAAGAGGGTAGGAGGTGAAGAAAGATTTTCCTGAGGAAGTGATAAGATCTGCAGGATGAGTAGGAGTTAACAGGCGAAGAGGTGGGGGTTGAGGGCTGGTGTTGCTGACACAGGGAGTAGCCCCTGCAGAGGCCCTGAGGGAGGAAGAAGTGAGGCTCCCTCTAGGCACTGAAGGAAGGCCAGTGGGACTAGAGCACAGAGACGGAAGGAGAGGTAGGCAGGGCCAGGTCACACAGCGTCTACTGGGCCATGGTGAAGAGCATGGGTCTCTACTGAGGACAGTATTAGGATTTATACTTTGAAATTACTTTGGCTTCTGGGTAGAGAATGGCCTGCAGGGGCAAGATGGAGGCAGGAAGGCTGGACATAAGGCCCTTGAGCTTGTCTAGGCAAGACGTGGCCTGGACTAGGGAAGGGTTTTTCAACCTCCTCCCTGCGAATCTTCTGGGCTGGATGTGAGGCCCACTGTTGTGAGTGGCTGCCCTCCATAGGATGCTTAGCAGCAGCCCTGGCCTATACCCACTAGAGACCAGTAGCATGGCCCCACCAAGTTGTGACAGCTAGACATTGCCAAATGTCCTCAGGGAGCAAAATATCCCCCTGATGAGAACCTTGGCCTAGGAGGATGATGGAGAAATGGATAGACGTGTTGGCTTGGAAGAAAGTTAATGGGGAAGTGAACAGGATGTGGCAATCGAACATGCAAGGAACATGCAGGGAGAGAAAGGTGTTGGGGATTACTCCATGGCAACTGCGTGGATGTTGTTGCCACTCACTGACATGGAGAACAACGAAAGAAGAATCTAGTTTGGGGAGGCATGGGGAATGGGCGGGCATAGCTAGCTTCTACTATGAACTAGCAATGAGACCTCCGGCATGCTACTTTCTCTTATTTGGTCTGTTTTCCTACCATCATAATGCAATGTTTGTGTTAGATCTAGAATAGCAAACATGTAAAGGTACCAGTTGTTCTTCCTGCACCGGAGGCAGACATAACTAATCAATTATTCTCTGAGCCTGGACACTTCTTTATACAGTGCTGTCGACAACAGGGGAGGTATGGCACAAGAGAGAAAACCTGTTTGCCACCCCTGAACTTGAGACTTATTTTAATCCTTTCCAAGTTGCCCAATGTTGACTCTTTCTTTATAAGTACCGAAGTGTGCTGGATAAACTCTGAGCAATGGTGTCTGGAGCAGGAGTGGGGATTCCCCAACCTTCAGGCCAAATCCCATTCTTACTATGTCATCTACCCCAAGGGAGGACTACCCCAACTAAATGGGAGTTCCACAGTCATGCCATTTGTTGTGAAAGCACGACCGGGCTTTGGAAGCCTCTGGTGGCAGGCCCCCAGAGGGCCTGGGAGTGACCCCGTCTCTCAGAGCCTTTGACCCAGTCTTCCCTCTCTTGCTCACTGAGTTTCTGTAATTGTCTATCTGCCTCAGTTTCCATATGGCCAGCATATGCCTTCACCTCATCCATGCACTCCTGCTTACTCTCCCCGTCAGATCATAACACAGAATGAATGGAAATAGATATTATTTTTCCATTTTTATGCAAAAGCATTTATGCTTCCTGTTAATACTTTAAAAAGCAGATGCATGAAATGTGAATTTTAAAATATTTGTCTTCCTTCCAATTCTAATGATGCAGCAAGCCCACCGTTAGAATAGCCCCATATTCCTTTTGTGGGTAGAATTGTTTCCCCCAAGGATCTGGCCAAGTCCTAACTCTCAGGACCTGTGATTGACTATTTGGAAACAGGATCTTTGCAGATGTAGACGAGTTAAGAGGAGGTTACATTGGATGAGGGTGGGTCCTACTCCAATGACTGGCGTCCTTATAAGAAGAGGGAAATTTGGATACAGGCACAGGTAGAGAACACCATGTGATGAAGCAGGCAGAGACTGAGTGATGCGTCCACAGGCCCAGGATGGTCAGGGATGGTTGGCACCACCAGGAGCAAGGAGAGAGGCACGAAACAGATTCTCCCTCGCAGCCCCTGGAAGGAATCAACCAGCTCACACCTTGATTTCAGGCTTCTAGCCTCCAGAACTGTACATGAGTAAAAATTTCTGTTGTTCGCAGTCTCCCACATTCTGGTACTATTATGGTAATCCTGGGAAACTGATCTGACCCCCAACCCCAATTCCCTGGAAAAAGATTGCTGTTTATACCTGAGTTATGTGTGAATTTTTTCCTCTCTGGTTCCGTAACTCTCAGCGGAGAAACAAGTCTTCCCACCCTTGACCTCTGCGCCCTTGCTCCTGGGCTGCACACCTGCTCTGAGCCTCCAGGCTCCTGGACCAGGAACCTGGGGAGTAATGTATGCCTCGCGGGCTTAGGTCCTATGGCAGCCAGTCCCCAGGATGGCCTGCAATGATCTTGATCTCCAGCAATTCATGCTTTTGGGCAGGATCCAACCCTACACTTGCCCGACTCACCTCACTTGCCTGATCCCAGCCCCATTGGATCCTGCCTTTATTGAAACTGCTGATATTTTTTCATCATGAATGTTTTCACTTTACTTTTGATTTTTCTAAATGTTACTTACCTTTCATACTGACTTATTTGGTGTCCTCTTAAAATTTGCGAACAAGACAGGTGTCTCACTTGTCACACCTAGCCCTGTTCCCTCTCATATTGCAACTGACAAGGACTGACAAATGGAGTAAGTCAGAAGTATGTGACTGATGACGCGAAGTCACAAAAGACATTGTAGCTTGTACCTTCCTTGGTCTCTTGGATCACTTGCTCTGGTGGAAGCCAGCTGCCATTCAGTGAGGACCCCGAGGAGCCCGATGGAGAGGCAGACGAGTTGAGAAACAAGAGACCTCCCACGAACAGCCAGCATCAGTGTGCCACGCATGTGAGTGGCCACCTTGGAAGCAGATCCTCAGCCCCAGGTAAGCCCAGCCAACATAGCAATGAGAGACCCCAAGCCAGAACCACCAGCCAAGGGGTTCCTCGCTGGAATGTCGCCCCTCTTTGCTTTTCATTCTTTCAGACTCAACTCAGACATCACCTTCCCAGGGAGTCTTCTCTGACCCCCTGGCTGGGTTAGGCCTCCCCCTATGGGCCCCTCTAGCACCCTGTGCATTCCCTCCTCAGGATACATTATGGTTCTGTGATGCTGTCTTCCTGCATGACCGTGAGCTGCGGGAGAGTGGGAACCCTGTCTTATCACCTTAGCACCCACCATAAGACAGTGAAGGAGAGGTGGGATGTGTTGGGGATCGTGAGAAGGGGTGGTTGAGAACCCTGCAGCCGAGATTCCCAAACCCGGGAGCATCAGAACCAGCTGCTGAACGTGGGAAGCAGAGATTATGGTCTGGGAGGGAGATGCCTGCCTGCAAGCACAGACACTGCAAGGACACCAACCAGAATTCAGGTTCAGGTTCAGGTTGGAACCATCAAAGAAAGAAACAGCTATGGCAGGAGGATAAAGCAGCAGCTACAAAATCAGCCCTGGGAAGGGCCAGGAGGACAACGTAATTACTGCAATAGGGTGAGTGGGCCAGGTAGGGACTATGGCAACCTGGGGAGCAGAGCCCCTGCCAGCTCCCAACTGAAGGGTCACCTCCTCAAGAAGGTGTTCACGGACTCAGTCAGACTGCATCAGGTCTCCCTGTGAGAGGCTGCTGAGCACCTAGCACTTCTCCATTGAAGCTCTTATTGTCACTACAGTTAGTTATTCATTGTATGATTGGTTTATCAGAGTCAGCCTCCCGGACAAAGGGGGGATTCCTCAAGGGCAGGACTGTGTGTTCCCAGCACCTCCCCAGGCCTGGCATCCGAGGATGCTCTATTACTCTTCACGAGGGGATGGATAATTGAGTAAATAATGCTCCAACCTAACTTGCAGGGCTGTTTGATGGAAGAAGTGAGGTAATTATGTGTGAAAATGAATGAGTGCTATTCATTTTATGAAACAGGAGCACTGAATGGAAGACTCAGCCAGTGAGGGAACCAACAAATCAGTCGCGTCAACGGCCTCCACGGGCAGAGCTTAGGTTCTCTCCATGGCGGGAGTGGCCAAGGGGTTTGCATCTCAGTTCCTGAGTCCTCACACTCTGACCTATGCATGAGGCTGTGCCCTGTTTCTCCAGCCCTAACCCCACGGAAGAGAGCAAGTCCCCTTGCAGGTTGGCTAGAACCTACCATGTGCCAATTCCTGTATGTAAACATCACTTCTCTTTGCTTCACTTACAGGCAAGGAAGTGGAAGCCCAGATGCCAGGTGTTTCTTACCGCAGAGCGAGTGTTTCTGAGCCCCCGGCAGCTTTCCACCCTCCGCAGCCCGTCACCCGTGATCCACGAGGAAGGGCAGGTCCGGGAACGGAAGGAGCCTCCTGGTGGCCCCACTTTTACCCTGTCCTCAGAGAGGACCCTACATTGAAGGGAATCTTCACGACCAGAGGGCGAAGTTCAGGCTCTGGCCAAGGGCCCGGCATTTCTGGCCCCGTTTTGCCTGAGGAAGCCAACTGTGCAGAAGGTCAGGAGGCCGGTGGGGTCAGAGTGGGAGAGTTAACATTCCCAAGGGACTCTAAGCAGCAGGATTTCCTGACATGGGACTATTACCTTTCTCACATTACGTGGCCAGATTTACTTCCTGCTATTATGAACAGTGTGAGCATGACGAAGAAGTTTGTTTAATGGAAACAAGGGAAGAAGTTTGCTGGACTCGGGACTTCGAGCCGGCGGTGGGACCACGAGAGTAACTATAATTGAGGGCTGGGGTTCTCGTGCTGGCTCCATCTGATTTTGCCGTTAGCTGGAGCAAGTCACTTCACACCTCTGAGCCTCAGTTTCCTTTTCTGTCACAGATGGGGAAGGAGGGTGGTAAAAAATGTTGCATCTGAACTCACGGAGTTGCTGAGTGGGTGAAGTGAGGTAATCTTCGTGGGGAACTGTTTTGCAAACTGGAAAGTGCAATTTGAGTCTCTGTCATCAGTTTTGATCTCCTGCGATAATCTAGCACCACCAGCCAACCTTTCTCAGCGGAGAGGTCCTCAGTGGTTCCAGGAGAAAGTGCCTTCCCCCGACTGAGTGCCCTCCCTCCTTCCACACTCGCTTCCTACTGGCTCTGGTCCAACTGGGCTCTGGCCCCCACATCTTTCGTTTCTGTACTTCTTTGCGCTGGAAGTTCCTCCTCTGTTTTTTGCTCAGCCAAATGCTCTCCCCATTCAAAGCCTGCTGTCTGTTCTTTTCCAGAAAGTGTCTCCTGAGTCCTGCAGTGGCCTGGTCTGCCTCAGCCTCCCTCCATAGCTGCTGCCTGAACCTTCTGGATACCACTCTGGGCTTACCGCCTGGTCACACACACCCTTAGTGGGTTGCCCTTAAACAGAGGGTCCCTTCTGCACACATTCTTCATGCGCTATTTTGCACTGACCGGTTCATGTTGACAGGAGTCCTTATGCCGTAGGGTGTCAGCTTCTGCAGCCACATTGTAAAAAGTTACATACCATGTTTCCCTGAAAATAAGACCTAGCTGGACCATCAACTCTAATGAGCCTTTTGGAGCAAAAATTAATATAAGACCCGGTCTTATTTTACTATAATATAAGACCTGGTATAATATAAGACCTGGTCTTATATTAATTTTTGCTCCAAAAGATGCATTAGAGCTGCTGGTCCAGCTAGGTCTTATTTTCAGGGAAACATAGTAGCAGCTCTGGCAGAAGTTGCCAAGGTGTGTATGTCTCTGAGTCTTTGCACCAATATTTGTAGCAGAAGCAGTTCACCTCACTTTCCTTTACCGACCTGAAGGATAAAGCAAAGGAAGAGCTTCAGGCCCTCAGCAAGCTGCAGGGTTTTGTCCTCCAGCTGCTCCGAGCCTCCTGGATATACCCTTGGAGTTCCCAGTGGTGGGTGTGTAGGAAAGACCCCACCAGACCACCCTGGCCTCTGTGTAACCCCCACTGTCTCAAGGATTTGTTTTACATCCCCAGCCCTTGCTACTACAGCCCGAGTGTCCCCAAATTCTTTCAAGCTCCAGATGGGAGCCAGCCTCTTGGAACTAGACTACCTGGATTTGAATCCTGGCTCTACTGCCTAGGGTGAGTTAACCATTTCATCAGTCTCCTCACTTGTAAAGTGGGCCTGGGTAGTAACACTTAGCTCTGAAGTTTGTTGTGTAGACTCAATCTGAGAGGACCTGCCAAGGGCATAGAGTGAAGCTCCCACAGAGGGACCCCCAAAGTCTTGGTCATCAGGTGGGGGCTCTATCTCCCCAAGGAGAGCACAGTAAGGGAAGAAGGCAGCTGGTGAGTGCAGGGCTGGGTCGGCGCAGGGCCCGGCTTCCTCCCAAGCCTCCCTAAGGCCCACTCCACAGCTTGTCTCCAACTCCTGCCTCGCACATGACTCTATGTTGGTTTTGGGACCAGAATTTCTTACTTTTTTGGCTGTAAGTATGAAGATCCCTATTTAGTGCTAAATAAAATTTCTGCTTCTCCTTTTGGCTCCCTCTGAGAAAAAAATGACTTCAGTAGTATCTTAGAGTTTGTATTCTATTTATTACAATAGCATCTGTACACATTTGAAGACTGTTCAGACATGAATGGGTGAGCTACATCTATTCTGCCAGCAGACAACGCTTGGTGCCTTGATGGGCTCTCTGGCGGGCCCTCTAGCTGGGTGCCTCAGGGCTGGGGACCGTGTGGTCTCCAGCTACCGAAGTCTTAATATAAACCTGGCTCTCCTCAGGTGTCAGCTCCCTTAACACCCCTTGCTTGGAATGTAGATGATAAGCCCATTTTGCAAATAAGAACAGAGACACCAAGAGCTGCATTCACTGCCCAGGACAGGAAGCTTGTGATTAGCAGAGCGTGAGTTAGGTCCGGGTGATGCCAAAGCCCATGTGTCTCCCTTACTCCACCCTTCCACGTGACAGCTAAACCCTGTTGATCTTGTCTCCAGGCCTGGGGCCTGGGAACTCCTAAACAGCAGAGAAGATCAACTATCAGCCAGGAGGTAACATTCCCGGAGTAGCCAGTGTATATCAGGTGTTTTTGTATCTGTTACCCTCTTTAATCCCTCAGGAATTCAATTAATTGTCCTAGAGTATTACAGAGGAGAAAACCAATTCTCAGAGAGGTTAAGTAATTTGCCCAAGGTCACACAGGTACGAAGTGTCAGGGCTGGCGCCAGAATCCAGGTCTGTCTGTCCCAGGATCCCTTGCTGGTCCCTTTGCGGTGTGTGGGCTTCCCAGGGCCTATAATAGGGAAAGTATAAATAGCCTCTTGAACCATAAAACTCCCATCAAGACATGGTGGGTGTAAGAGATGATATTTTGAAAAGTTGAAAAATTGTTTGCCCCAGATCTGACCCTACAGACAGATGAATAATCCATCTCCACATAAAATAACTTTAGGGTCTCTGGATTGAAGGAGAGCATGGGCAGGAGAGTGTTTTGTTGTTGTTGTTGTTTTTAATCTCAATTGGAAAGTAATTTTTAATGTGCCAGATATTGCAAACTCAATCCAATACAGAGGTTCATCATGCAGAAAGCCAAAGTATCTTAATCAGGCATTATCATCTTGTAATAAGAAAACATAAGAGCACACCCAGCAAGCATTACTCCCAGGAGCTCAGAATGTGACCTGGAATCCCCAAGGGTCTCGCCTTAGTGGCTTCGGCTCACCAACGGCTCTCTTCCTGTCTCTAGGGGACAATCATTCCTGTGGAATTCTGCAGCACACATGGGTTCATATGCAGAGAGCAGGCTTTGTTGCTTCAAAGCACTCTGCTTTCTGTATTGCTGTTCCCAAAAACGAGCTGGAACTGTCCTGTCTTGCATCTGTCCCTTATTCCAGATTCCTCCGACCCACTCAGAATCCGATGCCTTGGCTTGGGAGCAAGCAGAGGCAGAATGCAGGGAGAGCTTTGTGCCAGGTACAAATCCTCCAATCTTCCTGTTTGGTGCCTCTAAGCAAGTGACTCAACCACTCTCAGCTTTGGCCTCCTCTTCTGGAATATGGGGAGAGCAAGGGTTGGTTCCGGCAGCTTGGGGACTGCGACTCCTAGCACAGTACCTGGGATATGGCAGACACATGGCAGTTCCAGTTCTTGAGAAATGGCTGGGCTGAAGAATGGCCAGGAAGAAGGTGGCTTCGTGCATGTACCCAGGCACCTGAGATGGTTGCTCAATTAAGTGTTCCTTGTCAAGCATCACTTTGATCAAACCACTTCCCTTCTCAAAACTGATCCCTGGCTTCCTGGCTCTCCTGCATGTAACCCGGATTCTTCAACCTGGCCATCACGGCTCTCATTTCCCAAAACGCCTTTCCAGCCAACTTTTCTACGCTCCAAAAAGCCACTTAATAAATATTTAAAGGAAGCGTGAATACAATGACTCTAGCATTGTGTGGCTAAAAATCTTGGCCCTGTTCCCAAGAAACTCACAGGCTAATTGGGAGCAAGACTTAAGATACCAGAAAAAAAGGGGAAATAGACATTTATTGTATATTTTAATCAAGGGACCAGTTTAGATCCCAGTTCTAGTTCTGATTCTGTCCCCAAAGTCCCGAGTGTTAGGCACGGCCAGAGGAATGAGTCATGCAAGACCAAAACTGGTCTACTAGTATTTATTTGGCTTGTTTGAGCTGCGGGAGGTCAGGCTAGAAAAGACCATAACCTCCCCGAGCAAAGAGGGGTATGGAGTTTTATAGGAAGAGGTAAATGAGGCTGTTCCCCCTTCAATGACAAAGGGTTTCAGGGCGTGACCAAGCCCGCCAGCTCCTTACCCCGGCCCCAGGTCACCGTCTGGACCGCCCAGGCCCACCCAGGCCCTGCTGATCACAGGCCCCTAGGAGATAAAGCAAGACAGGAGAGCAAGACAAGATGGCTTTTAAGATAAGGTTTCTGCTCCTGGCCTAAATGTGGCTTAACACCAAGGGCCTGCTGTGATGTGACGTTCGAGACGCCATGCAGGTTAAGCAACAAGGCCGGCACTGCAAGTCTCTAGTAACAGTCACCAGCCAGGAGGGCACTGAGCCTGCTGAGGAAGTCCCCTACCCCACAACTACTGTAAGCACCGCTGTTGTCTCAATCTACACCCCACCCTTTGCCAACAAGCATTGAGAAGGTCAGAAATGGTGTCTTTTGGGTTCTTTTTTGGGGGTAGGGGGAGGTAAAAACAGTTACAGCATGACGACATAAGAGATAAGCTTTCATTCCTGAAAATAGAATTATTCGAGCCATGCAGATTGGCTGTGTGAGAGACACTCCCCAGGCTGCATGACCAGCGTGAGTGAGGCCTAGAGGCGTGGTCTCCAGCGCTGGTGCCTGAGGTGTGACCTGCCCCCATGCCCCCCCGTCCCCCCCCCAATAGTCCTCAGTGCAGTTGTCCACTGGTTGGGAGGATTTCCAGTTGCCTGACTATAGAGACTATGCTGACAACAGAATCCTACCCAGAAATACGAGGATTATTGCAAGTGAACTCACACAGGTGGTGGAAGGAGCACCTCAAAGGGCAAGGAGTTGAGATTCCCCTGGTGACGCTCAGGCATTCATATAGACCATCTGGGGTCCTCGAGAATGAACTCTCTATGAGAATGTCTAGACGTAGGACAATTAATCCTTCTAAATCCATTTCCCCATCTGTTAAATGGGGTTGATGAAGAAGGAGGAGAGGGACAAAAACAGAATGGGCCGTGGGACTCGGGTCTCGCAAATGGAATGACACTCAGAGGGCCCAACCTGTTGTGGAAATGGCTGTCCTGGCTCCTGCCAGGAGACATAGAATGTCTCTATGTGGCAGCATTTGGACTGAGACTTGCTTCCATTGTAACCTGGTTATGAGGTTGTAGGGAAGGAGCTGACCAGCACTGACCCTAAATTTCTACAAGGGGCTACCCCCACCTACCAGAAACAACCAAACAGTTGTGCATGGCTGGAGGGTCTTAGGCCAGTTCATTTCCAACAGAGCCCTTTGTCAGTAGTGATTGGCAGTGCATTTACTATAACTAGTCTGTCCTACACTTGGTCTTAGCCAAAAGGCCGAGAAGCGATAGGCTAGTCTTTCCTAGAAGCTGTGCCCACTATTTGGATGGGTGACGGATGTGAATGCCTCCATGACACGTGGATGCAAGAAATGCCACATTCATGTATCTAAATACAATTAAATCAGTCTCAAGACATCCCACTCACAACACTGGGCAGAAATTGCAATATTGGTCATTTGTTGGTCGCTCCTAAGCCCTATATTAGGGTCTTTGGAGGTCCCCCCAAGAAGCCACAGGTAGTCATGCTGCTTTGCTGCTTAGTGGTCAGTGGCACCCCCTCTGGGCAACTGCTGCAGGCACCTTGGAGACACTCCACTAGCCTGGCTTCCTGCCAGGTCAGCATTGCCCTGCCTGTGAAGGGTGTCCTGTGCTGACAGTCGCTTTTCCTCTGAGCCAGCCAGCCAGGGCAACCTCATGCAGGCTTTGGGGACTCCACGCTCATGCCCAGAATTTGCAGGAGCCAGGACAGCCATTTCCACAACAGGTTGGGCCCTCTGAGTGTCATTCCATTTGCGAGACCCGAGTCCCATGGCCCATTCTGTTTTTGTCCCTCTCCTCCTTCTTCATCAACCCCATTTAACAGATGGGGAAATGGATTTAGAAGGATTAATTGTCCTACGTCTAGTGCGTGGGGGAATATCGGCTTTTGTTCCAGGTTCAAAGTCCATGCTGCTGATCCCCTATTCTGTAGTAGTTCTTAAAGTAAGGCCTGACTACTTCTGGTCCTCAGTTTCCTCACCTGCAAGGTGGCAGATTCTGCTTCCCCTGCAAGGTGGCAGACGGCACCCAGTGAAACCCCAGGCCTCGCCCTGGGCCAGTCACCTCTGGCCTGCAGAGAAGTCTGCCCTCCAGGTGTTTGACACATTTATGCTCAGCCTCAGGCCCCTGTTGTATGAGGAAGTGACCCTGATCTGGGGGCACCTTATCTTGGGGCTCTGCAGTCATAAATGAGCTGACAGTTCCCCAGCTCCCCGTCTCAAAGGTGGCAGCCCGAATAACTCTACCTCTGGGATATCAAAGCAGCAAATGACCTCGGGCAAAAGAGCTACGTACAGCAAGACAGCAAAGGAGCTCCCGCCTGGTTTCGGGCACATTCCCCAGGTCCCCTTGCCTTTGAGTGCAGCCTTTAACAGCCATATATCATTTTTAGTAGCTTCTGTTCCACCCCTCCCAGCAGCGAGGGACCTTGGAGAGAGGATGCCGTGAGCCCCACCTGGTGTGGGTTCTGAGAGGAGGAGGTGAGGGGGGCTTCCTCCCAGCCTCAGCGAGGCTGTGTTTAATTTCATCTCTAGCCTGCTTTCCTGCTGCCCCTAGTGAGGGGTGTTTAACCTCAGAGTTAAAACCACCAAAAATCCTGCTCTGACTGCCAGGCTGGCCAGCTAACTCATCACCATATAAATTCGTTTGGCCCCAGGGCCTTAAGACATAAAAGGCCTTCCGTGGCTGGCATGAGTCAATTTCCATCTTGCCCTTGGACAGTGATGTAACCGCCACTTGTCGGTTTCCCCATCACGGCAGCACTGTCCCCCACAGCGGACATCTGGAGCGAGAGATTGACAAGTGGATTCCAGGGGCGGCCCTGCCTCCCACCCCCTCCAGCCCAGCATGGCCCACAGCTGACGACAAGGACACGCAGTGTCTTTCTGCACGTTCCCATGTACAAGCACCCTCCTGGCCCCCTCTCAGCTCATGACTGCATATCTGGCAGGGTGGATTCTGACAGCCCGGTGCGGTGTGGGCCTCACCAGTGCGTTCCTCACTGCGCCATAGGCTGCCTGGCTGTCCCGGAGCCTTCCTGCTGAAGGTGGCGGGGTCTCTGTCCCAGGGAGGCCTGGCAAAATGGCACACCCTCCACACCCTCTTGTCTAATTTACTGGACTTTTAAACACATTGATTTACTGTGCTATCTACACCAGACCAAACATCTGGAGGGAACTTGGGGGGAAATCCACCAAGAATTTAAATGTTTATTTTGCATTGTAACTTTGAAAACCAAATCAGGGAAACTTCACATCTTCAGATACTTGTTTGGTGGTATAGAGACCTAAGCCAACATATAATCCGGTAAAGGTGGTCCCTCCTTGCCCTCTCTTTTACCATGCAGCTCATGCACCGAATGGCTCGTGAACACTTCTTTCTTTCCGTCTCAGAGATACCTAGGGCCAGTATCCCTGTTGCTCTACCAGCCACGCTGCAGCTGCCATCTAAACTAAGAATCAAGGCATTGCAGAGCTCGAAGGACCTTGGGGGTTGGCAGGTTTCTCTGGACTTAAAGCTTACCTTCTATATTTATCTTCTACTTTAGAACCCATTAAGTCACTTCCTTTGCCCTCTCCATATCCCATCGGATGTGATCACCGTCATGTGAGTGCCGTACATTGGTGACTCACAGAAAGTCCCGCCCATTCCATAACTAGTTAGCAATCGCTCTTCTGCTCAGATGTGGCTGCCTTTTGTTGACTGAAGGGAAAGCCAATCAAAATTAATGGAAAACTGGAGGATTGGACCATTTTAAAGATGAAACTTTTATAGTGGAAGGAATCAGCTACTTGGACTAAATACTTCAAAAAGCATAATTTCCAAAGAATGAGGTCTCTTTTTCTTCCTTCCACGTTTTTTCTTTTTTAATTTAGGTTCTAATGTCAGGCACTAAAGGGAGGTTCTGAAATACAGTGTAATACCTACGCCCTTCCTGGGTTCAAGTGGGGTTGGCTTCCATTTAACAAATAATTATACCCAAGTACAAAAAGCCCAGGCACGTGAAAGTGCACAGACGCCCAGGAGCAGCCAATTCAGACTTGCGACAACAGGAATGGCTTGTGAGCAGCGTCAGTCATGATCAACAGGCTCGGGGCTAGTGATATCGGTGTTTTCCAGACGGAAGCCTCTCTCCTGACCCATCCTGCTCACCAGACGGCATAAAGCCCCGTCTCTCACTAGGCCTTCTCTCCCCTCTAACTCTGCCAGGAGCATCCCTCCCTTTGCATCCTAGCCGAAGCCGCTCCTTCTGTCCAGGATGTCCTCTCTCCATCTCTCTGCCTGAGTGAATCCTGCCTGTTCTCCACACAGGGCATTCGACCTGTGCAGTGACACAAGCCCCTCCCCCTGCCACCAGCTTGGTTTAATGCTCTGCTGAGGCCCTCTTGAAATTCTGAATCATTTTTATCTTGTGGTTTGTAATTGAAGGCCAGCGGGACAGAGGAGCATGTGCATGACCAGGGCAAAGTTGCACAACGTGGGGCCACATTTGCATATAGTGTTTGTGATGCCCCACAAACACAGACTCTGGTGTGCCCACAGTGCTTGGGAGTTTAGCGACACTCAGTGTGAGTACAAGATAAGCGTATTATGCCTACAACTGAGTCAGTGGGGATGCTGACAGCTCTTCAAGGCTACGCTTTCCATTCGAACCAGAACTTGCTTCCAGTGCAGAAAGAAGGCCACGGTGTGCGAGGAAACATGGAGCACTTGGGGAGCCCTGCTGTACTCTGTACTCTGTGACTTTCCTGTACCAGCCAACCATGCGTCCTGGAAATGATGCCCCAGGAAAGCAAAAGGGAAGGCAGCCCATAGTTCCTTTTCCTTTCAGTCTTTCTCAGCAGCCAGCTGAAGGTAGAGCGTGTTGGTGAAATGTGTGCATAACAAGAAGTGAAAAATAAAAACAGTGGAGTTAGTGTCGTACTGTGTTTTTACTGTTCCAGTAACAACGAAATGCATATGCATGCAGTAGGTATGAAATACAAACTGTATAATTTTGGTGATTCTGCATATGAGTTAAATGTTCTTATATTTACATCTAAAACTGGTAGTGCACAGGATCAAAATGAACAGTAAAATACATGCTAATAATTTAAATTTTGTACTTTGTTACTTAGAATGACATTAAAAGACAGACAAAAACCATGACAAATTGAGAGAGAGAAACCACAGAAGAAAGGAAAAAGGTTTAACTTTTAGTATCTTTAGTGACACTTTTCCCTGCCTTTTAGTAGGGGTCCCCCATTTTCATTTTGCACTGCGCCTGCAAATTATGTAGCCAGCCCTGCCTTCAAATCACGTTCAGTTGATTCCCCCTTCATAGTCACTTCATTCTACAGCCATCGCTCTGGCCCCAAACACCAAGGAGTTTCACTGCTGTCCTGGCTGACATTCTTGTCATTCAATGAGCCGTTCTGGCCCCTTCCTCTGTTGTCTTTCCCTAATGACATCTGTCTGTCAGGGTTTTCAGGAGGCACAAATGGGAACACTCACAACTGGAAGATGTCACTGCTGTATTTAATTCTCATTGTGCGTAGGAGGTGCTCAGTAAATGCTTGAACCATAAGGCCCCAAGGCCGGGGACAGGGTCTTACACCTCTGAGCGATTTTCATAGTGTGGTGGCACGTGGCCTTGGGCAAAACAGGAACCCCCCCAGTGAGTGTTTGTTGGTGAAGATCTGGTTTCAGCACTCTGCTCAGGAAACTTTTTTTCTGTGGATAGCACAAGGCAAGTTCTAGTTCTTGCTCTGGTCTCAGTGATTTCACCTGGAAGACAAAGATGACTGACAGTTCCAGAATATTGGTGTTAGAAGGGACGTTAGACAAATTCTCTCATTTTCTAAACGAAGGAATAGAGACAAAGGAAGGCTAAGTGACTTGTCCAAAACCACAAATAAAGTGAATAGTTACTGCCTTCTCTCCATCCATTACCACCTTCTCCCTTGCAGCTTCTTCCTGTGGCCTGTGAAATAGTCTCTACCCTGTTTTGGGGGTTGCAAGGGTAGCTTGTGACCCAGGCTGAGCCAATCAGCACGTTCCATCCTTGGGCCACGGCGACTGATTTGCGGGCTAGCCTGAGACCTAAGCGAGGCCAATCAATGTGAACATCAAGGCTTTTGCTGGGCGTGAAGGGAGGCAGACCCTCTTCCTCTGGACCGGGGTGTGAGGAGAGGTGGCACGGGGCTCCTGCAGCCATTCCTGATATCCTGGTGGGACTGAGCCTGGGGGGCCAGCCAGTACACTGCAGGACAAAGGGAAGGGCAGGGAATAGCACCAGAGCTTGAAGCCATTGTTAGTCACCGGAGCAACCCATACTGAAGCTGACATGGGAGTTTTCATGATGTGAACCAACAAATTCTCTTTCAAATGTGTTATTTTTGAAGCCCGTTTGATTGGGGATTTCTACTCCTCGCAACCAAGGTGGTACTGACAAACAACAGAAAGGTAAGGAGATTAATTCAAGGACACAGAGGCAGGCCTAGAACCCGCTCTCCTGATTCTCCTCTTAAGGCTACCACTGCAGAAACCCTGCCATCATGCCCCCGAATAGGTTGTTTTTTTTTTTTTTTTTTTTTTTAAATCACCCATCTGAACTAATGCTACTGATAATAGAGATGGTGGCAATTCAGTGGGAGTGATAGCAAACATAACAGAAACTGTACATTATTACTACATTGTGAATAAATCAAGGATTCCAATTGCTCTCCTATCAGGGCCAGAGCAGGCAAGTCTTCTGTGTGACACTGCAGTCATTCCCACTTAGAATCACCGCAGCGGGTAGCGTCCACCCAGCGTATCCACAGACGACAGCACTGCTGGGAGACTTCCCAAGGCCACCAGGAGGGAAGCACAGGCGGCACTGCGCTAGCTCAGGACAGTCTGCGCTCAATCAACTCCAAGCAATGGGCCATCGCTGGCCACAGCCAGGTCTCTCTGTCCTGCCTTAATGAGCAATTGGATTCCTAGAGGATGGAATTAGAGGAGCTCAGCCCACTCATCTTACCTTCATTTGGCAGCGGAACCATTCGATACCAGGCAGCGGAGCACACAGGCTGCGCAGCCACAAGATGCAGACCCGTGGCCACACCAGCTGTGCTCCCCTCCAGGCCGCTGGGTCCCCATGTCCAGCCACCTCCTTTAGTTGTTGAAGATCAGGGTCCCGGGTCCTATAGTTGTCCCCCCCAGCCGGATGCTTTGGGCAAGTGCCCAGGAGGAGAGGAAGAGCCCAGGACACGCATCTGATTTCTCAAGGCGCCTGGAGGCGACTCTTCCTGAGGGCCTCCTGACCAGTCAGCCAGGCAAGGGGCTTAGGGAGCAAGAAAAACTGCATGGAGACCCTGTGGGGGCCCAAGGGTTGGCTTGGCAGGTTGAAGGGTCCCTGAAGAGGCTGATGAAGGAGGTCTCTCATTGGCTGGAAACAGGGAACTTGCAGAAATGGGAGTCCTGTGAAGAGTGGCTGGATCCTGATGCCAGGCAGCTAGCAGGGCTGGAGACAGTAGCACGGAGCTGCTGGGGCCTGGTCCCGGAGGCTGGCGGCAGATGCGATGGTCCCAGGAGGCCCTTCGTTGCAGTTAGCAAAGATTTCTTTAGTTCTTTTGATGAGTGCCTTGGTCAAGTCACCTAACCTCTCTGAGCCTTTGTTTTCTTGTCTGTAAAATGTGTGTTTCACACGATAGGGGTGCTTTGGGTGGTCACTGAGCTCGTGGGCCTGGCACAGAGAAGTGTGCTGCAATGCAAGTTCCCTGCCCTCTGGCCTCGCTCCCTGTGCCCCGCTCTGGTTTTGTCTAGTTCCAAGCCCCCAAACAACATGCACTGTCTGCCGTGGGCTGAAGGGAGCAGTGCGGGTGAATCAACCCCACATGTCTATCACCGGGCACTAAATCTCCCCAGAGGACATCCCTTACTGCAGCAGTAATGCTGCCAGCTCCAGGGAACAGGACTGCACCACCGGGCAGGCTCCTCACACCGGGAGACTTAAAGGGCCAGCTCACAGACTCCCAGTTCCAGCTGGGGTGGTCCTCGGCCCTGGCCAGCGGTGGTGACAGCAGATCTGGCCTTCTGTGGGCACGGGCATGTTAGCCATCACAGCAGCAGCTGCAGAAACACCCAAGCAGCAATCCCACAAGGAGAAATGACTACTTGGATTAGGGGATCAGGGCCCAGGCTCTTTATTGAGGCTGATTTCTCTCAATTCCCAGTCTGGTTGCCTCAGTCTGGCCTTGGGCAGTTAGTTCCTTTCCTGTCTACCTCAGTCTCCTCAACACAAAGTGAGGATGGGAATCCCGTCTGCTCCCAGGTCTGTGGGGACGACACCCATCGATAGCACCATCGTGACTTACCATCTCGTTTGCTCCTCCCCAGTTTCCTGAGGAAGGGACTGTTGTTACCCCAATTCCCAGAGGAGAAATTGCACTGACTCTCTAGCTTGTTTCAGGTGCTTTACCAATGATCACCGTGGGACCCTGGACATTTGTCCTATGCACCACACAGGACACACGATGGGCCGGAGCCTGAGTAGCAGGGTCCTGACTGGGCTGCCTGCCACCCCCGCCCGCTGCCCATCCTGCCCCCCCAGGCAGTAGTTGGCCAGCCTCTCCCAGTGTGGTTTGGTCACAAAGAGAGGACAGCATGCCAGCTGCTATTGCTGAGCCCCCCCGGTTCAGGAAGGCCTCTTCACCCCCAAACCTTTCAGCAGCTCTGCCAGGGTCCTGCTGTGGAGAAGACGACCCGGAGGATCTGAGAGGGCCTTTGCCCGCCCCCGGTCACCAGGGGTGTGTGGGTGCCCGGAGTCGAGCCTGGCTGACTCGGAAGCTGGTATTCTCTCCTCTCCAGCCCGCACGTGTGGCTCAGGCTAACGTATCTCTCATTCCCAGAAAAAGAACAAAAGAATGCAACACATGGCCCGTCCTCTGGGCTGTGAAGGACGGCACTTTTATTTATGACAACCAGCTGACCAGGATCAAAAAGACCAGTAGAATAAGCAGGTCTCTCATGGATCACTTTGTCACCAGATCTCTCAAGAGAAGAGAATGTTTTATCTATCAGAGTGGGAAGAGAGTTACTCTTCCTTTTGCAATGCCTTCTGAAATTATCGAGATTTAAAACAGTAAAAGACTCATGTATTCACCATGAAAATAATATGCTATTAGAGAAAATGCAGTAAATACCGAGAGATGGGGCCAGAGTGAGCCCCTAACCTGCCACCCAACATTAACTAGGAACCTGTCTGTCTTCCTCTTCACTCTTTTTCAGCAAACATTTATTGAGCTCTTCCCTATGCAACAGCTGAAGAATTGATTAAGTCTGCGTGTGCAAGGGTGTAAGGTTTTAATTTTACACAGTTTCACACTTTTCTTCCACTCCAAGCGTCCTCAGCCACGTTGATGGACACCAGTTCCGGGTGGGCTTGCAGCAGCTTCCCACCGGAGAGCGAAGCCCATGCCGGCCGGCTGCTTCTGCAAAACCGCCCGGCTCGTGCGCACGCATGCGCAGAGCAGCAGTGCAGCGGCTCCACCCCGAAGTGCAGTGTGCTCCGCCTACTGGCCACCCTTGGAGCAATGGGGATGGGAGCCAATGAACAAATGCTCCTCCTTTCCTCTCTGGGGTGGATAGTTTGGAGACACATTGTATAAGTCTCCAGTGGGGTGGAGCACCCGTTGCCCACAGTGATGATCAACTCGAGAATGTACTCTTGAATTGGCTTTCCCTCCTCCTTTTCTCACTCTCTGGATTCCTTCACTCTAGTTCCTGGTAACAGTTCCCAACTAAACCACCTGCATGCCAGCTCTTGGCTCTGCTCCCAGGGAGCCCAGGGTAAGCCAGTGAGTGATCGTGCTGTATATGCAATTTTTATTTGAAAAACATTTAAAAAAATTTATTTGCATATTCAGTTTCTAAAAATGTATTTGCATATTTAGGTTCCATAGGTTTAGCTTTGGTATTGACTAAATACCACCCACAATGGCAGTCCAACAAGGTCATTGTCACATCTGATTCCTCTTCATCAATAAAGCATACAGGCACTGGTGAGGAAAAGATGTTACCATCATCAATAAAATGTATTTGTCTTCCATTCATTTATTGAAAGGTTAGCCTAGGAGAATGGCTTCAGATTTTAACTTTTTATGTAGAAATAATTTTAGATTCATAGGAGAGTTGCAAATACAGAGAGTTCCTATGGTACACAATATTTTGTATTGCTTTTCCTGTTTCACACTGTTACGTGATTTCCCATGTGATGTGGGAGACCACAGCCCCCCCAGGGATCCGCCACAGCCAGTCTTGGTCAGCCCCAGCCCCCTGCCATCTACTGATCTGTGAATGGACATGTACCCACTTGCAGGCTATGAGAGCAAGGAGGCCTCTTGGGTTTCCTTATCCTGAAGGACAAAGTCCCTGTTCTTCCTCTGAGCATGGTTATGTCGAGATGTATTCCTGGAACAGCTGCTGCATCTTGCAACCCAAGACCAGCTGCAGGAAGAGCCAACAGGGGACGGAGGACATCCAAGTACACAGCTGGAAGGAACGGGGTGCATGACCCTGCCTCTGGCTCTGTGAGATAGCACAGTTTTCTGCTATATTCAAACCATCCCAACCATACACCATATTGTTAGAAATTCTTTATAAGCATCATCTTATGGCTGTCTGATAGTCTATTAATGAATGCCTTAATTTATTTAACAAAACCTCTCTTATAAGACTTGCAGGCTGACGTGTGTGACACTATCATACAGGATGCTATGGTAAGCATCTTTGCGTACAAAGCTTTATTCTGTATTTTAGAGACCCTCCGTGGAACTATCGGATTATAAAACATGAACCTCTTTAAACCTGAATACACATGGTCAAACTGCCAACAGCATATCACTCCACCAGCCAAATGAGAATGTAACCTCATTACATCAGCAGCAGCAGCACTGGCTTTTCTCATTTTCTTTTTTTTTAAATCACTGCTTCTTTCGTAATTAAGAAACAGAAGAGGGCTGATTGCATTTCTCTAATTACTGAAGACTCGGCCTTTTCCCTCCCTGATTGCTAATGGGTCTACTGCTTCTTGTTATTGTTTCTTGAGGACCCAGTTGGAAAGAATCTTGGTCCCTATTAGATGCTGGTCCCCAAGAGGGGGACATCCCACCTTTGTTCCCCTCCTGTCTGCTTTCCTCCCTCACGTAGTTCCATACGACTCCTCAATTTCCCCGCACACTTCTCCCAGGCCCTGCCTGGGTCTCACAACAGAGGCGGGGATGGAAGCAGCTTCATCTCCCTCCCACTCCTGGCAACACGGAACTGCCTGAAGCACTGCATGGAGAAGGATTCTGAGACCTTGTCTCTGTTCCTCGGGAAAAACCATGATTGATTGGCTGTAGGTAGGAAGGGGAATGCCCACATATATGCCACGTATTTATCTTCCCTCTATAGAGTCCTGCTCACAGCTTACAGTCATACCTGCCAAGCTAAACCCCGGGCAGTATTGCAGATCAGGGCCTGTCAGAGATGGAAGAGATGCGTTCAGAATAAACAACTCCCGGCAGTGTTTTCTGAGCCTTTACGATGCACAAGCTCCATGGCATAGGATACAAGAGCACACACAGCTCAGGGACTACTGTATTCAAGATGGTTTCACTGCTGTGAAGATATGAGTAGTCTTTAAGGCGAGAGTGGAAGGTGCCAGTCCCGGTGGTATAGCAATGGTGGCATAAGGTCATGGCCTTCAGCTGGCACTTTGCAAAGTTCTTTGAAAAAGCACGGGCTTTGCAATCAGTCAGCCTGGGGTTTGCCCTCCAGGTCTGCCACTGCCAGGTGGTGACCTTGGGCCAGTGACTCACTCTTTTGAGTCCCGGTTTTTTTCCATCTGTAGTGTTAGCTCTTGTGTCACTATTATTCTGTGCTTCTCTTTGAGAAACCCCACTGTATTCGTAAGCCCCTGGAGCATGGTGGCTGCCTTATGCAACCTTAAAGGAACTGCGCGCGTGGCTGTGCCTGGCACCCAGTAGGCACCCAACTAGTGAGGTTCCCCTCCTTTCTTGTGAAAGCCTGTTTGAGACCGTCATGTACAGGGAAGCGCTTAGCAAGCAGTCAAGGTCCCTGTCAACATTAACTATTAGTACAACTAATCAATCCTTCAGCATTGGATCCTGCAATGACCAATCCTTCAGCATTCATTCCTGCCCAAACATGTCCTGAGTCCCATGATGAGGTGCTGGGGGCGCCACAAGGCTGGTCCATGCCCCCACGTGGCTCACATCACACTCAAGTCTGAGGTGGTGACAGTCAGGTCACAGCAGCTCCAGGGCTCCTTGGCCCTCCATCTAGAAGGACGGGCCCTGAGGTGACGCACATGAGTTGGGGTAAACCGGATTTCAGCCTCCCACCTTCACTCCAAGCCTGAGCCACAAGGCCGCATGTGCATGAGTAAGGGCAGGTGGCATGGGCGTGACAAGCATCTGGGGGGGGCACAGGGACGCAGATCGGAAGACCCCTTGGCTCCTAAGACACTACTGAGACCCAAGATGGCTAGAGCTGGGAGAGCTCAGGGAAAACGTGCTGGTTACCTCCACAATGACTGTCAGGGAAGCTGCGGTACAGAGAGGGCAGATCACATGGAGAATTGGGAGCCGGCAGCCTGACTCCCGCTGTGCGAGTGACCTCCTGAGCAGGACAGGGGGAGCAGGCCACCCTCAGGCAGGTGGGACACAAGGAGGGGGCAGGCGAGGAGGTCACAGCTCCCAGCGGTGGCCATGGGAACACCAGGCCCCTCCTGGTCACTGTCAGGGTCTCAGGACAGGACCAGGTTCTGCTCTCTCCATAGAGCCCTGTGGAACCCAACCTTCTGAGGGTCTTCAGGTGTCACCTTGAACTCTCAAGAGCAGAAGCAGCCATACCAGAGCCCCTGTCCCCTTGGGGGTTGTGTCCCAGGCACTGCTCCCAGTTTCCCCTATGATGAGGAAGGGTCTCCAGCCTTGGAAAACCCCAGGGTCAGCTGGGGCACTTAAGGCTTCAGGATTCCTCACCTCCAGCCAGGACACAACAAAATGCCCACCATTGCCCTTCTCACAGGAGCAGAGGGGAGGGGCTGGCTTGAGAGCCACACAGGAGGGACAACGGGCTACCACGTGATTTCTGCAGGGCCCCGTTCTGGAGGATGAGCCACACCCGTCCCCAGCCCCCACGAGACCTTCACCCTGTCATCATCGTCATCATCACCATCACCATCAGCTGGGCCAAACAGCCTCCTGGAAGGAATGTACACAAGTCCATGCCGAGCGCCCTCCCTCATGTTGGGGCCCAGCGGGACCCTTACCCCTCGCATGAACCTCTACTTCCTTGGTCCCCAAAGTGAGGTCCAAGGACTCACAGCATGAGCACTATGTGGAGCATCCAAGAAACGCACATGTTCAGGCCCACCCAGACCAGCTGAATCAGAAGCGGCATTTAACAAGATCTGTGGCCATTAAATAAACTTTTTACATCAGAGCAGCTTTAGAAAAGTGTGAACAGAGCCTGTATATTGTTCCCATATACCCCCTACCTAGTCCCCCGCGACTGTGATTCTGAGCCCATTAGAGTGGGATGAAACCTGCTCATCTCCCTGCTCCCTGGCCCTCCCCAGTCGGGATGTATACCCTTCCCAACCCCGAGGTTGAAGCCAACAATAGCTTACCCGTTCCCTGCCACTCCCCAGGAACTCTGTGATGTCAGGATGCTCTGAGAGGCTCAGACCACCGTTCACGGAAACTCCCTTCTGTCCCTGACATGGTCGTACACGTCACATATATTACTTTGTAATTCTCGAAACATCTTTATAAGGCAGGCACTGTTAACCCATTTTACAGATGAGGAACTGAGATACAGAGAGTCTAAACAAAACCAGAATTTGAACTCAGGTCCACCGGCATTTAAGCCAGTGGCTTTCCCCTATCCACACTGTCTCAGGAACCATTTTCTCCCTGGGTGGCTGCAGGCCTGGTTCCAGAGCTCCGACCTAGCCAGCTGTGAGTGTCCCTGATTGGCCCTTCCCTGGGATTTTCTGATCTGCATGGCTTTGAGGGAGAGGCCAGCGCAGGGGACACTCAGGGTCAAGGAGTGGTCTCAGCTGCACACAGTTCAGGGTAGCTGCCCAAACCCACATGCCCGCAAATCTGACTTGACTGGGCAGGCCTTTCTCAGCCTACATGGACAGAACGTTCTGGCAGGGGTAGGCTTCACAAAGGCTCACCTGACTGAGATGTGTCTCCTTTTAAGACAGGGTAGAGGAAAGGCTGGGGAGCAGGGAGACCAAGTGACCTGAAGGAGAGGTGAGCCCTCTGAAGAAGGACGCTGGCCATTTGAGGACTTGTACCAAGTTTGCTTCTTCCAGGAAGCCTTCCTGAATGGAGGCTCACCCACACTGTTCATGGGTTCGTTTGTTCACCGGACGGTGACTGTCCATTCGGAGTCTTCCCACCTGAGGGATGCAGAGGGTAAAAACACGTGGACTTGAATGGGTTCCACCACTCACCAAGTCTGCAGCCTTGAACACATCACATCATCTTACTGACTCAGTTTCTGCACCTGCAACATGGGGTTACAGCATCTGCTAACGTACCCCGACTTTGTGATTCTTCTTACCATAAGCAAACCCACAGCAGTAGCCACTGAAGCTCATGTTCATCAATTCTTTAAAAACGAGTAAGGACAAGTGGAGGGGGAGATTTAAGAACTTCAACGTCTGACAACATGGCAGACTGAATAATGCGGGCCCTCTCTTCTGAAACAAACCTAGACAAACACTGTACACAAGGTACTGTGTCATTTAAAACACCTTTTCAATGCACAGCTGATCTTTAGAGGAAGGAAACTCCCAGGGCCAGTAGCAGAGAGAACACAAGCCAGAGACATTGCTCTGCTGGGGTTGACGCCAGCTCCATGGCCATGTCCAGCCCCATCAGCGGCCGGTGGGGCTGGCGGCCGGCACTGGATGCCCAGGTGGGAGCAGGAGATACGCCTGGGGCTTGTGCTGCTGGAAAGCTGGAAAGGGGACTCATGCAGAAAGCTGACACTTGAAAGGCAGCCACAGTCTCTGAAAATGGGACTAGAGAGCTCCAGAAAAGGGGTGATGTCCCTTCTGCTCAGGGCTCTGAGTGGGATTTAAAAAGCCTTCTGTGAGAATTTGAAAGCTCAAGCCCGTGCTAGGTGCAGGTGTGGGGCTTAAAGGACTAGGGCAGGCAGCCTCAAGGAGGAACCCCAAGCTGAGAAATTAACATAAAACCCAGGCACCAGAACTAGGGAACCCCTGGAGTCCTCGGAATGGAAAGCCCAACCACTCTGTAGAGCTTCTTCCACCACCTGGAGCATGCGGGACCCCCTCGGAAGAAATAGCCCCTGCTGAAGACGAGCTTACAGTAAACAAGCAAAAGCTGAAGCAAACCCCGAGGGAGGAGTCAGCAGACACCGCAAAGGGGATGAATTGCACCCCAAAAATAGGAACAAGAGAACAGCATGAAGGAGACTGCAAAAGAAACACACTTCAACTAGTCATAGATCAAAGGACAAGAAAAATTAATAAAGACCTGGGCACTGTAATAAATGTCAATGTGCAAAAAGCATCAACTAGAACCTTCGCAAATGAAAGGTACGGTCGTTGCAACTGAAAACAGTGGAATGGCCACAGCTAAAAAGAGAATTGGTGAACTGGAAGAAAAAGTGTGTGGTAGGTGGAAAAATTTTTGTTGCATAGAAGCCTGATCAGATGCAAGGAATCCATGTCTCTGAATTATAAGCTAAGTAAGAAAAATGTGACGCTTTATGTGAGTGTGTGTGTGTGTGTGTGTGTGTGTGTGTGTGTGCAGAGGGAGAGCACAGATACATGTACACGGTGGAGTGGGTCTGTTAACAGGTGACCGCCATCACCTTGCTTTGAGATGATGTCTTATCCAGTAGAACATTTTCAGCATGCTTCACAATTCAGGAGACCTACTTCCTGTATTTTTGACATTTCTATCAAATCTCCAGCAATTACATTTCCCCCCTTCTGGGATGTCAGGACCCGAAGTTGGGACATTGGGGGTACACACAGGACCCCCATTAATGGCTTGCCTGTGTTCTCACATCTGAGGGAGGGAGTCTGAACTAGGGTGCACTGCTGGCTAACAGGAAAGAGAGCACATCAAACAGACACCCCCGTGGTTCCTGGCTTCACAGGATCCCCCTGTATTCCACCCTCTCCATCTTTCATCTTTTCATCATCTTCTTAATAACCATGGAAAAGGACCGCTTTGGGAGATTGCTGGGGGAGGAGCAGCAACTGTGCCCCCGTCCCCCTCATTCTT
The DNA here is from genome assembly GCF_004115265.2 of Rhinolophus ferrumequinum. Classification (NCBI taxonomy): domain Eukaryota; kingdom Metazoa; phylum Chordata; class Mammalia; order Chiroptera; family Rhinolophidae; genus Rhinolophus; species Rhinolophus ferrumequinum. The sequence continues at coordinate 91,440,452 of NC_046291.1, read as the reverse complement.
CTACCTCACCCTGGACCATCCCCCAAAAGGAAAAAAGAAAGAACTCCACATTTTTTTCTGAACAAAGCAAACACTAGAGCAAAGTTATTGTCTTCTAAAAATGTTTAAGAACAAGCTTTGTAAGACATCAAAGGAAAATGTTTCACAATGAGCAAAATGTATCTCTTTCAGAAGACAGGCACGCAACCTCAGTAGCAGAAGTGGTCAGGAGCGCTTATGTTTGGGGCCCAAAAGCCTGTGTGACGTTGGGTAAGTTCCTTAACTTCTCTAAGCCTCAGCTTTGTGCCTGACAAATGGAGATACAAAATCAAAATAGCGCCTACCTTGTGACAGCGTGGGGGGTTGGGGTGGTGGGGGAGGATTACATGAGATAACGCCTGTAAAACACTGCTAAGAAACTTGAAGTTGCCTTCTTGTTGTGCTTGTTGTATTAATATCCGTGTGGCTGGCCCCATTCTCCAGCACTGCATGTGGCTGCTGCAGGGGGAAGGCATTAGCCATCACCACCGCTCTGCTGGGCTGTGCCCAGGATTTGAGATGAAGTATATGCTCTGACCGCTCAGTGGTTGCCCAGGCGTTGTCTCGGGATGGCGGGAAAGCACTGCGATAGCTGCCTTACTGCTGCCCACTTCCTCTCTCAGACCTTAGGGCTGCCAGAGCACCCTTCAAATTCATGAATCATGTCACTGCCCTTTCCCCACCCCAAACCTTCAAAGGCTTCCCAGCCCACTTCAAATAGAATCCAACTTACTGGGACTAAAGCGGCAGATGAGCCAGCGTCTCTCAACTTCACTCTCGGTCCTCTTCCCTCGCTCACTATGTTCCAGCCACACTCAACCTCAGGGCATTTGCACATGCTATCTCTCACCCCAGAAGGGTGTTTTCCTAGCTTTTTGCAAGACTGACCCTCATCTCTCTGGTTTCTCCTCGGAAAGGTCTTCATCGACCCCTCTATCTATACCCTTCCTTACCCAGCCTGTGATGTCTGCCTCAGCAATCTGTTCCTTTCTTTTAAAGCCCTGGTCACAGTGTAATTATACATGAGGAGTCAGTTTATATGCTTGCTGTCCTCCTCCCCCATAGGGCTGTGCATTTCATGAGGGCAGGGCCTGTGTCTGCCTCATTATCAAGCTGTCCCCAGTACCCAGGGCAATGCCTGGCACAAAATGGGGATCAATAATCTGGGGTTAGAGGAGACTGAATTAGAAATAAAACAAAATTTTGTGTACACTCCAGTTTGGAACTAATTAGGAGACAAAAATTCTGGCAGATGGAGATAAAAATACCAGTTTTAACAAGAAGAGGTGCACTGGAGGTTGTAGTTAAGTGTGTGGCGGCAAGAGGAGGAGCCTCGGATGGGATGCCCTCCCCCCACCCGCTGGATGGCAGCTCTGTAAATGCTGAGCTTGTGTTGCCCCGTCCTCCTGCCAAGTTCACCACACAGGTGGCTGTGCCCCCTCTAAGGTGAGAAGTAAGGGTAGGGCAGGAGGCCAGGTGCTCAGGGAAAAATCCCTCCTGATGGGACCTGAGGAGGGGAAGATGCATCCTGTCTTCCTGCTGTATAACGAACAGATGCGGGTGAAATACATGAAGGCTAAGGAGACTTCAGTCTTGTAGCAGTGAAAGACTGTGAGCAAACAGAGCTGTCGGTTGATTGAGGGAAGTATGAGAGAGGGCAGGGGGGCTTCCTGGAGGAGGCTTCCTGAGAGAAGCAGCACAGTTCTGGAGACATGCCCAAGGTGCCTCAGCTAGAAGCACATGGAAACCCAGATCCTGGCTCTTAGTCCCCACCCACAGGGCCAAGAGCAAGTCCCAACGTCCCCGGTCCCAGGCTCTGTCACCACCTGGACAGCACCCAGGGCTTCCGGGGGAACAGCGTGAAGAAGGAGCAGTAGTGTTTGGGAATGAGTCCCCTCCCTGCCCCCAACAGCCGTGGGACCAGCCACATCCCCTCTCCTTTCCAAGCGGATATTCCAGAGAGATCAGGCTCCGTGATTAGGGGATTGAATCGTGGGAGGATTAGAAGAGCTAAAGGTGCAGTAAAGCTGCGACAGAGGGATGGCGCCAGGCTGTTTACAAACACCGCGAGGAGGAAGCCAGGACGAGGGAGGGCCGCCAGGGGGTGACAGCTGACGCAGAGACAGAACAGGCACACTGACGTCCACATGTCCACGTCCTCGTATGCCCGTGCCCACACATAGTGTCTGTTTACGGAGGACTAGAGTAAATGTACCACATACTTAGGAGGACAGACACACACACCCAGCATGTGCACACACACGTGGCTCCCCAACGTATATGTATAGACAAATCTCATATATAGTACATATGAACACATGCTATGTACATGTGGGTGTATATGAAGTACATATGCATACACGTGTCCGAAGGTGATATGTCCAGCTCCATACATGGCATCTAACTATTGCGCATGTATGTGTATAACCAGACCCACACCTGGTGTGCGCACGCACCTGTGGGGTGCTTACCTGCAGACTTCACAGTAAGGTGCACATATAACATGGACACCCATATAACATGTCACTATATGCTGTGTGTACACTCCATAAACGATATACCTACATATCAGGTGTGTGTATGTGGCCCCAGTCCAGTGTGTCATATGTGTCACCCTATATTTGTGACCTAAAATCAATCCAGAAAGGAAGACAAACTGGAATGGACTCTGTTCCCTGAGAAGGGTTGCAGGAGTATGGTCTCCCTTTCCTCCCGCCGGAAACACACGTTATTTATGTGAACAATTGTAAACAATGAATCTTCTCTCCCCAGCAGCTGCCAGCATGAATGGGCAGCTCCCCTCCAGAAGCAGGTGATGGCGTCACAGCCAGAAGGAACAATACATCCCAAATAGGACGCTGGATGAGACGGAAGCCCAGGTCTATAGTAGGAAGCAGCCCTTGGGCCAGACAGGGACTTTCTGAGGCTGCCGATGGCGTAACCCCAGCTTGCTCAGGTGCTGTGGAGTCATGCCGAGCAGGGAAACAGGGCACCAGGCCACAGAGCGTTGGCCACCGAGGCTGGGGAATCCCTGTTCTCCTCTCCTACTCCCTGGCCCCAGCCTGACCTCCAGGACCCTGTTAGTCAGCAGCAACTTGAGTTATTCCACATGACACTCCTCAGACGGGGGGAGCAGGGGCCAACGCTCTCTCCGGGAGTGGCCCCCCAGGCAGCTTCTCTGGGGAGAGAGGTCCATCGCGCTTATCATCCAGACTTCAGGGCTCTTTGAAAAATTGACCATGGCCCTTGGTTTTCTCTCAGGCCGTTTCTAGGATGCATTGTTCAGGGAGAGACCCTCGGCCTGCGCTGAGCCCTGCTCGCTGGGAGGGACCCAAGGATGACAACTCAGAGGGACAGACATGGCCAAATAGGTAAAGGTGCTGCCTGGCCTGGGCCCGACCTCCTACACCACTTCTTAGCCGGGTGCTTCAGCTTTTCCGAATCCCACTTCTCTAATGACACCTGTCGCAGAGGGGTGGTGGAGAAATTAAGCAGCATCATTATGTTGAAAATGATTTCTTCCTAAATTGTAAAGCTCTATGTGAATGCTATATGGTGGCAGAGACCAAGACAGCAGAAACACCTGATCTTCTAGCTATGTTTCTCTGCCTTTTGAAACATTTAATTTGATACGTACAAGATGTGGCACATTATTGCATAAATGCCCCCATCAATCCCACTTCCTGGTACGCATACCCCTGGGGGTCCTTCCCACCTTGACTCTGGACTTGGCTGTGTGACTTGTTTGGTAATGAGACATCAGCCACATGATGCAGCAGAGGACTGCTAAGTGCCGGCACGTTGGGGCTTGCCCTCCTGGAGTATTACTGCTGCTGCCATGTAAGAAAGCAGGCTATCCTGCTGGAGAGGCCATGTAGAGGAGCACCAGGGGCTAGCCAACAGCTTCAGCTAGATGCCAGACGGGTGAGTGAGGCCATAGTAGACCATCAGCCCAGGTGAGCCTCTAGATAACTGAAGCTGCACGAGTGAACCTGCAAGACCTGCCCCAACTGCAGAATCATGAGCAAACCCATGTTTTTAAGTCACTAAGTTTGGGGCAGTTTGTTCCTTGGCAGTAGGTAACTGATACACAGCCTATTAGAAACACAAGAAGTTCCTGTACTCTGCCCAGAGTTATAGAGAAAGTCTGTGGCTGAGTCGCATAGGAGGGAAGCCCCAGGGTTCTTCCTGCCTTCCCCAGGCCCTGCATCTGCTCATTCTGTACAGCTCGAATTTTTCAGGGCCCAGAAGGAAAATGTTGGTTTGGGAGGTGACTCAGAATGGTACCTATAAGGAGTAGTTAACGGCATTGGTATTCTAGAAAACTGGATAGGAGGAGGGTTTTCAAGGTAGGTGAAGGGATTCAGAAGAGCCAGAAGGGAAACGGCACACAGAAGGATTGAGCTGTGGGGTCAGAGGGAACTGGAGTCAAAACCTAGCTGCTCTCTGCTTAGTATGTCTGTTTGGGCGAGTTGCTGAATCAGATGAGCCTCAGTTTCCAAATATGTAAAAGGTGTAGTTGTGCCTTCCTAGCAGAGATGCTGTCATGCGGGAGACCCTGCTCACTGCGCCATTTGTCACACGGGGCGGCCTGCGGGGTCTCAGTTCCCGCTCCCCACACAAGAACACAGGATATGGTGAGGCCAAAAAGGAACACCCACGGAGCCATAGGTAGGGGAGTCATACCACTATAGTCTCGCTGGGGGCTGGATTCACACGACGTGCGACCTGCTGTCCGCTTTTCTGCCAACCGACCGACTCCACTTGCTAGTTGCACTCCGCCGTGCTAACTGCAATCCGCTCCTGCTAGCTCAGCCACCATCTTCTTGCTAGCCCCCATTTTCTGCTAGCATAGCCACGGCAGTTATATTAGTGGCCAGTGGCTCACTGGTTACAGCTGACGGCCAACTAGCCACTGCTGATGGCCATTTACTACCTGAGCCAGCACCTTTCCACGTGAGGCCAAGAGCCTGGAAACTGCACTCCTGGCTCTGTCCCCACAGATGCCCTGTGTACATGCCCTACTCCAAGACTAAGGAACATGCAGGAAACTTCCTTTCGAGATCCTGGCATCTGAGCACCTCCCTCAAGGGGCTTCCAGAACAGGCGTCACGCCAGCTGCCTCTCCAGGGGTCTTGCAAAGATTTGAGGTGTTTGGACCAAGTCAGTGTCACAGGGGCACAGGGTCTCCTGCAACGGTGAACCTGGGAGAGGAGGGAGGAGGCCCTACCCCGGGCCTGTTTTCTGTCTGTCTGTCCAGAGTGCCTGGTTCAAAGGCAGCTGCAGCCCCTCAGAGGTGTCGCTGATCCCGGGACACTTGACTCTGTCAGCAAGACCCCTGGCCACACCCTCTTCACCTTTGATGGCTGACCTGTGGCCAAGAGGTCAGACATGTACATCAAAAAGCCGTGCTTTCCCCAGACTAGCCAGCGCTGAAGTTCCCTATGAGCTACATCAGAGCCTATAGCCAGGCCTAGAAGAGGGGAGTAGATGCCCGGCCCATCCCCAATCTGGCTCCCCCCCTGTACTCACACATCTTGCATGTGGATCAGCCTCTCCTAAATGAGCACCTGCCATCTACTGAGGTGTCCTTCCTGATCCGCAGGCATTCGTTTCGTTATGTATCAGTCTCCTAGGGCTGTTGAAACACAGTACCACCAATGGGGTGGCTTAAAACAACAGAAAATTTTTGAATTAAATTTATTGGAGTGACAATGGTTAGTAAAATTACGTAGGTTTCAAGTGTACAATTCTGTATTACATCACCTATCTATCACATTGTGTGTTCACCACCCAGAGTCAGTTCTCCTTCCATCACCATATATTTGATCCCCCTTACCCTCATCTCCCACCCACAACCCCTTTACCCTCTGGTAACCACTAAACTATTGTCTGTGTCTATGAGTTTTTGTTTGTTTGTTTGTCTGTCTCGGTCTTTTGTTGCTTTCAGTTTTACATCCCACATATGAGTGAAGTCATATGGTTCTTGACTTTTTCTGTCTGACTAATTTTGCTCAGCATAATAATCCCAAGATCCATCCATGTTGTCACAAATGGCAGTATTTCATCTTTTCTTATGGTGGAGTAATATTCCATTGTAGACATGTACCACATCTTCTTTATCCATTCATCCATCGAAGGACATTTTGGTTGTTTCCATGTCTTGGCCACCGTAAATAAAGCTGCAATGAACATTGGAGCACACGTGTCTTTATGGATAAATGTTTTCAGACTTTTTGGGTAGATACCCAGGAGAGGGATTGCTGGGTCATATGGTAATTCTATTCGAAATTTTTTGAGGAACCTCCACACTGCCTTCCATAGTAGCTGCACCAAAATGCATTCCCACCAACAGTGTATGAGGGTTCCTTTTTCTCCACAGCCTCTCCAACACTTGTTACTATTTGTCTTGTTGATGACAGCCATTCTGACTGGGGTGAGGTGATACCTCATTGTGGTTTTGATTTGCATTTCCCTGATAGCTAGTGAAATTGAGCATTTTTTCATATATCTGTTGGCCGTTTGTGTGTCTTCTTGGGAGAAATTTCTGTTCATGTCCTCTGCCCATTTTTTAATTGGATTGTTTGTCTTTTTGTAAAACAACAGAAATTTATTCCCTCAGAGTCCTGGAGGCCAGAGGTCCAAATCATGATGTCGGCAGGACCATGCTTTCTCTGAGACACTGGGCAGAATCCTCCCTCGCCTTTTTCTAGCTTCTAGTGTGGCCGTCACTCCCTGATGACGTTGGCATGCAGCGGCATTACTGCGGTCTCTGCCTCTGTCCTCACGTGGCCTCCTCCCTGTGTGCCTGTCTCTGTGTCACTCTCCTCTTATAAGGACCCCACTACGGCCCACCCTATGCTAGTAGGACTTCATCTTAATTTGATTACATCTGCAAAGCCCCTATTTCCCAAAAGGGTCACATTCACAGGTATCAGGAGTTAGGACTTCATAACTTCTTAGAGAACATAACAGTAAAAAATGTGCTGAGCCCTTCTCGGTGACAAGCATAATAATACCCGTATAATAGTCATCATCATAAAGTACTTCTTTGTCCCAGAGACCATCCTAGGGATTCTATATACATTGATTGATCAGAATCCTCACAGCAATCTGACGGGTAGGTATGGTTGTCATCTCCACTTTGTATTTGGGGAAACCGAGGCACAGAGAAGTTATCAATGGTCCAAGTCACACAGACAAGTGGTGTGGTTGGATTGGCCGAACCACTACGCCCCGCTGCCTTCTCCATCACCAGTCACTTAGTGGGGGATCTTATCTGGGTGCCAGCAAGTGCATTAAGGAGCTACACCCCTCTCTTCATTTACTCATCTCGTGATCTGGCCACAGGTTTTTAATATTATGAATGATACAAGCTGGCCTTCCCTCGTGGTGTTTTCCTTCATGGACTTAATAACTATCCGATGGCTTCTCGGCCTTTTGGCTAAGATCAAGTGTCATAACTACCCGAGTGACATGTTCCCTGCAAACATGTCACCAGGTGGAACTGAGCCTCTTCGAAGAAGGCGCAGGGGATAGGGTTCTGCCTTGGTCCCTCAGCCGTGTTTCTGACGTTTCACACAACCGGGACGGGGACTTGTGAGGCGGAGACCCTACACCTTACCCCACGCCTGACCTCAGCGTCCGTTCATGGTGAAAGCAAAGAGACACTGAGGTCACAGAGGTTGGGACGTGTCTAGAGTCACAGCAGGTTGACCCAGGGCCAACGATGGGTCCCAGGCCTTGTCCCCCAGCGCTAGGTTCTTCCTAGCGCCACCCCCCCCCCCCACCAATACTACTTGCTCCTGGCATGGATAATCACCAACAGTAGAGGTGTATCATTTTTGAGAAGTCCCTTGAATGGAGACAGGAGGAGGCAGTTTGGGGACAGCCCACTCCGGAGGTCAGGGCCACATTTGGGGGTAGAAGTGCCAGGGCTCTGCCCATCTCTAGCTGTGCCCGCCCCCACTGCCATGCCAGATGTCTTCGGGAGACAGCCCTGTGGTCAGCCTCCAGGCCAGGGCAGGACTGATCTGCTGCCCGCCCCCTCGGACAGGGATTTCACACCCAAGAAAATAATTTCCTGGTAAGGAGATTAGAAGGAACAGGATGGGGCCCGGGTGAGGCAGGAGAGGAACAGCGGGAGAGGCCGGGGGGCAGGAGGGGGCGCCGGAGGAAGTGTCACTGCCAATCAGGGCGCTGACCCGTCTAATCCAGCCTCCTGGCTCTCCTGATCCCAGGGACAGATGCCGGGTAAAAAGGTGCAAACTCAGCGGGCCGGGCCCTCCCCGCAGACCTGCAATACGGGTCCCTCTACGGAGAGTGGCTTAATCTTGCCAAGAGATAAGCTGTCCAAAAGGCACTCTCCGAGGCTCCTGTGCTTTTCCGCCACACCTCAGGTGCAGGGCTGCGGTAAGTAAGACCAGGTATAGCAAATTTCCTTTCGTCTGGGTGACTCATGCACTTGGTGGGGGCTGCAATGGGGACAAGAACCTGAAGTCTCACCCAGACCTTATGTGGGTCTCTGGTTTCATTCATTCATCCACTCACCAAGCACGTGCTGATGGAACATGTGCCAGCATCAGATGGGCTCCTGATCCTGAAAAGGCTTGGTAGGTAACTGCATAGGATTACACCTCCACCATCCATTCAGCCGTCCAGCCATCCATCTGTCCATCTATCGTCCATCTGTCTGTCCATCCATTACAGACTGGGCTCCCAGGTGGACAAGGCACCGATGTAAAGAGAAGTGCCAGCAAGCCTCACCCACACCCTGCCCTGACTCCGGTGAGCAGTTAACCCAGGATGAAATGGACGTAGTGATGAGGAGCTCTTCTTCATTTAGTCCTCTTCAATTCAACTTTATGCATGTTTTTAATTAAATTCACTGACACTGACAAACTGCTTGGGCCCCTGAAGAAGCCAACAAAGTAGTGGCCAGGCTGGCCTTGAGTACTAGGTACCTGTCCATAAGAAGAAGCCATCAGGAAGACGTATATCGAGGACAGCAATGATCAGCTGCAAGGGGCAGATGGAGGACAGACCCCGCAACCAGGGCCCAGCCTTTCAATGTTCATTTGGATTTGCCAGGAGGTTCACTTGTGGTGCCAGTGGATAAAAGGACGCCCCAAAGACTGTGGAGTGGAGTAACAGAGTGTTCTGTGCAAGGAGGGAGACATGTGCTCTGAGGACTACGGGGTTCTCCTGGGAACAGAGGGGGTTGCACTTGCATTTGCGACTCCCTAGGAAAACCCCAGATGCCTGCTGCTGTATACATCAGTGACTGGCCTGCGGCAAAACGACGAAGTCAGTGCCGTGTCTTCAATCTAGTTCGATCCAATCCAATAAGTCACGTGCTAGCTATGTGCTCTGGGTAAGAGTGCACCTCCATGGGGAGGGAAGAGACTGAGTGAGGTAACAGGGCAATGGTATCTGAATGTGCTTAGAGCCCACGGAAACTGGCCTGGCGATCCCCTAGGATGGTATTGGAGACTGTCCTGCTAGCATCACTATGGAGGAGCAGTTAGTGTCACAAATGGCCACTAGACTTTCTGGGTGCAAATTCCGGCTCTACCACTTCTCAGCTGAGTGACCTTGGGCAAATTTTCTTAACTTCTTTTTGTCTCAGTTTATCTATCTGTAAAATGGGGATAAGATTATCTGGGCCTTTTGGGCTATTCACAAATACTCTAGTTTTCCTTCTGGATACATGGTAAGATTGTACTCTATCTACCTTCTTTTTTTTTTTTAATAGACAACATTTTCTTCTAAACATTCTTGGAACATTCAGAGAAGTAATCTCGTTTCCCTACCTACTTTGAACTTAGGCATAGCTTTGTGACTTTTTTCAGCTAACGAAATGTAAGTGATTTGCAACGTCCTCTCCACCATCATCGTTCCCATGGTGACCATGAAATTACCATGAAAAGTGGAGGCCCCCTGCTGACCTGTCGCATATGCAAGAAATATACATTTGTTGTTTTAAGCCACGGAGATTTTGGGATTGTTTGTTGCCATAGCATAACACGGCCTAAACTGACAAATACATTTAGCACTACTGTGGACTGAATTATGTCCCCTCAAAATTCATATATTAAAGCCCTGCCCGCCCGGTGTGATGGTATTAGGAAGTGGGGCCTTCGGGAGGTGATTCTGTTTAAATGTGGCCATAAGGGTGGGGCCCTCACAATGGGATTAGTGTCCTTATAAGAAGAGACTTCACCGTGCTCACTCTGCATCTCTCCCTCTCTGTGCACACAAAGAAGAGTTCACATGACACACAGCTAGATGGCAGCCATCTTCGAGCCAGGAAGAGTCCTCATGAGAACCTGATCCCGGAACTCCAGCCTCCAGAACTGTGAGAAAAGAAATCTCTGTTGTTGAAGCCACCCAGTCTGTGGTGTTTTGATATGGCAGCACTAGCACATTAATACAAGCACCTTTCTCAAAATGGGTTACATATTACGTGCCTAGAGGGGTGCCCAGTACACAGTAAGTGATATACATACGTCAACTACTATTTTCATTTACTACAGAAAACGGAATAGTCGTGGATAAAATTGGAATGAAGGTGAAGCTTGTGTCTTTACCTCTTCTGCATGTTTTCCACTCCGATTCCCCAGAAACTTCATTAATCATACAATCACTCACTCAGCCAACACTGGCTAAGGATTAACTTTATTCTGGGCCTCAGAACTCCACTTACTCATTTGGCAGATATTTCCAGATCTCCAGGGTTAGCCAGGCTTGATCTTGCTCCCAAGGTGTTCACGGTGGAGGGAAGGACCCAGACAATAGTAATTCAGATGATGAGGATTCCTCCGATGGGGCTGGGAGACCCCTGAGGTGGGTGCCTAATCCCACAGTGGGTGGGGGATTCCCTGAACAAGGTGGTACTTGTTCTAAAACACGAGGACAAGCAGGACCTGTCTGATGAAGCAGTCACAAAGGACATTCTACACAGAGGGAAAGGAGTGAATACAGGCACGGAGGGGAAGAGGACCGTGCGGGACCCACCCCTTAATGCTGTGGGAGTCCCCGGGCTCCCATGGGAGTCCCCTGCAGGTTCCTGGCAGGCAGCAGGCCCTCTTCGGACACATACTCCCACCCCTCCAGACCTAGGCCAGCTGCCTGGCCTAGATGTGTTGGATGGAGCTGCCACAGAAAGCACAAGTGGAGAAGGCAATAGTGAAAGACAACGGGGTCAGTATGGTGGCCTGGGAGGCAGGATGCTGGAGCCGGTCCTTCCTGTGTGTCCTGATCGCTGGATGACACAGTGTCTGCTGCTGTTTCAGTTCGTTCAGGTAACATTTAGAGGGTATCAGGGCTTTGGGGTTCTTACGTCTCAGAGCACATTCCACCAGCTCCTCATAAAGCCAAGGGAAGCTGTTTGGAGTCAGGCCCTTGAGGGGTGTTGCTGGGCCATCAGCTAAAGCTGCTGGACAACACATACCTCCAGGCAGCCGTCTGCCAGCCTGCAACCTTCTCAAGGCTGCTCAGGATAGATTCCCCTCAGAATGGCCAGTGTTGGACACAGGGGGTGCTCCGGAAGGGGATGCTGAATGCAGGGAGGAAACTGGTGGGAAGGCAGGCTCTTGAGGACAGTCCCAGGCCTGTCTCTAGGGCACAGCGGACTCCCCCTCACCAGAGACAGGGGAGGGCAACATGGACCCAGAGGCCATCAGCAGAGAGGGACCTGGGCAGTTGTGGGATGACAGGAAATGAGCATTTATGGGGACAAAGGGATGCTCCCGCCCACCCGACGTGGTCTCACTTGCTCTTCCCCACAGTCCTGCAGAGTGAATAGCACTCTGCCTGATCGACAGATGAGGACACTGAGCTCAGACCAGTTGTTTGTCCAAAGTACCTGGAATGTTTCTGAGCTCAGTAAATATCCCTTACTGGCTGAATGGAGGGCGAGCTGGGATTTTCACATGTCCTCTCTGGGCAGGAACAAGAAGAGGAGTCAGCATGGATGGATGTGGGGTAGAGCAGAAGGAACTCAAAGAGAAGTGGCCCCGAAGACACATGACCAGCGCTGGATACGACGACTCCATGCAAGAAGCAGCTTGAGGGCCACTCAGACGTGGGACAAACATGGCTTTAGGGTGAGATAGTGGCTTCCAGGTACAGCAGAAAGATGAAATGGACCTGAGTACGCACCCCACCCACTTCTGCTATTTACCAGCTACGACCTTAGGCAAAGGGCGTAGCCTCTCCAAGACTCAGTTTCCCCATCTGTAAATCCATGGTTGAATTATTAACCTCACAGGTTGTTGAGTTTTAAATAAGACAATGGTGTAAAATGTCTAGCCTGGTGTCTGGCCTCTAGCCAGGTCTCAGGGATTTCTCTTCCCATTCCCTTCTTACAACCACATTCCCTTCTTCTGTTCACATCTTTCCTGGGTCACCAACAGGAGGTATCCAGGAGCCAGGACACAACAGCTCCTGTGGGTATAGAGTAAGGCTCTGAGGTAGGAGTGTGGAGACTGACAGGCCACTCTCAGCATTGTCATTGGCTGGTTTTATGGCATCTGTGAGGGTCGCTTCTCCTTTCTTGTTTTGTCCCTGAGGTGTCTTCTGGCTGTAAGAGAAATAAATACTGGTTACAGGTCCTGGAACTCAGCTGTTCACCAGGCCATAAAAGAGACCTTATTCCACAAGATGAGCCCATTATTTATCCAAACATATCCATTCTCTCTCCTGTAGCAATGGGTCATCTGGATTGAAAACAACATGTCCCAGCTTCCTTTGAAGCAAAATGTAGTCATATAACTAACTTCTGACTAAGGGAAGTGTCTTGTGACAGCTTCTGGGGACATATCTTAAGAGACAGCTGTATCCTTTTATTCCCTTTTTCTTCATCTTTTCCTTTTTCCAGTGGGCTAGAATGTGAGGACAATGGTTGAAACAGCCATTTGGGGATGAGCTATCCTTGGGAATAGTGGCCAGGCATGGCAGAGCAACAAGCTAGAAGGAGCCTGGGCCCCTGAGGACTTCAAGAAGAGAAATGCCAAGCCAGCCGTGACCACCTACGACAGGTTTTTTATATGACAGAGAAATCAAATTCTATCTTAAAAATTACCCCACAAAAATCTGCATAGTCTACACATAAAAGTACACGGGGTACGTGCAAACAGGAGGCATCCAAAAGCTTGTATGTGAAGGGCTTACAGTGTTCTCATCACTTGACACAATTGAATAGGGTCCCTTGAAAAATCCAAGTGGGACTTATGCAGGTGTGTGCGTGTGAATGTGTGTGTGTGTGCATGTGAGTGTGTGTGTGTGGTGGTCGCCTGAGGACCCATCTGTTCTGAACTAAACAGAAAAAGCTTTCTCCCGGGGTATGAGTACAGTCCAGGTTTCCTGATTGCTGCTCGTCTGAGCAACGTAATAAATTGACTCAGTCACACTGTAGCACGGGGTTGGGGACTGAGGGAAGGCTGACCCCTCTCCTTTGATTTTCGTTTTAGGTGACCCCGAGCGCTAGCTGTCCCCTCCCAGATAATGCTGCTCATTGTCCTCTTGTGACCATCAGCCTTTAACCACATGTGTGCACAGCAAAGAGAGAGTGTCTATTAATAGGGACCATGATTAGTGCTTCATGTATTAAGGTCATGTTTATCCTTCCATTGTCAACGGTGGTCATTATTTATTTGAAATGAGGCCTTTGTCAATTACTGGGCCTCACTGCTATGAGGAAGAGCATGTTGAAGGCTTAATAATTTTCATATGGTCAGGACCAAAACCCCGGAGGCTGCGGCTCCCTGTGTCAGCCAGGAGAAGGGTCTTCCCATGGGGGTGCTGCCCCCACATCCCAGAGAGGGAAGTGCAGCCACGAGACGGGAGAGGCGATGGTCAGAGAGCACCTGGAGGCCTCAAACGAAGCTCCAGCCTTCTGGCCCAGACAAATGACCTTCCAGAATATCAGGGGAATTTGCAGATGTGAACTCAGACCCTCCTTCGGGAACCGTGGAAAATCATGGAGAGCTGGAAGTGGAATACATGACCAAATTTGTCATCCTCCCAATGGGAGGCAGATACATTTTAGCAACTACAGCTGATGGAAGGTAGTGTGGTGTTGGGGAAAGAGAAGAGGGTTTGGGATTAGAAAGAGCTGGGATAGAGTCTCTACTGGTTTGTGTGACTTTGAGCCAGTCCTTAAGCCTGACTTTCCTCATCTATGAAACGGAGATAATAACATGCACCCTAGAGTCTGATGCTGAGAATTGCATGCGATAATGCATGTGACTTTCCAAAAGGGCCAAATAAATGTACCATTTTCCTTCTCCTTCCCGTATAAGCCAGCTACATTGTCTTCTGAAATATGGAGAAGGGTTTGGAAAGAATTCGGAAGGAATGTGTTTCTCCTGAGAGAAAGCCATGACAAACTCATCTTGTTCTCTCTCTTGGGCATATGAGCTTCAGAGGTCAGAGGAAGTGGCCAACAGAAAGTATGTTTGTTTTAAGCAATTATTTACAAGAGTTTCTTGTGTCAGAGGTTTTGGAATCAGTTCCACTCTCCACCTGGATTGTTCACAGGCTCCACTGGGCTTGGGGAGGAAGTCGGCAAGTGCTGAGGGGACGTTAGAACAGGTCGTTGGACTTTCAACTGGTTAAACAATTGTATTCAAAGAGTAATGACCGCTGGCCTCACATCAAGCGGGTGGAGGTCTCCAGCAGGGTGACAGAGCTCTGTTAATGTCATCTGCTCCTGTCTTGGAACATTGTTTTCAATGCATTCAATAAAGACTTAGATAACGTGTTTATCAAGTATTCACATGACAGAAAGAGCTACTAAGTAGGAGCCAAAAATTATTGGGCCTTTACAGACATAGTGTTGCCTGATCCTCCAACCACCCCAGCAGGTTGGAACAGTTTAATTATCCTCATCTTGCACTTGAGGAAACAGGGGCTTGGACCAGGTAAGTGACTTGCTGAGGCCATGTGGCTAAGAAGCGCCGAAATGCAATGGAGGCCCGACAGCTTGTCTTTGAGTGGCAGGTGAAACACCAGCTCCTTTCTGTGCCTCCAAAATGCTCAAGAACCTGGAGAAGAAGGCGAAGCAGGGGCCATTTCCAGTCTCTGTTCATGTTTTTCATCTAATATTTGACAAACACCTAGTATGCACCAGGCACATTCTAAATCCTGTTAGCACAGTGGAAACAAGAACGTCCAGCAGAATCCTATTCTTATAGTCCAGGGCGATGAGGGGGCTGGGGAAGGAGGACAACTAAAAAGTGCACGGGAAGATGGTTGGGTAACTTTAGAAGATGGTCATATAGTCAAAACTTTTATTGAATGCCAGTATTGTTCTAAACTCAACAATCCCAGGAGGTGCATGATTCTTTCTTACAGATGAGGAAAACTGAGGCACAGAGAATCTGAGTGCCCAGTCACAGGGCTGTCAGAGGTGGGAGCCTGCACAGCACGCTGCTCAGCGTTCTCATCGCAACAGGGCAGGGCACTAGCCGGAGGGGCTCACGGCAGACCAAGACATGGCTGAGTGGGGTAGACAGGGAGGCCCATTCTGTGCAGGTGACATCTGAGCCTGAAGGAGGAGTCCAGAGCCCTGTGAAGCCCCGAGGGAGCAGCAGGTGCACAGGCCCGGAGGCGGGAATTGGCTGTGTAGGTGGAGGTACAGAGAGACACTGGCTCAGAATGGCTGAACCGCAGGGAGCCCAGGGTCAGACGGCTGGGCAGGGACACGTGTTTGCCGACTTTGTAGGTTGTGGCAAAGAGTTAGGACTCTCTTCCCCACTGTGAGTAGAAGTCCAAGTGGGCACTTGTGCAGGAGAGTGAAGTGCTCACGGTCCATTGTCCACTGAGTCCTGGGGCTCCCTGGGGAGCCCTGAACCGTGAGGCACACAGCTTCTAAATGGTGCCACAGGACTTGATAATCTCTGAGCAGCCCCTTGAGGCCAGCCCCACAGCTTGGTGCTGCTGCCTGTCCCTAAATCTCCTTCACTTTCTTTACTTGCTTTCTGAAGCTCGGAACCTTAACAGGTCTGCTGGCGTCCAAGACCTGAGCTGACCGCCCAGGTGGGGACAATCCAGAGCTCAATGCACGCTGTGGAGTTTCGCCAACACTGAGTGGACACAGGGAGGGCCTAGCCCACAAAGTCAGGGGCTCAAGTTGAGACTCAAAGATCTTGCTTGACCCAAGGCAACAGCACAAGGAGTGGAACACACCGAGATGGGATTTCCCAGCAAGAAATGTAAGGCCCCACCCTGGGATTTAGCAAATCAATGGGAGAGTCAGGGAGGAAGGTGAGCTGGGGAGGATGGACAGTCAGGAAGGAGAAGAGTAGGGGGGTGGTGAGCTGGGAGGAGGGTATGCGGGGAGGAGGAAGAATAAGGCTGACCCAGGAAGAAATGGGAGTCAGAGACCAGAGGAAAGGGGAGCCCAGAGCAGAGGGAGAGAAGGCGGAAGGAGCACCAAGGAGGAAGATGAGCTGGGGAGGAAGGACAGTCAGAGAGGAGGGTGGGCCAGGGTAGAGGGGAAGCCAGGAGGGGAGCTGGCTCAGCAGAGGCAGTTCAAAGAAAAGGACTCAGGAATGCAGAGGGCAACCACATGCTTGGGGTGAACTGACAGTGAATGACAGCAAGGCGGCCAATCCAAGCTCTTGCTTATCCATGTGTTTATTTGTTCCTGTCTGTCCCCACTACCTGAGGGCTCCCGGAGAGCAGGGCTCTGTTGGCCTTTTCACTGCCATGGCCTGGAGAAGTCCTGGCATGGGACAGGTGCAGATAAATGTTTGTGGAAGGAGGGAAGTCTGAGGAAGGTGACGTCCCACTGCACTCGGCTCCCACCATGGTAGATCACGGCTGGCCCAAGGGTGGGCGTTTCTACCCAGGGTAGGGCCCCGGCGCCTGAGGGTGGGCATTGGTGTTAGGAGAATCCGAGGTCTCTCAGCTGAGCAAAGGTGGGGGTCAGGCACATCTTTCCTATAGAGGAATCACTCCAGAGGGCAGAGCCGGGACTAGGACACAGGGAGGTGGGCAGAGGGAGAGCTATTTCAGGTCTTTACCGGAAGAATGTTCTGACAGTCGCACACATTGAAATGGGCTGGTTTGTGAAGCAGCGAGCACTCTGTCAGTGGGGGTGTTCAGGCAGAGAACAAGAGATTACAGAGTGCCATGGAAGAGGTTTCTGCCTTCCCCAAACACTGAGCACCAACTGTGTGCCAGGCTGTGGGCAGGATGCTAAGAGGCCCAAGCTGAATCAGACCCAACTCTGAACTCAGGATGCTCCACGTCTGTGGCAGATATAGACCAGTAACCAGGAAATGCCATGTAGTATGACCTGTGTGACGATCGTTGGGCACCACCGAACATCGGAGAAAAAGATGGGACAAATCAGAGAGGGCTTCCTGAAGGAGGTGCTGACAAAATGAAGATGTCAAGAAAAGACAGGGAGCTGCCTAGCAGCTGCAGAAGGCAAGGCCAGAGGGGCTCATGCTCCTGCTGCTCAGGAAGCAGGTCCTCCGCTCCGGGTGTGGCCAGGCTGGAATGCGGGTGGGGGCCAAGGCTGAGCAGGGGCTCTCCAGGGGCACAGCTCCCTGGCAGCCCTGGGTCTCCACTTCACATGCATCAAGCCACGTGGCCCCTCTGCCAAGCCTACAACAGCTGCAGGTCCCTGAGACAACCTCAAAAACCAGGGCTGCTTCATCATTATTAAAAACCCCTTCCCATGAGAAAATTTAAGGGGATACAAAATCCGCTTGTATTATCATAAGACATTTCAACATCACGAAATTGTCAATGAAAGAAAGGCAAGAGCAGTTGTTAGGTTTTTAAAATATAGTTTCAACTGTTGTAAGATAGTTTTCAATTTTCCTCACCTATTTGCATGAATAATGTTTCTTATCAATGGAGCTGTCAAGAGTTTGAAGACGTCGTCTGTCATTAAAGATCTTGGTCGGCTTCCTGGTTTCGGTGAAGCGCTAGGTTATATGTGCAGCCGTCAGCACTGCTCAAAGCTGGCTGATGAGTAGACAAGACCTCTCTCTACTATTCTTGCATCTTTTTGTGACTCTATAATTATTTCAAAACAAGAAATTAAAAAACAAACAAAACCCTCTTGCTCTGGAATCTCATGCAGCTATATCTCTAGTAGTATATCTGATCAGAAATAAGTTTTGTTATGGAAGCTTATTTATATTTGTTATTTATTTAGTATACTTCATTATATGTTTCATTTTTTTCTTATCCTAATTTTATAAAATAGAGAAAAATGTAATTTTTTTCTTTTCTGTTTTTTTTCTTTTTCCTTCTTGTGTCCGTAATGTCTCCTGTTAACTCCAAAGTGTCCGTGAATTGCTAACTTTGTACATCTGCTCCAACTTGGAAAAAGTGGGGAACTGCTGTCCAGAGGTGGGACACTGACCCTGGGGGGCCCAGCCCAGTCAGGGACAGGACCCCTGAGGGAGTGGGGAAGTCACTGAGGTTCTTAGCAGGGGTTCCAAGGAGCCAAAATGCTGGGCAGCCTGCAGAGGCAGGGCTGGGTGGGCCAAGGCCCCTGAGGGTCTGGCCAGGTGGGTCTGGAAGCGAAATGTGGGTGGCATTTAGGTAACGCCAAGAAAGCATAAGGCAGGTGAGCTCACATAAGAGTAGAGTGAGGGCTACTGGGAGGAGAGGTTTGCAACTAGGGGCTGCAGGTGGAAGCTGGGGCAAAGGGGCTGCACCTCTGAGGAGCTCTTGGACACTCTTCTGATCAGCGAAGGTCTCCGGCTGAGAAAAAAATGGCCTCCCTGCCCTGGAAGAATTTACCTGCACCTCCCTCCCACTCCCAGTATTTCAGGGAGGGAGCTGAGGGGTCTAGGGACAGAACCCAGCACCCCACCTCCTTCCCTTTGACACCTACACTAAGCAGCTGCCACAACCCTGGCTGCAAACAGTGTCCTCCTGAGGGAATGACAGGAACGGCAAGGTCACTGCCTATTCCTCCAGCCAGTTCTCCTGTATGTGCAGGCCTGGAACAGGCCATCCCTGCTGGTTGGGAAGGTTCGGGACACCCTGTGGCCCTTGGCAGGGGATCTGGCCAGGCTGAGCTGCGTGTTCAGTGGCCAGCAAGAGCATGTCTGCCTGACAGGTCCCCAACCTTCACCCAAGCGGGGACCTGAATGGAAACATTATCACAATTTAATTACCTTTCACAAACACAGCCTGAGAAACCCCATTCGTTGGCCTCCATGCCAACCTCGAATGGAGCCAGGGGTGAGCGGAAGTGGTGCTCCCCCAGGGCCCAGGGAGCACCCCTGAGGAGCTGCACATACTCTAATGAAGTTTAAAAAGTGACCCAGGGGCCCTGGGCCCACATGGGGCCAAACGGGATCTCCCCCAGCAGGACTGCAAACTCCAGGGCCAGGCGCAGGTTGTGTTTGGACGGTCCCAAGGGGTGGGGGGTTTTTTTTTCTCCCTTCGTTTCTTGCCTTCTTCTTCGTCTTTTTCTTCTTCATTTTTTTTTTTTTAATAAAACGGGTGATAAAGGGTCCTGCCAGGAACCATTGTCTTCCAAAGTCTAAAGTGTTTGAAATTAATTTATCCGCTTAGGATGGTGTATAAATTTCTCATTACGAGTGTCAGTGATGAACAAGAAACCGTTCCAAGCGATGTCTCGGGCCCTTGCCAAGCCGCGGGCCTGGGGTCCCTCACGGAGCTGGTGCCCCGACAAAGGGTTTCACACAGTCAGGAGCGTTAACTATGCATGCTTTCGCGTTGCCCGGGCTCAGCCAAATGCCCTGTGAGAACGCCACGTCCACACCGGTGTTATTATTCCGCACAGACGCTGGCTCCCTGCGTATTTCCAGCTTTGTGGAACATAATGTGGGGTGTTGGGGGTTCTGTTGTTGCTGGGCATGTGCTTTTTTACTTTAAGCCTCCCCATCCCTTCCTTCTGCTATCCACCCCCAAACGGCTGGGCAAGGGGAAGTGGGGCGCAGCCGGCAGGTTCTTGGAAGGGCTGGGGAAAGGTGGGGGAGGGGATTAAATGAGTCTCTTTGAGGTGTGTGTGTTGAGGGGGGCGGGTGTGGAAACCAAAGAGAGGAAAGAGGAGGGGCAGGGGAAGGTTAAGCCCTGGGAAAAAATGGCAGCCCTCAGCCCCTGCTGGCCAGATTGCCAGCTATACAGGGGCGGGGGCAGGCCCAGAGAGCCGTGGCCCAGCCAGGTTGCCAGCCACGCTCATGGCTGCCCTGGCGCCCCCAGAGACTCAGCTTCAGAGGGAGAAGTCCTCAGA
Source organism: Rhinolophus ferrumequinum (assembly GCF_004115265.2). Taxonomy (NCBI): domain Eukaryota; kingdom Metazoa; phylum Chordata; class Mammalia; order Chiroptera; family Rhinolophidae; genus Rhinolophus; species Rhinolophus ferrumequinum. Next base: position 91,420,198 of record NC_046291.1, on the reverse strand, counting down.
GCACTCTTGTCATATGTCACCCAATAATTCCTAAATGCAAATGTTAACCTGAGACTACAAGGGCTGGAGAGGTGGCAGAGCTGGGACTCAAACCCAGGCCCCTGATGGCGTGGTGTGCCCAGGCTCCTGCCTTCCTAGAAGCTGGGCAACCCTTTGTCGGGGCACCAGCTCCGTGAGGGACCCCAGGCCCGCGGCTTGGCAAGGGCCCGAGACATCGCTTGGAACGGTTTCTTGTTCATCACTGACACTCGTAATGAGAAATTTATACACCATCCTAAGCGGATAAATTAATTTCAAACACTTTAGACTTTGGAAGACAGTATTCTGTCCCCTCCCTCCAAAGTCCCAGGGTGAGGGTCCACTTGCCTCTGCCTGCTCTGGTCTGCCCTGTCTATGGACTTATGCTCTGGCTTCAGGACCTCTGGGCAGGTCTTCTTTTTCTAAGAGAATAAGGCCCAAGGGGCAACAGGGAGGCAACCTCCAGGAGCTCGGCCAGGGTCCTGGTTATGGCTCAGCAGAGGGTGGTTTGTCCAGGGGTCGACAGGGTGGGGACAAAGCTGGGACCTTATGGGGCAGGGCAGGAGGGCCGGCCTGGGAATCAGGAGACTCAACTAGAATCCTGCTTTCCTCACCATCTCCCTGTGTGACTCAGGCCCAACCCCACCTCTCTCCGAACCTCTCTGCTCTCTTTTGTACATAAAGGGCTGAGCCTGGGGATCTCCATGCAGCCTGAAGCTACGGGCTCCAAGGGGATGGATGGAGAAGGGAGGCAGGCCACGCTGGCCACGGAGTCATTGACACTGATTGGAGTCTCTGTAGCCCGGGACGCTTGGGGGCTGCTGCCTGCCACAGACCCCGAGATATGCCGGCCCCTTTCTTGACACAGAGCCCTCTTCCTTGGGGATACTGGCCAGAAGGCTGGGCATACTCAGACCCCAGGGTCACCTCCAAGAACCACCAGTCTTGGCTGGCACGCTCACTCCTGGCCTCTGTGTGCATGGAGGCGGAGGGCAGAGCCTCTCGGAATGGCTGATTGGGATGCCTGGCAAGTCACTGGCCCTGGGCGGTGGGCCAGCCTGCAGCCCCTGCGGAGGTGGCCTCATTAAAGGCCTCATGGTCCAGTGGGCAGGGCATCAGACTGGACATCTGGAGGCTTGGGGCCTGGTCCAGCTTGCTGCTGCTTTGCTGGGTGACCTTAAGCAGATTACTTGGCCTCTCAGTGCCCCATCTGCCCCCTGCCTCCTCCCTGTCTGGCAAGGTTTCCTGGAAGCAATATTAGTGGAGTGACTCACAGAAGCCCAGATTCTACGGAACCTCAGTTTAGCCTTTCCAGTCATACCAGTGTTTGGCAGCAACACGAAGGAACCCTTCCTTGGGCTGCTACAGGCCTGGCCTCAGAGGTGAGGGGCCAAGGAGGAGCTCTACAGCATCTTGGAGTAGGAAGGGCCGTTAGGATCCTTCAGGGCAGTCTCTCCTTTTGTAGATGGGGAAACTGAGGCCAGAACACAGAGCCAGTTTGTGGCTTTGCTGAGCGAAGAACCCGGGCACTTCTATTTCTCCCCTGAGCTGTTCACCCCAGTCTCTCCTTCCCCACATGGTCCCCTAGGATGCTGCTTTCAGCATGAGGATCTAAACCTATCAATCCCTGTGTCAGCCCCTTCCATGACCTCCTGTCTTCCAGGAGTTCAAACACCTCCACTGGCATCTTGGGTCCCCTTCCCTGCAGCCTCCTTCATTGCCTTCCTCTAGCCATGCGTAACCCAGGGTCCAGCATCACTGAGGCATGCGCTCCCATCCTCTTCATTCATGTAGGGCCCCAGGCCCTGTACCTGCCTTTCCTGCCAGCTGGGGGGCCCTGCTCTCCTGTCTCCTGGGTGAACTGATGGCCCTTCATGACTACAGTGAAATCCCCCCTCTGCTTGACACCTGCTCCAAGCTGTCCCCAAGTACGCAGCCTCCACTTTCCTCTTGCAGCCTGCAGGCCCATCTCCACGAGAGTACTGCCCACCTGGGCACAAAGCCTGGCAGAGCAGGACCTGCCTCTCAGCCATGCTGGAACCACAGGGAAGGCCCAGGGCGTGGCATGTAGTCACAGCCAGCATCCTGACCCCATGAAGCTCCTGCCCTCTTCTCTTCCCCTACTCCCACTCCTTCAAGTACCCTCGAACAAAGCATTTAGAAGCTTTGTCCCAGGTTCTGTGACACACCAGGGCCCTCCTACTGCTCTGTGGCCACAACCTCCTCCCACACTGCAGCCTACAGGGCCAGCCTAGGCCTGTCCACCCCAGATCCTCTTTTCTAGTTGTCTGGGTCACAGCCCATCATAATATAATACCTCCTGCTTATTATTGTGCCTTACCTCGTGTTAAGTACTACATATATATATATATATATATAATTTACTATATATATCTCAGTTCATAGCCAAGGAAACTGAGGCTCAGAGAGATTAAGCGGCTTGCCTGGGGTCACACAGCTGGGAGAGGCAGAGCTGGGATCTGAGCCCAGATCTACAGGATGCGAAACTCGTGCTCCTGTCCTCACGAACACCTGCTCTCCTCCCGCCCTGCCAACCGGGCTGCTTAGAGGCATGGAGTCAGCTGAGTTGCTAAAGGCAATAAGGAATTTCCTGGGTGATCCTGTCCCCTTGGCACTGGCATTTTAACCAGTCTTCAGAGCTTACCTCAAAGTGGAATTTCAGACATAATTATTGTCTAATATTAACAAGAATTCTATCTGTATCTATATCTCAGCAACATCCACAAGGGACTTGTAAGGGTTAATCTTTCTTCCCATCTTTCTCCACTATAGCTCTAGTTATTTTTTTGTATTTTAAAATTAAGCCTTTCAATGGCTGTGGCTTGGGAGCAAGAGCCAGAAATGAAATGTTCATTAAAATCCTGAGGGCTTTAAGATATCAGTTCCCGTCCAAATTATCTATAGGTTTAATACCATCGCAATCAGAGCTGTAGCAGGATTTTTTAAAAATAGAAATTGACAAGTTGGTTCTAAAATTTTTATGGAAAAACCAGAGACTGGGAAAGCCAAAACAAGTATGAAAAAGAACAAACTTGAAGGACTCACGCTTCGTGATTTCAAGACTAACTATAAAGCTGCAATAATCAAGACAGTCTGCTAGTGACCAGACTGTCATTGGTCAAGATCAATGAAAGAGAACAGATATTCAAAAATAGTAACACACAGCTATGGTCAATTGATTTCCAACAAAGATATAGGCAACTCAATCTTTTCAACAAATGGTGTTGGGGTAATTTAACGTCCATATTCAAAGAGACAGATCTGGATCCTTATTCACATCTTATACAAAAATTAACTCAGAATAGACCATAGATCTATATGTAAAACCTAAACTCATAAAACTTCTAAAATAAAGCATAAGAGAAAGTCTTTATGACCTTGAGTTAAGCAGAGGATTCTTAAGTACAACACAAAAGCAAAATCCATAAAGGAAAAAAAATTGATACACTGGATTTCTTCAAAATTAAAACCCTCTGCTTTTGGAAAATCCCCGAGGCTTCATGGCAGCAGGGAAATGAGCCTTTCTGCTCATTTGACAGATGGTGGGAAGAGGCTGGGGAGTCAGAGGAGGTTGAGAGCAGCACTGCGTGGATGGCCAGAGGGACAGCGGGCATGCTTAGGCTGGGACAGGCCGTGAACCCTTTCCAGTGGTGTACAGACTAATTAACCTTCTAAGCCTCAGCTTTCTCATCTGTAAAATAGCTACGCTTGGAAAAGTCACTTTGAGGAACCAATGAAATATGAAAAGTACATGCTCAAAAGTTGTGACTTCCTTTCTCTTTTCCTTCCTCTCCTAGGAGAGGACATACACCAATTAAGGAGTCAGAAGGCATACATGGGGAAGCACTAGGAAGTTTCTACTGAACAAATTACCAAAAGGACAGACCAGGAAGCAAGCCTGTGATCTAGCTCTCAGCTGTTTGGTGACCTCTTGTAATAAGCCCTGACCCAGCCCAAAGGTCTGAACCTGGATGGTTAAGGACGACACAGGCAATTCTCCATCTCTCCGGGGCTGTTGATGGTTCTGGAAGCCAGCAGTGAGAAGTGTATAAGAAGAAGTAGGAGAAAGGATGGAGGAAGAAGTAGCAGGTATGGAAGAGAGTAGAAAGAAGGAAGTGGTAGCATATGGACAAACAGAGGCGGGGAGGCATTGGGAAGACGACAATATTTAGAGAGGAGTGAGATGATTGCAAAGAAGAACCTCAAAAATAATAACCTGAATTACTAATTGGTCCATTTCAAATCTCATTACCACCCATTAGTTGTGGCTGCCTAGAGTGTGGCACTGAGAGCTCTGATGCTAAACCCAGACTCAGCAGGAAAAAGGTCTGTCATTGTCCTTTGCAATGTCTGCCATGGGTGAGGAATTGTGGAATGGTGGCATATGTGCCAGACTTATGCTGAGTTGGATTGGGAGCCCTGTAATTATAAGGGATTTATTCAATTTAGGTGCAAACACCCCTCCTGACTCTCCACAATGAGTCTTTGCTTAGTTCAAGGATTGATATTAAAATGATTATCAGTTCATAGATCTCATTCAATTACCTTTAGGTCAGGGAATTTTAGATTTTAGGAAGTGTCTGATGCAAAATAGATACAAGAAAAGCTTTTGGCTTTGGTGGGTAAATTATCTGTTATATATAAATGTCAGTTATGTGGACCACTTCATGATCCAAGCATGCTAGGAGATTGGGGTGCTATAGCTCAACAAGTAATGAACTAAGGAGTTTCACGGAAGGATCCCAGTGGTCAGGAGTCCAGCAGTTTGACAGCGGCCAGGCGCATTGACTAATAGTGAGAAGAGGAGTGGGAGCAAAATCACCAGCTATCTTTCAGTTGTGCAATGCATTTAAAGGGCCAGGGTCTCCTAGACAGTTCCCTTCAACTCAAAAAGCATGGATTGAGCCTGTTCTCTGTTTAGATTCCAAGCCAGACACTGGGAATAACCAGGGCGAGGGGTTTCCTATCCTGGAGGAGCGCTCTAAAATAGGACTGGGGAAGGGGGCATCCCACCTGGTCAGCCCGTCCTGCTCCTGGTATCCTGTAAAGAACCTCATCGTTTCAGGGTCTGTAAAAGCACCTAGAACCTGATCATGTCAGTCCCCTGCTTATGCCCATCAATGGTTCTCCATCCTACTTTATTACTGGAACAAAATCCAAGTCCTAGTCACAGCTGACAAGGCCTGAGGACTCTCGTCCCTGCCTAACACCTCATTTCCCACCCTATCTCCCCTCAGTTTTAGCTCCAGTCGATCTGGGTTTTCCCCCGTTCCTCCAACGTTCTGATCTCCTTCCTGCCTTAGACAGACCTCTGCCCTCCCCCATCTCCTACACGTGTCCAGTTCATCCTCCACATCTCAGCTTCATTGCAGCTTCCTCAGGGAGCTCCCCTGTGACCGCTGGGGTCGGTGGGGGTGAGCCCCTCCCTCCGTAAAGCACACACTGTGTTGTCAACTTCTTAGCATTTCGCACAATTATAATTAAATATGTAGTAATCATATGTCTAATTTCTATCTCCTCTGCTAAACTGAAGGCTCCGATAAAGAGGGGACCAGGCTTAGCTCCTACCCAGTGGTAGCCCCAATATGCAGCCTAACATTGAGAAGGTGCAGGCATTTGCGGAGTGAATGAATGAGGACATAAACAAAGCCCCTTTAATCACGAGTCTGTGGAGGCCACAGATGTGTGGGGTGGGCCTGCGTGGACCTCCACAGAAAAGCTGAGGTGGAGTTGCCCGTAGAGCGGGCTCCAGCCTGGCTACATACGATGAAAAGTCACTGAGTCTGGCGTACACATGTCAAGGTTCTTCATGTTCAAGGGTGGTGGGAACCCTCAGGCCCCGGACACCGTGTTGGTCCAGATTTGCCCCCTCTTCATCTTCCCACACCCACTGATCAGCTTCTTCATCACTTTCATCTTGAGGCCGGAAGGTCACGCCCTCTGTGTTAGAGCCGTGATTGCTGTTCGCGTAGTCCGGGAGACTGCTCTCGTTTCCCCGGGTTGGCGGTTTACCTTGGGTCGCTTTGCTTCCCCAGCCCCCGCAGCACAGTGCCTGCTGCTTGGCCCTGAACCCGTGATGGCCTTCTCCCTGCTCAGCAGACCCACCTTTCACTGCAGAGCCTTTGAGTCAGTGGGCAGCTCCGGTAGGGATAGGGGATCAGCTCCCTGACATCTGCGATCTGCGTGGGAGGTCCTGAACCCTGCGACTCATTAGTCCCTTCCGGTGTCCACACTGAGCTTCCCCCACAACCGCGGAATACCCATCCTCGGGGTTTTCTCCTTAAATGTAGTGCGGTGAAAAGAGGAGGTTCCGAAGTGTGCAGATGGGATTCTCATGAGTGCTCTCTGACTGATCTCTTCACATGGACGCAGCCGCTGTATCTGTCGAAAAGGCGTCAGTAACAACAGCAGCCACTCCTGGGGGCTGGAAGGCCTAGAGGGAACACCTAGCCGGCTGTCCCTAGTGCAGTGGCTGGCGCACGGCTGGTGCTTCGTAAGTGGGAGTCCTGTACCTTCCTTTGGACACCCGGTGGGGTAGGTGTCGTTCTCAGCTGACAAACCCAGGGGTTAAAGCACATACGCACGGCCTCCTGACTCCCAGCAGCGGGAGTTTTTCAGGATGGAACACCCCTTGTGGACAGGGGTAAAGTGGGGGCCTGGGGCTGCCCAGGGTGCCCTTATGAGGCCTCTTCACGGCCCCACAGTATTGCCCGCAGGCTGCATTGCAATCTTGCTGAACAGCAACAGTCCAGCCAAGTGGCCGGGCGCATTGATGTCACCACGAGGATGGACCCTGGGTCACAACGCGCTGCTCTCCCGGATTGGCCCCACCTGGGCACGAGGCCACTCTGACTCAGGATGCTTGTGGGCTTGGGCAGCCGGGCGCCAGCGTCCCTGCACTGTTCCTGGGCACCACAGTGGGCCCATCAAGTCACAGCACGTCCGCCTTATTTGCCAATCTGTTGACTGTGCCCCCTGGCCCTCAAGTCCCTATTCATGGGGCAGTAAACATGTTACCTAGCAACTGAGTGTCAATATCAACAAAGCCTCCGATGAAGTTGTTAATCTGTGCAAGACTGACAGAGGGCCGAGGTGCCCTGTGCTTGCCCTTCCACTCATTGTCTGACACAGACTGGCCCACGAGGATATCGGTGCTCAAAAGACCCCACATCTCCCTCCACTATGAAAATTAAATGAAGTGTGTATCTCGGGCAGTGAAAAGGCATCGGCACTGGCCCCCTGGTGATCTCGTTTTCCTCTTTTCTTTCTTCCCCCCAGTGCCTTAGCCCATGGGGTGGAGTACTTCCCTTAACGCAGTGACCACTGCTAATTTCCACAGACACGCCTGTCATTTGTCCTGTTCGTGGGGCTCCAGGTGGGGTGAGGAGGGCACAGCTGGCTCTGGACTCAGCCATGTGCCAGGCTCAGGGCTCCAACGGCAATCAGGCTAAGCGCGTGGCAGGCATTGTGAGGGGACAGCCGGTCCCTCCTCCCTGGAGCTCTGATTTCAGTGGAAACAGGCCACAAACACAAAGAAATGAGGCTTAGCCTAATGCTATGCAGATATCTGGAGGAAGAGCATTTCAGGAGGTGGGTGGGCAAACACACCATTTCAGGAACGCGTTTTACATTTTATATCTTCAAATATATGGAGGAAGGCTGGACTGTGTGCATGGGCCCATTGTGCAGGGCCTGGGGCGCCATGCTGAGGAGTCAGGGCTCATTTAAAGCAGATGGAAGGGCAGTGGAGAGTTTCCACTGTGGGGTGACTTGGTCCGATTTCCACTGTGACTGCTGCATGGAGAAGTGAATGCAAAGGCCTGCAGAAGCCAGGAAACCATGTAGGAGGCTCTAGGAGAGGCCAGGTGAGAGGTGCTGGATGGTGGCAGTTCTGTCATATTCTCAGGAGGCCACGCCTGAGACTGTTGGTAGAGGAGCCAACTGGGCGCAAGGGAGACCTAGCCGTGGGAGGGCTGGGGGTTGGAAAGCCAAAGTGTGGGGCCGACGGCTGAGCGCTGGGCTGGGCCTTGACTCTCCTCCCTGCAGAATGCCTCTCCTCTCAGGGCCTCAGATCCTCATCTGCAACGGAACTCTTTGTCCTGTCTACTCTTCAGAACGCTAGGAGAAGGGGTGAGAGGACTACGTGTTTTGATTTGGGCAGACTGGGTTCTAAGACCGATTATATTGATTATTAGCTGTGTGACCTTGGGCAAGCTATTTAACCTCCCTACGCCTCAACTTTTCTCTTCTTTAAAATGGGCTAATGGCATCTACCTCAGTGGTGCTCAATCAATGCTTATTTGTTCAGCATATATTTTTTTTATGCCAGGCGCTGTGCTAAGACACCGCCCTTTTCTCCTGGGGGCAGAAGACTGGCTTGTCAAGAACAATTACAGTCCAGGGGTCATGCTGTCAGGAAGCCCAGGCACCTCTGCTGTTTCCTGAGCAGCAGCAGTGAGGGGGTCTTGTAGGAAGGCATTAGGGCAGAATAGAAGGGGACTACGGTTCAGAAAATGAGGTGCCCTGATTTACTAGGGGACCCTGGGTGAGTCCTTCTTCCTTTGTGCACTGGAAAATGAAGAGATTGGGTTGGAAGGTCTTTGAACTTCCTTCTGGCCTTTGACCCTGCAGGGAGAAGGACCCTCTGCCTTGGGCCTGGACCAGAGCTGGGCAGTTATAAGCTTGGGCTCAGTGTTTTCCACAAGTGCAGGGTTCCCGTCCCTTCAGACAGCAGATTCCGGGAGCTCCAAGGGTTCCTGAGGTGCATAGGCCACCTGATGGAACGTTATCCCCTCGTATTCTCTTTTAACTCTTCTGATTATTGAAAGGAAAAAGTGGCGCTCTCATGCTAACACCTCTCAAATTCTTCCTGATCTCCATTTTAACCGAGGAGAGCCGACCTCAGGACGATGTCTTGAGAGGCAAGCGCGTCTAAGTAGAATTTAATAATATTCCTCGACTTGCGTTGTAGTCGCCTTCTGCTGTGGGAGGTGCTGTTGGTCTCCCATAACAGTAAAGATGTAAAGTTTCTTTCAAAAATACATTCATTTAATAAATAAAGCATGTCAGTTTTGAGGGGGAAAAAAGTGTTGACACATGAAATTGATGATGGTTGGCCACAGGGCTCCTGACCTGCAAAAATGGCGATTTCGTGTGGTTCAACCTCATAGCATTGATTATAGCGAGAGCTGCGAGCACTTATTGAGGACTCACGATAGCCAGACACTGCTTTACGAGGAGTACCTCACTTAAATCCCCAGAGGAGACAGAGGGCTCAGGAAACACTGTCATTGATGATATACCAAACCACAGTAGCTTGGTGACCTTGGGCAGAGGCTGGTCCAGAACCTGAGGCCCCCCCCGTCCTCTGTGGGTCCATAGCCCATGGTCCACCCCAGGGACAGAGCACGGGCTGGTGAAGGCTGCGGCTGGGGAGTGGGGATGCCAGATAGAATTACAGCTTCTATCCCAGCATCAGGGGAGGGAAGCAAGGGGGCAGGTGCCTGTGGTGATGGGCCCAGTGGCCAGGCAGTCCCCACTCTGTGGCCTGCGGGGGAGTGACAGCAGCACAGGCACAGTGGACGGGAAGGCCGCACAGAGAACCCACTGCACCCTGAGACCCTTGAGGGCCAAGGTTCAGCTGTATTCACCTGTGAAGGGCAGAAGGACGCGGTGACCAGAGAGGTGGGGCAGGCCATTCCGCACAGGGCCAGGGAAGACACAAGATGCCAAGCAGCGGAGGTACCAGAGATGAGGCTGGGGAGCAGAGGCCCCGGGGACAGGAGTGGGCCCCAAAGGAAGTTTCCCTTACAGTTACGCGGCACACGTAGCGTTTCTGGGCTTACCCACCGGTCCACACGACTCTCGCCCTAGCCTGCTCACATACGGCAAAGATGGTACCAGTGTCAGCACAACTGGGTCAACTGTACCCAGAGGTGCCGATGCCAGGCAGTATGCTCTGGCGAAGAGTCCACTGTCCCTGCCACCCGCTCTCAAGGAACCCTGCTCAGACCGGGGGAGGGGAGGTGAAGCCAACCAGCGCTCGATGGCATTTTATGGTGAGGCACGCTAGAGTTGCAAGTGACAGATTGGTGACTAAGATTCTTTGCTGGGCCACAGCGGTTGGCAGGACCTTATAAGGTGGGTCCCAAAGGATGAATGTAATCTTGGGTTCAAGATGCCAGGAAGAGTAGAAATCAGGCAGGTGAGGATGACAGAGGTGGGCTGGTTTTAATAATCCTGAATCCAAAGCTTCTCTTTGGGGTGGACTACACCCCCTCCCAAGGGTGGATGGTGGGAAGGTGGCCAGCAAACACACCGATGGGAAACACGGACAGAACGTTTAAAGCCAGGATCCCCACAGCAGGAATTAGAGGAGAGGCCTGGGTGTAGTGCAATTTGCCTGGAGAGGGAAACGGGAAACTGTAGGCCCTGGCGGCTTGGGCTGTAGCCATGGTCTGTGGCAAATTGGGCTCTGTCGGTCTAGCAACCAAAAGGGGAAGAAAAGCAGGAGAGTCTGCTATTATCCTCTCGAGGAGCAGGTGCAGCCTCATTTTCCTTGTCCGTATAATGGGGTAATAGCATTGGCCTTGGCCATGACTGAGGAGTCCGCAGCCAGGAGTGAAATCCTTCCCATTCTCCCTCTTGCCCTGCGGTAACGCAGGGTGGCTGTTCGTGGTTGAGAGAAAGCAAAGGGATGGGAGAACAAAGCTTGTAAGAGCTGTTATGTGGAGGTCCCCCAAGACCCCAGAGGGCTTGGATGGCCCTGCCTGGCTGGCTCTGGGTTCTCGTCCTGCTCAAATGGCAGGCTGTGCACTGCAGGGCCTGCAGAGACGGGAGGGGACAACAAGTTCTGGAATGCAAGCTCTCCTATGCTGATGGCTGTTATTTCATTTATTGCGTCCCAGAGAGAGAAAATGAAGGGCAAACAGAAAGGGAGTGCTGGGTGGATAGACAGGAGGAGGGGATGAACAAAGGGAGAGGGATGCCAGGATGGGGAGCTCAGAGATGAGTACGAAAGAGGGAGAAAGGAGGCAGGTGAGACTGGTAGGACAGGGTGGGGAGCACAATGGGAAAACTGCATTAAAGATGCCTGTTTACGTGATGGGGGACACGGGGGCTGTCACTACTTCCTTGCTCCCCACCATGACCAGCTTGAGACGGGAGAGCCTCGAAGGAAACACTGCGGGCCCCCAGAGCCACACCTCAGCGTTGTCCCCTCCTCTCCTGAGCAGAGGGCCTGCAGCCACCAGTTGGGTCTGGTTCACGCCCAGGCTCTTCCTCAGCCTGCCCCCCAGAGCAAGCCCTACCCCTGCTAAGCCCCAGTTGTGCCCCACTAATCACCAGCCTCCCCCTTGGAGCCCAGGTTGCCTCCTGTTGAGTCTGTTAGGGCCTCTATCCCAAGGTCTGTCCCTATCTGCCCGGGTCAAATGCACAAAAGGGGTTCAGCCTGGCCTTCTCTGACCTGCACCCTGGACGTTCCCCCCTGGTACCCTGTATCCTCTCCCCATTCCTTCCCAGCTGGATGCAGAGTTGCAGGGATCCACTGACTGTGCCCCCAGATACATAGGTGATATGTTACTTACCCTGGAATATGAGTAAGTGCTCAACAAATGTTAGCTATTAGCTGCATTTTAATCGAGTGTCGGGACTCTTCAGGGCTACAGTTCACTCATCTCTAAAATGAGATTAATGCAACATCAGGTACCTGCTGATATGTTGCACTGAGCAGGGCACAGCCTCCCTTTGGTGGTGTTCTTGCCAAAAATACGTAACCTGGACATGAGGAAAAGAAGACAAACACGCACTGAGAGACATTTCTACAACATAACTATCCAGAACTCCTCAAAAGTGTCAAGGTCGTGAAAGACAAGAAAAGGTGGACAAGCTGGAGGGCTCCAAGAAGACAGGACCACAAAATGCGAAGCGACATCCTGATTAGATCCCGGAACAGAAAAGGACGTGGGTGGGGAAACTTGCAAAATTCTAATAAAACCTGCAGATTAGTTCATAGTGTCATGTCTCCCCACGATCTGGTTTGGACCATCGTACAGGGGTTCACGGAGCATTAGCATTGGGGGGCCTGGATAAAGGGTGTACGGGAACTCTTTGGACTATTTCTGCAACAGTATTTCAAGTCCGAAATTATTTCAATATAAAAAGTTTAACAAGTAGGATTAATGATAGTATCTACTGCATAGGTTATGGGGATAAATGCAGAGCACTTAGAGCCGCGTCGGGCACCCAGCAGGCTGTCATTACTGCCATCCTGCAGATCAAGGGCCTGGACCAGCAGCCCTGGGGCTGTGGACCCTCAGCTGTCAGAGCCAGGAGAGCACAGAGCCAGCTCCCTCCTTTCAAAGAGTCATTCATCTGTTTCCCTACTGAGCAAACTTCTACAGGGCACTGGGGATAGGGCGGAGAGCAGGACCCAAGCCCGGCTCTGGCCCCCTGGCTCAGGGTGGCACGGGAGATACTAATCAATGATTCCCACAAACCAGCATGAAGGTACACGTGACAGTGAGGGCTGTGAAGGGCGGTCTGCGGGGATCGAGCATGTGTGCAATGGCCTCGTATTCCCTGTCCTGGGACCAGCAGGCTTCCCTGGGCAGCTATTCTGCAGCTGTCATCTGAAGGGTGGCAGAGAATTAGGCTGGGAGAAGAGCACTGTGAAGGCCTGAGATGGAAAACCGCCTGGGTGTGGGAGGGGATGCCATGTGCTGTGAGAACAGGGGCTCCAGAACCAGGGGTGGGGAGGGGGCCGGTCTCATCTGTGGTCACTGCAAACAGGAGCGAGGTGAGGCTGTAGTCCAGGCCGGCCCCAATTCCTGGCCCTTTGCAGCCCATCACACCATGGGGAGCAGCCACCATATTCTCAAACACAACTGAATTTAAACTTTAAAGAGAGTCCCATCCTGCAAATACGTAAGCACAAGGGCTTTGCACCTAACATTAAGGGTTTTTTTTTTAATGGAGAAAAGATGCGTAAATTCTAACTCTTTCATGAAGGATTTGGTGATATTGAGACTAGAGTCAATTTGCCAAGTTTAAGAAGAAAAGGCGCCCTGGGGTGGTGGTGGAGGGGACTGAGGGGGTCACCGTGAAAAGCTGGGCCTGTCGCAGGCACCTCACAACAGTGTCTTCTGTCCACTGGCCCTGGCCCGGGTTCCCAACACATTTTCACAGCATCTTCACACCTCCCCTGTGGGGTGGGCTCCCGCAGGTACCTCAGCCCCTGTCTCACAGACTAAGCAGTGGAGAGCTGAGGGTAGGCAGAGGGCTCTTCATGCCCAGGCCAGGGCTCACCCACCAGGCTAAGTTAACAGGGATGGGTGGAGGACGGAGGGGGCAGGGCTTCTGCGCCCTTCACTCCCAGGCAGAAAGGTGGAGAGGAAGGAGCACCGGCCTGGTGGCCAGACCATGCTGGTTCATCAAGGTCTGCAAACCTCACATCCCTCATAAGGAACATGGGGGGACAAAGATCTCCCTCCTGGCTAGTGACGAGCATCAGCCGTGATGTTTGTAACATCCTTGTCCCAACACCTGGCACACAGGAGGCACTCACTAAGCGGAAGTCCTCCTTTCTCTTATCCTGAGGTAGCATGCCCTGTACGAGCAGCCGAGGTAAGCAGGCTCTGGATTCCGAAACACTGTCATTCATTCCCTCCTGCACGCTGACACCCTCTCAGCCAGCCTATGCCGGACTAGGCTTACAGCTGTGCTGATGGTATTTACTCATTTAACATTTATATACACTAACTCTGTGCCAGACACCGGACCAAGGCCTTCACATGTGGGGACTCCCTTATTCTTCATAACGACCCTAAGAAGTAGGTGCTAGCATTACCCCACTTCACAGACACACAGATAGTAAGTAAATGGTGAGGTTGCAAGTTGAACCCAGGAGGTATGACCCCAAGTGTCTGTTTTCAACCACTGTTCTGCCCACCTACTGCCAGCTGAGAATAGCAGTGTCATCAATGTGAGGCTTGAATTGTGACCTCCAAAAAGGAGATGGTGAAGTCGTAACCCCTAGTGCCTCAGAATGTGGGACTTTATTTGAAAACAAGGTTTTTTGCAGATGTGGTCAATATGAAGTAATTAGGGTGGGCCCTAAGCCACTGTGACTGGCATCCTAATAAAAAGGGGAAATTTGGACACAGAGACTGCACACAAGGAGAACGCCCCGGAAGATGAAAGCAGAGATCGGGCCAATGCTTCTACAAGCCAGCGAACATCAGATATTGCCCGCAAGCCGCCAGAAGCTGGAGAGAGACCTTCACAGCTACCAGAAGGAACCAGCCCTGCCGACGCCTTGATCTCAGACGTTTGGCTTCCAGAACAGTGAGACAGGACATGTCTGTTGTTTAAGCCACCCACTTTGTGGTACTTCATTATGACGGCCCTAGCAAACTGAAACAATCACTGTAGTCTTTCTACGGCATTTCCCAAAGCAATTCCCCATTCCTCCAGAAATGCTACAGAAATTCCACCGTTAGACTCATAATCTTTTTGGGGTCCTAGACGAGTGGTTCTCAACCAGAGGAAACCATGGCAATGTCTTGGAGACATTTTTGATTGTCGCACTGGGAGATGCTACTGGCACCTAGTGGGTAGAGGCCAGGGATGCTGCTAAACATCCTACAGTACAGAGTGTACCCCCCACAACAGAGAATTATCTGGTCCAAAATGTTAACACTGTCAAGATTGGAAACCCTTTTCACAATATGTTGAGTACTGTGGATCTTCTCCTCAGAAACATACTCATCTGCTAACACATGCATTCACTCAACTCTCACACACATACATGCACATACACAGAGACACATACGCTCATTCACACATACTCATACTCTCACACTCACATTTCCACCCACACTCCCAAGCTGCTCTGCATCTACCCTTAGGGGTATATAGAGTCCCATGCATCCTAGGTTAAGAGCCTTTAATGCTTTGTAGATAAGGAATGATGTTAATGTAGTTAAGAGCCAAGATTTGCAGCATAATAAAGAGATACAACGATAAGATAATATAGGCAAGGTTTAAAATCCTGTAATCTTAAACTTGAATTGGAAATATCGGCATGAACTTATGATGTGTTTTTCCTTTCATAAACACACACACACACACACACACACAGCACCTAGATCTGTCCACTGAAAATCTCTCTAAGTAACACCAACCCAGAGGCAGTGAGCCTTGTAGCCCCAGGCTGGGGTCTCCCAGGAACCAGGGAGCCTTGGAGAAATGGAGGATTCTAGGGCTGAGGTAAGAAAAATAATAAGATAAGCTGAACCATCTTGTCATACCTAAAAGCAAAGAAGTCCCAAAATCTATAGTTGTGTCAGAAGGAGCTAACTCAGAGTGGTTCTTACTGACCAACAATGGGAAAATTTTATCATCAAAAATAAAAATGACTAAAATAGATTGAAATAAACCAAATATTGAGTTCATGATGATATTTTAAAAATATTCATTTGTCACCTTTGGAAGATGCTGGTGAACCAACACATTATTTTGAAAAACTTTTAAAAATTATTTTAGGAAAGGATCAAACATTTATCCTGCCTTTCCTGTACAAACTTCAGTCCAAGAAATCAGTAACAAAGGAAAGAGTGTTATAGAAGAATTTCACCTAGAAAACGCAGAAGGAATAACAGCATAGCACCGCTTTGCAAACCCTACTGAAATAATGGGCTGTCATGGGTGCTAAGACCATGAACTGAAGGGCTGATGGGAAGTGTATGATGGACAGGTCCAGCCAACAACACCTGAGCCTACAGATGGGTTGTAACTTCACCGAAACAGGATCAGACGTGTGTCTCAGGATGCCACGCACCAGGAAGTGCATGGCACCACCTCTGAGAGCTTATTGTGAAAAAGCTGAACCCAAATCTGGTGTAAGTTCTGGATCAAACCTTAGGTTTACAGAAAATACAGGTGATGGGCGCTGCGTTCCTTAAGAACATAGGATGCAAACAGCAATTGCCCAGGCCCAGAACATAGGAGGCTCTAAAGACAAACCCTGGATTTTGTTTTGGGTTTTATTTTTTCAACAAATAAGTGGCATTAAAAAAAAAAGAGAGAGAGCAGGGGAAGCTGTGATTGATTAAATAGACTTAGAAGACATATCAACCAAGACAATGTACAGACCCTGTCTGGTTCTGACTTGAATAAATATAAGTAATTGTAAAAATCATTTACGGGGCAGTGGGGAAATTTCAATAGAAAAACAGGAGATGACATTAAGGACTTCTTGTTAATACTTTTAGATTTGATAATAATAGCATTATGGATTTTTAAAGAGAGCCCTTATCTTTTAGAGATGTGTGCTAATGTATGGGTGAAATTACCCAGCAGAGGAATTGAAGTGGGAGTTGGCCACAGTCGGTAATTGTTAAAGCTGTGTGGCAGGTGCAAAGAGGGTTATTACACGGCTCTCTCTACTCTTGTATATGTTTGACAATTTTATAAGAAACTGTTTTTAACAAGCACCGCTGGGTTGGGTGTCCTCCTGAGCACTGGGCTCCAGCTCTGCCAGGGCCCTCATCCACTCTTGCTGGAGTCTTGGGGGCTCACACAAGACTGCCTGGGGGGCCGCATCCCCAGCCTAGGATTGGGGGTAGGACAGGCCTTCCTGGAAGACGGGGTACCTAACTTGAGACTTAAAGTGAGTGTCTCCCAACGGGAGAAGATGGGGGCAGAGAGCCCTCAGGCAGGGGCTCATAATGGCCCCCGGGGAGACGTTGGCAAAGGTGCACACAGGAGATGCACAGAGAGGTGGGGACACGCTGCACACCACTGAACAGGTGGAGCTGACGCAGCCTGGGGAAGGACCAGCTGTGGCTGTGGAAGAGCAGAGGGAGTCGGGGAGGCTCCTGGGGTGCTGGGAGGCAGACGTGGGCTGGAGGTACTCATCATTGGGGAGGGGCACAAGGAGAGACAGCAAGACTAGGGTCACGATAGGTATCCTGGAAGTTAGTGCCGCGAGGTGGGACTGGAGCCCAGTTTTCCAACAACTTCTCCTGGATTTTTCCCACCACCACACTCAGCCTCTCCTTGTTACAGAGCGCGTACTGTTCATATACATTGAAGAGTCTTCTTTCACTCCTGAGGATTTCAAAGAGAAAAGTGAAGCATGGTGTAGAGCAGGGGTGTCCAAACTTTTGTCAATGTTCTTCACAAAGGACCATATGCAGTAAAATACACAAACAGCCACTCACTTGAGGTGAAGTACGTATTGCCTCACCTGGTTTATTTAAGTAAACTAAATATATTTTGGGAATTTGCTGCGGGCCAATTAACAATGGATTGTGGGCCGCAGTTTGGATACCCCTGGTGTAGAGGTTTCTGAGGGACACTGAAAGAGCTCCTGATGAGGAAGGTGATACGTGTCTTCCAGGTTAAGTTAGAGGTAGCCAAATATCGCCTGTGGAGCAGATATTTAACAATAAAATAGAACAAACCTGAAGAAAGGGCCATTCTAATAGGTGCACAGTGGCATTGTGTGGTTTAAACACGTATTTCCTTAATGACTAATGAAATTGAACTTTTTCTTGTGCTGATTTGCCATCCATGTATCAATACGTCTTTGGTGAAATGTTTGTTCAAATTTTGCCCATTTGGAGGGTGTCATTTGTTGTCTTATTTCTGATCTTAGGGGGAACAGCACTTCGTCTTTCTCCCTTGAGCGTGACGTTAGCCATGGGGTTTTGGTAAACGCCTTTCATCAGATTGAAGACATTCCCTCCTAGTTCTCGTTTGCTGAGTCTTTATAATGAATGGGTGCTGGATTTTGTCACATGTGTTTTCTGCATCTATTGAGATGATCATGTGATTTTTTTTGTCAGTTAATGTGAATATCATTGATGGAATTTTCTAATGTTAAACTACCCTGCATTCATGTGATAAACCCCATTTGATCATGATATCTTATCTTTTTTATATATTGTTGGATTCAATTTCATTAAAAACATTTAAGAATTTTTGCATTTCTGTTCTTGAGGGGTAGGTCTGAAGTCTTCTCTTCTTGTGATGTCTCTGTCTGCTTTTGATATCAAAGTAATGCTGACCTCATAGAATGAATTGAAAAATACTCCTTCTTCTTGAATTTTCTGGAAGAGTTTGTGTAGAATTAGTATTATTTCTTCCTTAAATTCCAGTCATTACTCCCTTGCTAACTACCACCACCACCATGATTTTTGTGCCATTTATCCTCTATCCACATCCACATGTTAACCTTTAAATAGACTCACTTAAAAAAAAAAAAAACTCCAACAAAGGTGTTTTATAAAGAAACTTTATACCTGCACCATACATAGAAGCCAGTGGCATTTTCCCGTCCATCCCTGACAGTTTAGGAGTATTCGCGTCACTTCACCCCAGACCCAAGACCTCTGTGTGGACCCACAGATGAAGCCCCCTTTCCCGGCTGCCCAGGTCCAACTACAAGTGTGCCAAGGGGTGGGCCACACAACGGACAGATGTGGCCCAGAAATAGGTCTCATCCACTGATCATGGTGGCGCTCACACAGAGGGAAGGGCTGGCTATTGAGACAGAAGTTGTGTGCTGCTAAAATTATCCTGTGTACACAAGCAATAGGCAGAGCTAGCAAGCTCTGAGAAACACTGGCTTAGTCCAACGTCTCCTCTCCCAGGAGGAGGAAGCTGAGGCTGAGCACGCCAAAGCTACCTGCTGAAATCCCATGAGGAATTAGTGGCTAAGCTGGGGTTAGAATCCCATCACCTAACTCCTGTCCAGAGTTTTTCGTGCTGATTATTCTGTTCGTCCCTTCGATTCCTTCTTGCCCTGCTCTGTGCCCCAGGAAGATGCCCTCTATGGAGCATATCCCCTGGGCTCCTTTCATCTGGCCACCAGTTGGATTCCCAATGAGGAGTCCTGGCAGGAGACTGGGTGGTGGAAGAAAGATTGGTGAGAAAGTCTGCTCACCTTCTTTTGTCTTCTGCGGCTGGCTATACCCCTGCGAGCTCCAGCTTCTCCCCTCTCTCCAGCTTTGAACCCGGCTCCTTTAGCTCTGCTTCCTCCCCCACGCTTCTGAGCCCTGGGGTGGTAATAACTCCCATGGTGGCCGGTGCCTGGGTGCCTTACACTCAATGGCAGCTCTGCAAATAGTCCGTTCACTTACAAGACTCCTTATAAATCCCAGCCAAGTGTTTCCTGCTTGATACGTACAGGGCTGCCTTCCTCGCCTCTCCCCTACAATATTCCCGTCCTTGAAACCTCAGGACCCGGAGAAAACACCTGAATTCCTGCTCACAAATGTGAGCTTGAATGTATGAGGCACCTCTTGTTGGTGCTACTCGCCTCTGAATAAAGGTGGGACCCATCCATACTTGGCAACTTGGAGATGCTCCTTGGATGGAGACCTTGCCTTTGCCTCCACCGGGAGCCCAGCGCACCCAGACTGGCTGACCTCACAGGAGTAAGGGGTCACGTGGCATCGAAGGCAGTGGGGCTCCAGTGGCTTGAGCTGAGGGAAAAGGAGCCTTGCTGCCAAGGCAGTTCCTTCATGTTAGAAACAAAGTCAAAGACAATTCCAAAACCAGTCCTCTGGGGCCTTCGCAAACACACCAGGCTCTAAGCCTAGGAAGGCGTGTGCTGCTCACAGCACACACACATCCAAGCCAAACAACCAACGGTCCATAGTGTTCGTAAGTGAACTTCCATCTTAAAAGAGATTCTTGATCCTGCTAAGAGAAACAACACACACACACACACACACACACACAGCCAGAGCCTAGATTTCAATTTAGACCATGGTTAATAAGGGTATTTTCATGAGGAATCAGAGAAAAAGAAAGACATTAAGTCTTCAGAAAGACATGGAGGGCAATCAGAGGGTTTGTTGGGTGTACCTATTTGTTTGGGGACCCAAGATATGCTCCCCCGGGATGACACTACGGCAGCCGCCATCATCATGCCAGAGGCCCCAGAGGCAGAGCATGGTGACCTGCACTCATACCTCCTAACTGGGCACAGGCTGGGAAGCTGCATGGAAACCGCCCCGGGCAGCACGTTCCCCTGTGGATCACCATCCAGTGTGCAAACCTGGCTGACAGGTAGGAATGTTTCTGGGAGTCCAGCTGGATCGGTGAGCCCAGGAACAGCACGTTGTGGATGGACGCCTCCTGCAGGGAGTCACCGGGCAGGCATTTATTTACCAACCAGCTTGAGGAGGTTCTGAATGGCTAAGAAAGGAAGAGACCAGTGACTGAGTGCGGCTGTGGGCCTGGCCCTGCACCAGGGGCTTAACGTCTTTGTTAATTTCACTCCAGGTCCGTAGGCTCTGGCCGTAGACGTTGTGAATAATGACGACGATGATGACGGGATCTCTCGGTGTACTTTACAAGTGTCTTCCTGTAGCATACTTGTATCTTATTTGGCATTCACAAGAATCTCTGCTGCAGAAATGGCAGCTATTGTTGTCGCCCCTTTTCCTGATGAGAAAATAGAGGCCCAGGGGATGAAGCGATCTGCCAAACAGACTTAAATGTTGAGTGCCACAGCCAAAGCCACAGTCTCAGTGCTTGAGTCCACATCTGTGGTTCTTATCATTATACCCAGGATTTAAAAGATCATGAGCTCCCGGTGCTGGAAAGGGCTCGTCGCCCTTGGTGGAATGACTTGAGACTTGCGTGATCCTAAGGAGAAGGACAGAGCATCGGGGTAGAAGGTGAAGGGGGCTGGGCTTCACCGAGAACCAGCCAGTGTTGGGCTCTGAGCTTGCGTATCCCAGCCGGGAGCCAGACAGCCGGCAGCTGGGGGGAAGGGAAGGAAAGGTGACTTACCCCCCAGGCATCTCTCCCCACCCCCACCCCAGGCCTTTCCACCCGGGGCATCCCCGGGGAGCTGCACCTTAGCAATGTAGGGGGCTCCTGGTGTCAGCGTGTGGTCCTGCACCTTTACTTCTTGGGCACTGGTGTGTGAGTTCACAGGAGACAGTCCCTTGTCACATGAGATCACAGCTCTGGGAGCATGAGCACAGGCTGGGGGTGGGGTATTATTATCTCCCAGCATGGGACTGCTGATGCCCCTTCCTGTGGGGAGAGTCAGATGTCGTGATCACTGTGAAGTATTAGCGCAATGCCTGGTCATGGGCGTTGCAGAGAAATGTTAGCTCCTTCTCCGGCCCATTCCTTGGGCTCCCCGAGGGGGTCTTGGGGAAGAGCCCCTCCCCTTCTGATATTGCCTTCGGAGGGGCCACACCCCTCAAGACAGCCTTCTGAACCGACATTCCGTCAGCGGTGTTGAGGGTGAGGGGTGCCCAGGCCAGGCCCAGGGAAGGGGAGAGGACTGTTCCCAAGTCCTCACGGCTCCTGGTCACTGTGGCTCCTTGCCCAGGCCCCGAGCAGGAGGGCAGTGGGAAGGCACAGAGAGGGCAAGGCTCTGGAAGGGAGCAGTGGGCCAGGGCCTCATTCTGGGCTCCAGCTGGGCCGGCTCAGTTCCTGGCCTTGTGAAAGCCACCTGACCAGGAAGAAAACCTGTCCTGCGAGGTGAGAGGGCCTGAGGAGGAAGGAAGCCCACAGAACGAGGAAGTCATTGAGGACTGCAGCCAAACAGCAAAGGAAAGCAATCAGCGAGGGAGGAAAGCAGGTTACAAGCCGCGCAGCAAAGCCGGACTGCGCCCTCATCACGTGGGCTCGCACACGCCACACTCAGCCTGCGGCCCCACCAGTTCCCGGGCTTTGGCCAAGACGAAGGTCAGGTGGGAGACATTGATGTCAAGAGGCCTCCTCAGAGCCAGGTCACTGGCGCTCAGCTTGAAGGATGGGGAAGAAGCCGGTACAGAGGAGGGAACGATGCACCAGGCTGAGAGAACGGTTGGGGGTTCACAGGGATCCAGGGTTCCCAGAGCCCAGAGCAGTGATGAAGCAGGAGAGGGAAGTCCCTGGGGAGGGACAGGCTTTCTGCACACCACCCACAGAGCCAGGAAGGCCAACCACCTCGTCTGTAGGTGATGGGTTGTGTGAGGGCTCAGTGTGTCGAATGCCTTGGAAGTGGCTCTTGCCTCTTGGAAGCCAGCATGGTCCAGGGGAATTATGTTTGCCCCGTCACTCACTGGGACACACAGTAGTCGCCTTTCTGCCCCCTTGGCACATAGAGTCAGGGCAGGCTCTTATGCAGAATAAATGGCTGCTTTGGGATTCGATCCCAGAACTGCTTTCAGGTACCTCGTCTTTTCCATCATCCTCATCTTGGGAATCTCTACATGGCTCTGGGGACCTGATGTCAATGGACCAGGTGACACTGTACAAACACTCATGGACCCATGGACGTTGATTGAGCAGTTTTTATGAGTAAAGTTTTGGGGCTGGGCACTGCAGGAAGGAGATCAGGAAAAGAAGGACCCGGGCCTGCGTTCACATGCTGACAGCTGGAGAAATGAGGCAGGTAACGCACAAACGGTAGAGGTAGCAGCAAGCAGATAATGCACCAATGGTCACAAGAGCTCAATGTGTGACCCAAAGCGACATGGGCGCTGGGGACTGCACCGGAGACAGGCAGGAGCTGGGTTTCATCCCTAACTCTCTGAGTGACTACGCATCTCAGTTTTCTCCATATTCCATTTTGTGATTCTAACTGCAAACACCTGGCTTCCAGATGCGTACGTGAGTCAGGCGTATTCAAGGGGGTATCAACCTGCCTCGCCTGACCCTTGGCTGCTGAGACCTCTCAGACCTGCCACTCTGCCCCTCCCCGGCCAAGTTCTCGCTGCCAGCCATGGCCCACCGCCCGGAAATTTCGAAACCCTGTGGCCACTTCCTGGATTCCAGAGTTTCGCTCTACCCTACCCCCACCCCAACCTTCTGGAATTTTAAACCTCAGAATACAAATGGGGGTGGGGTGCTGGCCTCTACCCCCTTTGCCCAGCTTCCTCCTAATCCCAGCCTCAGACCTGGCAACTGCTGTGTTGAGAACGAGGGTGGCACCATAGACAGAGCAAGAGTTTGGGGTCAGTCCTGGGTCAAACATAGGCTCCACCACCCTCAGCTAGTCATCCTCTCCAAGCCTCTGTTTCCTTATCTAAAAAGTGAGAACAAAATTCCTGCCTCTTAAGGATTCTTGGGAGATGGCTGAGATGATAATAAGGTAAGGAGTTCGGGATGTCAAAGGTACTCTTCAGTCAATAGAGCCATTGTTTTCGCAACAAGCCTGCCTCCACCTGTGGGGACAGAGAGAGGATGCATGCCTGCATTGATCAAGTGCCCGTGGTACATGCATGGTTCAATGTGCCATAAGAACTACGTAATGACGCATCACAGATTTTATAACTGTGCTATCATTTGCTGTTCTGTGATACAATGAAGTAGAAGAAATAAAGATTACCGTTAGCCAAAAAGGACCTTCAAACCCGGGTGGGTGGCCAGGGAGCAGTCCTGCCGACTGTACCTCCAACAGAGGATCCCATGGCTGGATCTTTCGTGGAGCAGCAGGTGAAAAGGCCCGTTGCAGTTAGGGGACAGAGTGCATAAAGAACCATGCCCCAAACTCTGAAATACATGCAGCCTCGAGACTCCCAGCCAGAGGAGCCCACGGAGCTGACAGACAGACAGTGAGTTCAGCAAGTGACCCATCCGGAGGCTGGCCACTTCTCCTGCACCATACACGACATTTTCTCTTTTCATCCAGGAGTTAAGTTTTCTTGTGTTCAAAGCACATTCGATGCTACTTCTCTGAATAAGAATTCTAGACTCAGAGACCTTAGAGTTCAACTAATCCAGTAGTTTCCACGCTCTTTTTTTCCAACAAAATTAAACATAATGTCCCAAGAAAGGAAACACAACTGTTGATCCATCTGGTTGAAGAGTGAAACCCTGGAAGATCTTGGGTCACTGCCTTCCAGGAAGAGACCCCTACGCCACACTGGGCCTCACCCCCCGGAGGCCCACAAGACTGAAGCCCCAGGTTTCTGGGAGGTGAGGCGTGAAAACCACGGAACTACTCCAGCTCTGAATTAGCTGAGTGACTAAGACCTGTGATTTGTACCCTCAGATGCACATGAAGTTGGTAATAGAGCATTATCTTGTTCTCTAATTGTTTCCTATGTGCTCAGCTGATCTCTCTCAAGAGACTGCAAAGCAGAGGTAGACTCTGTGTTCGCTCCTCCTCCGAGCTCCTCTGAGTCCTGGTAAAATGTAGGTGAGAGTTCTTGGTTACACTGAGGGGAACGGGACCAGAGTGCTAGGGCCAATATCTGCCCCAGACAGGCGAATCCTCATGTCCTTGCCCATTGGGTAGTACCTGGTGGGGGTGGACATGCCCAGGTGGCCGCTGGTCTGTTCCTAAGCCCCAGGAATCTCAGGGGCCCCAGTATCTCCAGGGAAAAGCAGGCAGTTGGCTATGGTGGCCATGTCTGGTTCAGGCCGTCTGCAGAGCTCAAACAGGGGCCCTTGGGTGTGGAGACAGTCATGTGGCCAGACGGGTGCTCTGGCCTGACTCAGTGGGGCTTCAGCATGGTCCAGGGATGGGGGCACAACTCCCACTCAGAGCTGCCAGTGAAGGAAGAGACCCCTACGCCACACTGGGCCTAGGGTAGGGAACTGGCATTGTTGGGGGGAGCACCCATGGAGTCCAGACCCCAGGCTCGGTGGGGGCTCTCACATGTCTTAACTCACCTGGTTCCCTTCACAGCCCACAGGCTGGCCAATTCCATTACTCCCATTTGTAAACAGAAAATATTCGTAAACATTTTCTTGCCCGAGAGCAAATTAGTAAGTGAGGGAACCTCCATTTGAACCCAGTTCCCAGGACCCCGAAGTTTATGCTTCCCCAATGTACCCACCACCTTGCCTACAGAGGACTGAGCCAAAGCAGCAGTGGTGGAAAGTGGCAGCCAGCATCCACTCACAAGCTTATAGGGCTTCACTGGCCTCAAAAAAGTCTTAGAAACCACCAGCAGAACCAGGCCCTAGCAGCCACTGAGCGAATCTGGTTGCCTTAGAAAACTGGCCTGTATCCTGTTGGATTTGTGAATAGAAAACAGAGCAGAAATGTAATGAGAAATGCTTAAATGTTTTGCCGAGTAGCAAGTTCTGTTCATCTCCGGGCAGAACAATGAGCGAATTCCTCCTCGGGAGCCCTGTTTACCTGCTGCTCTTAAGGTCCATCACTTGTTTGTTAAAACTAGATTTACTCACTTTCCTTACTCATTAGAGGTTGTCAGAAGCTGAAAATACGCTCACCTGTTCAGTCAACACCATCCCACGTGGACACCCAGGGTCTTAGGTGAACGAACACTCGTGGAGACTGAGTGCACAGCGGGCGCATGCGCTCTGGACTGAGCGATTCCTCAGGCCTTTTTCACATGATGGATTTTAATGATGTTTGTCCTTCAGCCTCCCGTGTGGCCCACAGGTGTCTGAGTGTCTTTCCGTGTGTGCTACTCTGGGGTTGTGGACAGTCAGCCCTCACCACTCCTCACACCAGGTCCTGAGGGGCCACATCATAAATGACTCGAGGCGGCAGGCCATCTACGGCCAGTTGGTGCATCCTGCACACACGGTCCTCCAAGTGGGCCAGGCGAGTGGCTGCGCCCGGGTGAGCTCTCGGCCTCCCTTCCCTTGTCTTCTGTGGCTTCCCCCACGTGCCAGTGTTTCCTGAACCCCCACAGCCTTATCCTACCCCCGCCTCTCCTTGCCATCTGCTTGGCCTCAGGACACACACTCTACCAAGTCCACGCTCGGGCTTGGTGAGTCCTGCCCGCCCTGTCTATGGGGGTCTTCACGTATGGATTGATTGTTCCAGGGCAGGATTGTGGGAGAAAGAACTCCAGGGTCAGTGGAACAGGGGGCCAGACAACCCTGGACTGGAAGACAAAGTCATTTACCACTCTGACATTCTCGGAGAAGGGCTTGTCAGTGCAATCCACCTCTTGCCGGAGAAGTTGGCTGCAATTTAAGGAGAAAGGAAGAATGAGAAATCAGTTCTACTTTTGCCATCATTTTGAAGGCCCAATACCTGTATTCAGCGAGAAGGCCTCAGGATAGACTTCTGGCCTTGACTCTTGGCCTTTTTCACCAGAGCTTCCACATAGGCAGGGCTCAGACCTGCCAATTCTGTACCCAGGGTGGGTCCAGGAAGAAGGAGACATGGAAAATTCCTCTGACGATGCAGAGACCCTATCTCCAGCCTTCCCTTGAGCTGGACTCTGCTTGCAAACATGTACTGAGCCCTTCCTGCCACCACGTCACCTCCTCTAAGCCTCATAACTGCTCCCTGGGGCAAGATCTCGCATCTGGCTAGAGCTCGATAAATATTTGTTGAATGAACGGAACTGCTCACCCGAAGCAGCCTGGGCAGTCAAATGGAGCCACATTCCCACAGAGGCCTCGACTCTGCTCCAAGCCTCTGCGTGATTTACCGGAAGGGCTCCTTCAGGGCACTCTTCCCACACACATCAGAGCTCCTGGAGGCACCTGCCTGTGGCCAGATCTCCATCCAGGCACTGCTCACTGCCCACCTGCCTATGCAGCAGGATTGCCCACCTGCATGAGGCCAGCCCTGTTGGTGGGGGTGGGGGGCGGGGAGGGAGGGCAGGGGCAGCATCACCACCTAGGCCCTTCCAGGCGTGGGGCTTCGGGGCCTGTGCTGCTAAGAGTTATACTGGAACCTACGAGCTGCCACCGTGTTCCCAGCCCTGTGGGGGAAGCAGAAAGCGGCCCATTCTGTCAGTGGACAAATATTTATAGTGTGCCTACTCCGTAGCAGGCGCCCGGGAGCTGGTGCTGCTACCAGCTGGGAGGCCGCCAGAACCCAAGCAGCTGAGCTGTGTGCAGTTGAGGGGGGTCCCTCAGCAGCATTTCCTGGACCCTAAAGGATGAAACTCTTAGTGGTTCATCACTTTTAATGCACACACACACACACACACACACACACACACACACACACCTGTGTATCTTTTCTCTCAAGCAGGCCCCTTGTCCTGGGGAGCTGGCTCCAAATGCATTTCTCTTCCATCCACATGCTGGGTGGTAACCAGCCCACCTCTGACCCGGGCCTTGGGACGGACCCCATCTCTCCTGCCCTTATGCCCTGCACTGAGCTTTCCTCGAATGCCTACTGCCCTTCCCCGGGGTCACTGCAGAACATTAGACTTATCCACAATTACTCATCCTTTCTTCAAGGTAAACGCAGGTCCTGCTACCTGGAATGTGGGTGATGAACGTCCAGCTCACACACACAAGGTCCTGTCTGATGCCCAGGCAGAATGCCCAGCGCCTTTGTGTGGGTCAAGCTCGGAGTCTCAGGGTGGGAAGGGGCAGGGAGACCTCCTGCCCTTGACAGGAGGAGAAATGGCTTCACCAAAGGAAGCCGGGTTCCTCCAAAATGCAGTGTCACCACTCTCAGCTGGATCTGAGAAGAGCAACTTCCCACGCGTAATGTCCAGGGCTACTCAAGTCATCAGTGGGAAGTTGGGAACAAAGGACTTTGTCCAGCCCAAGCTTATCGTAGGCCCTCCTTCTCGCCCCTAAGTTCCTTGCCATCAGAAGGCATATCTGTTCTCACAGTGCCTAACACAGGACTGGCTCACGGTAGGTCCTTTTTGGAATGAACACTCCAGCACATTTTCAGACATGCTGGCTCCCACTTACCCAGGCCTCCTTTTTATTAACATCTTTATTTTGTAATTCATGCTTTTTCAACGCAGTAAAAACTCTTTCCATCATTGGGCTGATTTCTCTTTTTCCGCGGAATTCCGTTCTCCATCCTGGAGCCTGGCAGACCTGTCAATTAGCAGACAGGCAGGTATGAGTGGCGATCCCTCTCGGTGTCGTGTCACCTCTATACCACATTTCAGCCCATGTGGCTTAACTCCTGCCTCGCTTTCCTGGACTTTCCTGTTGAGGATGATAATGAAGAGAGGAAGATGGAGGGTGGATGGCCCACTCAAAGAGCTCTTTGCACCAATGCCGCAGGAAGCTTCAAGAGACGCCCTCTTCATTCCCCTTGCACACAAACCAGAAGGAGGCAGAGGCTCATGAAGGGGGGCTGTTGCAAACTCAGCAGCCAGTGAAGGGACAGTGAGGGGAGGGACGTGGTCCGCTGCACTTCCACCCTCATACCTGGAAGGGCCAGGCCCTGTCTAAAGCAAGAGGCTTTCAACTCACATTTCTGCGAGGAAATTTCTCCAAATCATGTCTCTGGGACCATGGAGGGACTTGAAGCAAGAGTCAGTGCATCTAATTCATGGAAGACCAAACACAGGAGGAAAAGACCTCTCAGCTCACCAAATAATTGATAGGGACCCTGATGAAATAGTGGGAAATGAGACCCAGAAGGGTTTCCAGCCAGGTAGGGGTGATGCATGGAAATTACTGTTGCTAACTTACGATGAGTCCAATATCCCATAATTCTTCTCATTGAGTGCGATGTCTTTGTTGGATTTTTAAAAAATGAAAATGAAAATATGCACATAGAAAAATGATCAGGGCAATTTTAAGTTCATTCCCCCAACCCTTTGTTTCCCATAACCTCTAAAGTTCCTGAATTGAGAGTTTTCCTGGGGAAGCTGTGGTATGTATGTGTTTCAGGGGGACACTTATGAACAAGAGAGAGAGAGCGAGCACTTGCGTGTGGGGAGGAAGGGAGGCGACCAGACCTTGGACTGGGAGGAAAAGTGTTCTAGGCTGAAGGAACAGCAAAGCCATTGAGAGAGCGAGGGCTCGGCCTGCCTGCGTGACAGAGGGGAGTCTGAGGCCTGGAGCCCAGTGCGCACCGGGGAAGGGGTGGGACGAGGTCAGGGAGGGAGGCTGGGAAGAGCAGAGGCAGGCCCTGGAAGGTCAATGTAAGGACTTTGGTTTTCCTCCTAAGTTCTGTCCAGTGCACTATTCCAGCCCTGTGCCTGACATGGGGAGGGCACTGACTCAAACCCTATCGGATTAGAACCATAGCAGCACGTTCCCAGATTAGTTAGCGCACATCCAGCCAGGGAATTCCTCAGAGGCTGGAGTAGGGGAGCCTCATGGTGGGATTTGGGTCCTTAAAAAAACACTCTTACTGCTGAGAAGAGAAGAGCAAGATCTAACCCAAGTGGAACTGTCAGCGGCGACTGTACCGTCCAGGCAGGAGGTGGTGGGGAGAGCAGAGGAGTCTCAAATATGGTTTCGAGGGAGGCTGGCAGGAGGCAAGGACTGAGCCCAAACACGGCCTCTGTGAAAATCTCCTCGAGATGCTGTAGGAAGTAAGCTGGCGCTCATGGACCCTGAGCCCATGGGGAACGTTCACTAGAACTTCTGAAGAAGTAGCGGCAGGTGCTTTGCAAACCCAGTGTGAGATGCCACATTTCATGGGTTCTGGCCCCTGCTCTGTAACCTTGGATAAGTGACTGCGCCTCTCTGAGACAGTTTTCTTACCTTCTGCCCAGTGCTGGCACAGAAGGCACCATACCTGCCTACCAGGGAAAGCTCGGCTGTGTGTTCAAGCTCCCGGTGAGTCTTCAGCATGGGGCTGCATAGCGGCCATACGGGCCCTGTGCAGCAGCCCTGTCACCTCTGCCCAGCAGGGCTGGGCTGTGGCCAGTCCACTCAGATGGCAAATCAGGTACCTACGTGGGGTGGTGCTTCCCAGCTGCTTATCAAAGTGTCCCCCACCTCTGATCTCATATCTCAACTGGGAGCACTGCCTCAGGGAAATAACCCGAAATACAGACTTGGCCTCCAAACAGTTCACCACAGCATTTTTCTAAGGGTGAGACCTTAGAAATAACTAAGCTATCCAGCACCAGCGGAGGGTTACATACATGTGGTAGGCGACCATTGCATGGAATGGTGTACAGACAATAAACCTGACATTTGCATTGAATTTCTCATTGGGGAGGGGGGTGGGGCAAGTCCTGATGGTGAGATATTAGGTATAAAATCTGGAATCGTAGTAGTCGACAGTATTCATTAAGAACTTAGGCTTTGTAGTCAGACAGATTTGTGGTCAAATCCCTTCTCTGTCTTTTTCTTACTGTGTGTGAGCCTGGGTTTGTCAACCTCTTGATGTTTCAGTTTGTACATCTATAAAATGAAGTGATACTGCCTCCCTCCAAAGGCTGGAGCAGGTGACCAAATGACTCAGGGAAGCCTGGAGGCGCTCAGAACTTGGTAAAGGTGACGACGGTATAGCAAACACACAAAACCATCAAATACACATGTATGAAAGGATGGGAAGAATATACCAAGCAATTGTCTCTGGGTAAATTATTTTTCTTTATTTCACCGTTTTATCTAAGTTTCCTCTAAAGAACATAATTTATTTTTAAAGTGGAACCAAATAACTTTATTCTTGTTGAATGTACATTTCTGGCAGAGGCACCCCAGCCTCAGCCTGACATCCCCATTGCCTGGGGTTCCCTTGGGGTCCAGTAAGGGGGTGTGAGTGATTCAGTGCTGCCCACCTGCACACACCCTCTATAGACACATGGCCCCCAGCAACCCCTCCCATGGAGGTGATGGGTCCCAGCAAGGAAGTGAGGAATGCACCCTGGGTACCAAGGTCAGGGCTGAGGCCACATGCAGGACTTAGGTTGTTTTCTCATCTGAAATGCCAGGGAGAGAAGCAAACCCCCAGTGGCTGCCTGCTTGCTGTTCGCCTGGGGTGACTAACCATGCGGAAGCACCTCCAGACCTCTGGCCGTGCCAGGTGGGCAGCAGGAGCTGCCAAGGACAGATCCCTGACTCATGGGCCAGTGGTTCTTTTCTCTGAACCTCTCTTCTACCCAGGCCGGCCAGCTCTGCCTGAAGACAAATCCCTTTCCATAACCACATGCCTGGTATAGGGAACCATGCCCCACAAAATTAGAAAGTTGTCACAGGCCTGCATTGAACCTGCCTCTGCCCTGTTTGCTTACCACTTAACTACAAATCACGTAACTTCTCTGTGCCTCATTTCCTCTTCTGTGAAATGAGGACCAAATCAAGCCTTCCCCACAAGGTTGTGGAGAGAGTAAAATGAGAAAGCGCCATAAAGACAATACTTGCACATAGTAGGGACTCAGTCCATATCATTCCTTCTCTCTCTGCTTCCCTTTGTACCGCCTTTCTGTCTTGTGCGATGAACCCCACTTCCCAGCATGGCCACTCTAGGACCCAACATTCCTCCATCAGAATGTCCCTGGCTTGGGACCCCTTCCTCATAGGCAGACAGCAGCTTGCATTGTACCAGGGGTCTTGCCCACACACATGGGAACCACAGCAGCATAAGGATTGATAGGAACTTAGGGCGTAGGGCAGATGAAGGGGTCTGGCAAGGGACCCTAGAGCACCCCTGAGCTCTCTCCACACGGGCAGCTGCCTCTCCTGCCTCTGCCCCCAGACACGGGAGGGCCAGGCCAGCTCGAGGGCTGGGGTTCAGCAACAGGAGCTGGAGCAGGAGGCAGAGAGGACCGAGCGCAGAGTGGAGTCCAGTGGGCATGGTTTAACCCTTGCTCTGCCACCTATCAGCTGTGTGTCCTTGGACCACTGACCTCAGCTCACTGAATCCCCTCCTCTGCAAGGAGGGTAAACAATAGCAACACACAGGTTTGTGGTGAAGTAAGATGCCTCGTGGGAGGCAGTCAATGAACAGTGCAATTAGAGTGCAAACGCTGCCGAAGGCCAACCATTTGTCTGAAGTCCTCTTAGAGGGACGTAAGGACTGATAGACTATACCTACCGTTCTCGAGCTGCTTCATAGATCTATCGCTCTAACTGAGGAAGGCGCTGCCGTTACACTTGCTCGACTCAGGCACAGGAAGCTTGGGGCCACCTCTTAAGGCCACGAAGCTGGAAGGCTGGGATTTAGGACGTGACCCCGTTTTTCCAACTCTAAACCTGGAAGCCCCTCCCCCTACACCCTTTACCACCCCCAACACCTTCCACAGCGGTCTATTGTGTAACTTCCTGACAGCGGCAGCAACAAGTTCTCCTATGTCTGTGGGGCTACCTGGGGGTTCGCTCTGACATCCCAGGATAAACATCCTAATAAGGAACAGGAACCTAGGGGAAGGGAGACGTGAGAAACGTGTAGTGTGCGGCACCCCTGTCACTTACCCGGGCCCATTCATTTATTGTGCCAGTCAATTAAGACTCCAACTGGAGAGATGGTGGAAAGGAAATTCCAAATGGCGGGCATGGCCTGGGCACAGGCGTGGAGGCCGGACAGGGCAAGATACGCTCCAGATAAAGTGAGGAGCCCAGCTGGCCAGAGCAGAGAATTCAGCAATAGGGATCTGAGCCATGGGAAAGGTAGATTCAGGCCAGGTGAAGGAAAGGGGAGGCTTTATCTATGTATCTGATCTGCTCCTTCACCCTTGCCTTCCTCCAGCTCTCAACGGCCCTGCCAGTACTGCTTGCCCCTCTAGGGGCAGGAGTGATGTTTGTGGAACTTCTTAATATCTTCTCTTGGGCACATAATAGCATTTCATCTGCTCCCTGGCAGGATAGGCTGCATGATAAGAAATCCAGGAAGTTTGACAAACTTGGAGCGCTTGGACATCACTGTGGTTTATGCCAGAATAAACAGAGCCTGGCGCAAGGCTGCAAGGCCCTGTCCCAGGGCAAACACTGCCCTTTGCCAAATAGGGAATTGTTTTTGCAAAGGCAGTGGGTGTGCTTGGTGGGCAAGAGAAGAGCAGTTCCACCAAACCCCTTGACCATGCGCCCCACATTAGTTCTTACTAACCCTGCACCAAGGGGGTCCGGGGCGGGGACAATGGAGGGGAGACTCTCATAACTCTTAATGAAAGATGCAAAAGTTATTGCAAAAAAATAAATACATAAAAGAATGAGTAATCTTCCCGGCACCTCCCACCACTGCCAACACATCATCTCGCTTGATCTTAAGTGCCCTATGAGGTTGGCAGGGAGGGGACGATGAGCCGTCCTCCTGCCTGGGAAAACTGAGGTGCAGAGAGTTTAAGGAATGTGCAAGTAGCAAGAAAGAGCAGAGGGAGCCCAGGCTTTGGAGCGGGGCCTGGCTGGATTTACTGTGAGCCTTAGGCAGGGCCTCTGGGCTCTGTGAGCCTCCATTCCTACATCTGTACAATGACAATTGCAGCCCCTTCCCACAGGTCCTGGGTTTTACTGAGATAAGAGCCCTGAGAGCCCTTGGCCGTGCATCCGGGCTCTCATAGACTCAGTAATAACAGCTCCTGTCTCAGGCTCCTGTTAGGGGCACAGCAGCCCTCCAACACCCCACAGAGAGGCCAAGCAGACAAAAGATCACCTCCATGAGCTGCTGTCAGTGTGCAAGAAAATACGTGTGCCTCTGACCCCACACGCCCACTGCACGGTGTCTACACGTGTGTGAACGGCTCTCATGTGAAGGCCTGGCTGCTGCTCCTGCATCAGATATCACAGGCAGCTCCTTTGTAAACAGCAATAAAGTAATTTAAGGTGAATGATGAAATCTATGCCCTGCAGTGCTCATTATTTATAGGAATTAAATGTATTTCAGGTAACAAAATAGTGAGTAATGTGAGCAATAAATACATGGCGCAAACCTGACCATGTTGGGACTGATGTGACGGGGCGTTCTTTGGTTCACACCAGCTCCTCGCAAAAGAGCTGTGCTCACACAGCATTACTCACCTCTGGGGGGGCACAGGTTAATGAAGCATTGTGCTGCTCTGAAGGTCGGCCCTGGGGGGCAGGCTGGTGCTACCAGCTAGCCCTGAGCCCCAGAACTTTTCCTTCGCTGACGAGTTTAAAAGTCTCTCTATTCACTCTGTCACACTCCCATACACCATCTTCCTTGAATCCAGTTTTCCGTGCACTCTAACCAGCCCCTCTGCACTGGAAACCCTCCCGCAGCCTGACAATTTAGCGTGTCCCTAAATTCCCTAGAGCTAGAGGAAACACACACAGTCACATGTGGGGAAGGTGTGCACGTGTACCTGTGCACACACAGGTCTCTCAACTATACACATGTGTGTGCACACATGAGGCCTGCATGCATGCTAAATACACACTGAGCAGTACATGCTAGGGAAGGAGTCTGAATCCAGGGAGCATATGAGTAGTCGGGGGAGACAGGACAGCTAGAAAGGCGTGGGAGTCCCCTGCTCCCCATTTGTCCCAAACTTTGCAGCCAATCTGCACTCCCACCACTGTCCCCATGCACCCCGGGCCAGCCAAACAGACTTGGATCCCTCCAGGCCTTTGTTCACACAGCTGCCTTTGCCTGGAGTGCCTGTCTTTCTTCTCAAGGCATAATCATCACCTCTGTGAAGCAAGAGTGAATCACACTTCCCATGGCAAGAAGAGCCTGGGGTATGTTACAGCGGTAATGAATAACCCCCCCTAAATCCTAATAGGTTCTGACAGTCAGCTGGGGCTCTGCTCCACACAGTCATGCAGGGCCCAGGCTGCCAACAGCATCACCATCTTGCAGCTTCACCAGCTACAATATCCTCACTGGCTGTGGCAGGGGAAGAGGGATGCCAGAGGGTCAAGCCTCAGGCCAAAGGAACATGTGTCACCTGCACTCGCATTGCATTGGCCAGAATTATTCACATGGTGCCATGGGATGGGGAAGGGAAAGCGTAGTCTTTTGTATTTGCTGTAATTTTCCATTGCTGTTGTACCAAATTAACACAAACATAATGACTTAAAACAATACATATGTATTCCTTTGTAGTTCTGGAAATCAGAAATCCAAAATGAATTATGGGGGCTGAAATCAAGGTGTTAGCAGGGCTGGTTTCTTTTGAAGGTTCAGGGGCACCTACATTCCTTGGCTCGTGGTCCCTTTCTTCCATCTACTGAACAAGAAGAATAACATCTTCTCTCTTCTCTGATCTCCTTCCTCCTTCTTAGAAGGATCCTTGTGTCCACCTGGAAATTCAGGATAATTCCCCATCTCAAAACCCTTCACCTTCATGGAAGGTAATAGTCACAGATTTGAGGGATAAGGCATGGCCATCTTTAAGGGGCCACTATTCTGCCTACCGCACTGCTCTAGAAACAAAAGCTCCTTTTATGTAAGACATAGGGTTTTGTGCACACATAACAGTCTCCGCCATTCAGCTCTCCTCCGCTGTGTTGTCACTGCCCACACGGGCTCTCTTGAGCAATAGGTGAGCTCTTAAAGGGCAGGTGCTGGCCATGAACGTCTCTGCCCAGCAGGTGCCTGGCACACAGCAGGGGCCTAGGAAAGCTTGCAGGAAGGGAGGGAGAAAGGAAAATATGAATGAATTTGGCAAGATCAAGAGGTGTGTGAGGAGAGAAGAAGCATGAGAGAAAGAAGGCGGATACTAATGGATCTAGGGCAATGACATCATGCACAGCCAATCGAGGAAGGGAATTTCCCTGCAGTGGGGGGTTCAGAGTGAAGCATGGGCGCTTCATGCCCAGACATGGAGAAATGGTGAGAAATGATGAGTGGGAGAAGTTAAGAAAGAAAGGGCAGGAGGAAGCAGGAGACAGAAGAGCTAGTCCGAGCCAGTCGCTACCCGAGGAGCTTCATAGATGGCAGAGCAGCAGGTCCCCACAACGGTGCTGCATGCAGTGCAATGTAGATGAGGGGACTGGGACGCAGGAAGGACAGGTCCCTGACCCGAGGTCACATGACTGGACAGTGGCTGCCCTGTTTGGTTGGCTCTGAACCTCGCTGCCATCCCAGGACACCCAGCTCTGTGCTATGCTTTGCCACACGTGCAGTGGGCTGTGTCCCCAACTCAAGATCTCAGGGGACTGGGACTCAGGAAGGGGTTGAAATGAAGGGGTTCCGCAGGATTATCTCCAAACTCCCTTTCAGCCTGAACCTCCCTGTGTTCTTGGGCAGATCCAATGAATCAGGACGGACTCCATGGAGGGCTTGGGGATCTGAAGTTCTTCAGACTGACAACAGACTCACAGCTCCTTTTATGTTGCCAAGAGACAATCCAGGACAAGGAGGGAGAGGCCCATGGCAGAGATGACTCCATGCCCCAAAAATGAGAATCACAGCAGCCCACAGGATTGTGCAAGCTGCCGGGAGGCTGCCAGTCAGCCCTGGCCCAGAGGAGGGCTGTTTACACTCCCTGAGGGTGTGCTTGCAGTTAACTCCATCGGCTGCGTGCACAGCCCTAGGGCTGCCAGGAGCATCTGTGTAGGGATGAGAGGGAGGGGCCTCACCAGACCCTTCATCTCAGACACCAGACGCCTGTTATTTCGTTCATTCATTCATTCATATACTTGTTTATTCCCTCCTTCATTTCCCGAGTGTTTGCCAGGCATTGTACAAGGCTCTGGAGATATGGAGGTAAACAAAACAATGTCCTGATGTGTCTCCAGAACCAAGAACCTTGAAGAACAGTGAGGCATTAAATACAGAGAATGACTCTCCCAGCAGGGTTAGTGCAATGGTAAAGGTATGTGCCTGAAGGTCAGGGAACACAGGGCAGGGGACTTTGGTATCTTTCTATGAAAAATATTTAACTCTAGTTTTAAAAATCAAAACAAGATAACTCTATACTCAATTACCTTTTAAAAATATTTTTTTGTATGAATGTAGATATGTGAAAATGTCACATTCAAAATTTTTCTTTAAATTCCTCTTGAGGCCTGACCAGGAAAATCAACTCCAGTCATTTTCAAAGCTCCCTGACTTTTAGGGTCATGAAAAGATCCTGGGGTTTGCACAGCCTGCCAGGCACCAGGGAAGGTTCCCCAGAGATAGCCACCCTCCCCG
Organism: Rhinolophus ferrumequinum; assembly: GCF_004115265.2. Classification (NCBI taxonomy): domain Eukaryota; kingdom Metazoa; phylum Chordata; class Mammalia; order Chiroptera; family Rhinolophidae; genus Rhinolophus; species Rhinolophus ferrumequinum. The sequence continues at coordinate 91,383,504 of NC_046291.1, read as the reverse complement.
TGGGCATGTTCCTTGCTATCCAAGTCCCACCTCTGAGACTTGAGACCCCTTCCCAGGTGCCAGGGACATTTCCCCTTCCTTCTCACAACTCTCTCCCCCACCCCACCCCATTTTTTGGAACTTCCTGAATATTTTCTTTCTTGCTCTTTTCTTTTCACAAAAGACAGCTGCCTTGAGTGGCTTCTGGGTGAGTTCTACAAATACTCCTGGAACTAGGGAGTAGGCAGGGATCTGGCTACAAATCTGGGACATTGAGAGGGAAACTGCAAGTGGGAAAACACCAATTCATATGCCAATAAAGTATCTGTCCTACACAATCTGCTTTATCATTTCTTTAAGATATATTTCTGGAAGTGAAGCTGAAAGATCAGCAAATTTTACAGAATATTTTCCAACTCGCTTTTCTAAAGGTTTATACCAATTTACTCTCTCACCAGCAGTAAGTGAATATTGTCTATTTCACCACACCATCACCAGCATCGTGTCAATGTGTTTTATTTTTTTAATCTTCGACAATTTTATAAACTAAAAAATTTTATTTTCAATAATTTTGCATTTCTTTGGTTATTCATGTTGCTCACTGATTTTAGAAGTATGATACTATTTTCAATGCACTTTTTAAATACAAAACTTCCTGGGAAAATATGGGTGGACAGACCCGAGGAGTGCCGCAGATTTTGCTACTGTCACTTCTAATGTGTCCTTGCAGATGTCCTTCCTCCCCTAAGGCACCAACCACACCTTGTCTAACTGGGAAACTCTAAGTGGTAGAATTGGCTTCTAGGCCCTACACACATTTTCCCATCTCCAGAAAGCTTCCGTGTCCTCCCTAGGGTGTGTGGCACCCTATTCCCACGAGCTACCCAAGAACCTGATTCATACTTGGGCTCCTCCAGGCACCACCTCATGCAGCGTGAGGGGCAGGTCTATGTGTTATGGGCCTAGTTGAGCCTCGGTTTCTTCCATAGCAGATAGAATCATGCCTGTCATTTGGGGTTGGAGTGGGCATAAGATGAGACAAAGTCTGGAAAGTGCCCAGCAAGCACTTGACATTTGGTACATGCTCAGTGAATTTTAGCTATTATATTGTTGTTATTATTACTATTATTATTCTCCTTCTCTCTCTGGAAGACAAGGGAGTGGCTTTTATCTCTGCATCTCTGGTTACTGGCCCAGAATGTCAAAGCAAATCAATCAAACTGCTTATTGAGTAAGCATTTCTCTGCTCTTGGCACCAGCTTCCCATCTGTAAGACACAGTAGCACCCTCTCCTCTGGCAGGCAGCTGATTGGATGACTTGACACCCATTCCCTTGCCCCACGCTCCCACCCACCCTTACCTGCCCCTGCTGGAGGCTGGAGAAGTACATTCAGGTATTTGCATTCCCAGCATCCCTTGTTGCCAGGAGTGGCCATGTGACCCACTTCTGGCCAATGAGACATCAACACGGGGCTCCCCGGAGACCCTCTAAGTCCGGATGGGGCTGAGGCAGCCATCTTGCCTGCCACCATGAGGTGACAAGTAGGCCCACGTGCTAAGGACAATGAGCAGAAAGCTGGAAAGAGCCCAATCCTTTTTGGCATCACCAACAGCTGACCCAGACACGCAATCACCCATTCCCTGGGTTCTTATTATGTTAGAAAAATAAACCTCCTTTTGTTTAAGCTACATTGGGTTGAGTTTGCTGTTAAGCGAAGCCATTTCTGATACCATTTCTGATGCTCATCAAATATTTCATCTCCTCCCTGCCTTTCCTCTACTTGTTCCTTCTTTCCCTTTAAAAGGGAAAGCGGAGGAACATAGGAAAACACTGACGTCAGACGCGGGCCCGGGCGACAGCAGCGACTGGCCTGCATCACTTAACCTCAGTATTTCTCACCTTCTCTGCTAGGACTCAAGGAGGCCGAGACAAGAGGACCAGCCCAGGAGGGCTAAGGAACAGACCCGAGGCGCCGCCACGGAGAGGGTGGTCAGGGAGGCAGAGGGGCTCGGGCCGGGGCCACCTGGGCTCTCAGGGCTCACCTGGTGTGAGGAGGGGGCTCTCGGCAGCCAAGGGCAGGGGCTGCTGTGCGTGAGTGACCAAGTGAGGCCTGATGGGACACGGCTTTGGCTCATCCCGACTCCCCCAGCTCCTTTGAGGGAATGAAGACCCTCTCCTTTCTAAACCCCTAGGAACTGATGTTTATTGAGTATCCACCACGTGTCAGGTTCTTTTCATCTTTATGAAAGTCCTTTGATACAGGACTTCTCAACCTCATTTTTAAAGGAGGAAACTAAAGGACAGGGAGGCCAACTAGCTCTCCAAGGTCACACTGCTAGGAAGAAGGGGAATCTGGGTTCCCTCCCAGAGATAACAACCCTGCAATGTAATATGTTGTTTCAGAGGCTATTTTATTCGCTGTCTCCCATACAGGCCCTATTCATTCCCGACTGAGCGCCTTTGTCCGGGCTCTGCCTACCCCCCTCCCCAGAATACCCTCCCCACGCTGTTGGCAGCTGATTCCAGCTTCCAGACTTAGCCTTACTCCCTCCCTCATCGTAAGTCACTACCGCTTATTGAGTGTACATGACGATATTTTGCAACAGCCCAAGAGTGGTATCCTCATCCCTGCTTTCCAGATGAGGAAACTGAGGCTCAGAGAGGCACAATTGCTAGCCTCCGTCACACAGCTAGTAAGGGAACAGCCAGCTCTGCCTGGGGCAGTGTCCTCAGAAGGCTGTCAAGAGGCCACAGGGGGTGTATTTAGGTGAAGGTCAAGCCTCCAAAGCACTTGGTCTCACCCCATCTCTCCTCCCCCACGCTTGACCCTGCAAATTGGCTTTGACCTTTCATGCCCTTGCCTTTGAGCTTCCCCCCATTCAATGTGAAACACAAAGGGAGACAGAGGGCTGGGAGAGAGAAAGGCCCCTCCCGGCCAGTCCCAGGGCCACGCCCCCCTGAGAGTGCACGAGGCCTCCAGGGTCTGTTTGCACAGTTGGGGCGCTTGCTAGCACCCCACCTCCAGGAGAAAGGCGCTAGGAGGTCATCTATTTACTCTAGGATTAGCGGCTCCCAGCGGGAGCTCTTTTCCTCCGAGATGAAAAGAAAGCAGACAATCTGTCAGGTAAACAGGCGACATTGTTCCCAAGATGTCAGGGCCCCTTTGTGGGCTGGCCTTTGAGGTCCGTGTCTCCCTGGCACAGGGAGAAAGCTTACTCAGAGGAAAGGAGAGGCCCTGGCTGGAAGGCAGGATGTCTGCTGCAGTTAAAACAGGGACAAAAGGCTCAGAGCCCACTTTGCACTCAGAGCCCTACTTCTCCAGGGGTCTCTTGAGGAGTCCAACAAGGAGGGTATGGAGCCAGATGTCACAGATGAGGAAACTGAGGCTGGCAGCAGCTTCCCCAGGATCAAAAGGGAATTGCTGGGATTCCAGGAGGTGGTGGCTGGAAGGAAACCAGAGCCCCTGGTCTAACTGCCTTGCTCTTCAGATGGGAATAACTGGAGACAAGAGAATTGGTGCAGCCTGATTTCTACACCAGAGGCTTCTCCGGATAGGGGCACTTAGGAGCCATTACCATCCCCACCAATAAATTGTTCAATTTTACGGAGTTTTAGAATATTTCACTAGCTGAACAGAGAGGGCTCGTCATGGCTGTGCCGGGTCCCTTCCTCATTTATGTGGAGGCCCCACCCATGAGCACGAGTGTGCGGGGGAGTCAGGATGCCTGGCTCCAGTTGGCTCTGCCCCTAGTTTGCTCTGTGGCCCCAGGCAAGTCTGTCACCCTTTCTAGGCTGCAGTCTTCTTGTCCATCAAACAAGACATAAGACGCTCTTCCTGAGCTCTTCCCCGTCTGACAAAAGGAGAGTCAGGAGGAGCGGGCGAAGGTGGGTGGACAGCCTTTCTGGGAAGGAGGGGGGCTACCTGAACCCCATGCCCGCCTCTGACCCCCAAGGGTCCATGAGGCAGAGGGATCGGGTGCCCTGGGCCCAGCAATGGTGCTCCAGGCAGGATGCTGCCAGGAGAGGAGAGCACTGTGGTAAAACTGCAGGCCTGGGGACCAGGTCCAATTCCCAGCCCTGGCACTTACTAGATGCCCAACCGCAGGCAAGTGGCTCAGCCTCTGGGTCTGTGAACGGGCACCCACAAGGCCCTCCCACATGGGGCGCCTGGACAGAGGGATCCTGGGAGAGCAGGCTCTGGGGTTGTTCTTCCTGCTGCTGCTGCCCTGAGGTCCTCCCTCTGCCAGGCGCCCCCTTCCATTGGCCACTCCCAGGAGAACACCTGTCCTCCTTGCCCCCAGACGCCAGGTCACTGTTCAGCCTGTAAGGGACAGAGCCAGAATCACAGAAGAATCTAATCACCCCTCTAAGGTACAGGGGGAGCTGAAAGAAGGCTGGGTGGGAAAGGCCCAGAACCCGGGCCTGACAGAGCAGGCATTGACCGGCCGCAAAGCTGCCTCCTGGGGGAGCCACAGCACGATCTGGACGTCAGTTTGGTTACTCAAGAGCAGCAATGCACCAGACACATGTCCAACCCGCCGCTCCCAACTAGGCCCCAGCTCTCAAGCGACTTAGAGCCTAATATCCGTCATCAGGAGAAACTGGAGGCCAAAATGCTCCATCCACTGCATTCCAGAGCCTGAGGATCTGGGGTGGGGGTGACAGTACCAAGCTCAGCCCCTCCTTTGAGATTTCCCGGGATGGAATGTGGGTAACCACCCCCCCCAAACCACAGGGCTGTCCCTCCTGGGCTCCCCGCTGAGCTGTGTCTGGGCTCTGTAGCCCTGGGTAAGTTACTTGCCTTCTCTGAGGCTCATCTCATCACACAGAAAATGGAGATCAAAGGACACCTGCTGCACACGTTTTGTGAAGATTAAATAACGTGTATATATGAGTACAAGTGCCTGGCAAACAATAGTAGCTCCATAAATATTTGTAGTCGGAATTCCCCTCACTGTTTTTATGTCCACTTCTCTTGCTCTTCCCCTTTTCCTGTAAAGCTTCCCAAACCTCCAAGGGGGGGCCAATGTTGTTTGGGGCAAAACTAATGAGAATAATAATGACAATAGTAACCATTCATTGAGAACTTTCTCTGAGCCAGGCAGGCCCTGGGCTACAAGCTATTTTATCCCCACTTTAGAGTAGGCACAGGGAGGTTACACCACTGGCTCCAGGCCCTCAGCTAGGAAGTAGTAGGGTCAGGATTTGAACCCACGTCAGGTGTCCTTAGCCGTGTTCTCTAGGGTAATATTCACTCCTATTTTAGAACAGGACTGTGTGCCAGGCCCATTAGGCCCTGAATTCTGTGTGCTGGACAGAACTGTCCCCTCTGCAGGGAGGACAAAATGGGCTCAAAGAGAGCCCGTGTTGGGCCAGCATCCTGTCTCAGTCACATGAGGAGGTCTGGGTGGCAGCCTATCCAGGTGGCTGTGGAGTGGAGACCCGCACTCCCACATGCTCCTGGCCATCCCTCCTGCCCACTGCCACCTTCCCAGGTGATGGCAGGACCAGGCTGGCAGCCCTCACCCACTGATATGCCGCTGACAGTTCCTTTCCACCGCTGGGCACCCATAGACTCTGCCTGCCCGGGGCTGCCTGCAGTGAGGAAAAGGAGCCAGCTGGGGCTCTCAGGGGCCGCCTGAGCTGGGAAGGGAGGCACGAGACAGGGGGTGGGCAGGCCTGGGCACAGTCCTTCAATGCTCATCAACCCCCCTTTTCTTCCTCACTTCTGACAACTAATTCCTGGAAACAGGGTCAAAATCACCTCCCAAGGACCCAAGTGTTTAGGGAATCTTAGTATTTGGGGAGAGACTCAGAAATGCAGACACTGGAGAGGAGTTTCCACCTGCAACTGAAACCCATCTGGCCTCAGAGATACACTGTAAACACCATTCATTCCACACTCTCCTTTTTTTTTTTCTTTAAGGTTGCTCCATCTTGTTTTAATTGGCTTCTTGGATTCAATTGGATCAGTGTGGCTTCCTGGCCCATCCTGCCAGCTCAGGGCTCACCATGTTATGAGGCAGCTAATTCCCTCAACCCAACCTTCCTGACTTCTAGAAAGTGCTTCAGTGAACCAGACACCCGCCTGTCTTCCTGAGCTTCTACCTGTCAGCCAGGTGCTGGTCACACAGAGCAGCATGTCCCGCGTGCACGTCCCCCGTGGTGGTGGCGCTGGTGGGGGGGTGAGCATGAGCTCTGGTCAGACTTACTGGGGTTGCATGCCAGGTGCTCCACTTACGAGCTAAATAATACTGCATGTATGATTTGACCTCCCCATGCCTCAGTTTCCATGTCTGTAAAGTGGGGATAATAAGACTCTACACAGAGTGTTGTTATGGGGTTCAAATGAGATGACACAAGGAAAACTTTTAGCTCAGTAATGATTATTTTGTTCTTCCTTCATTTGTATCTTGTGTGCCTTAAAAATAGCCAAGAGTTCCGATCATATACTTCACCTTGCTACCAACTTACTTGTTCCTGGAAATAGGGTCAAAACCACCTCCCAAGGACCCCAGTTTTTAGGGAATCCTAGTATTTGGGGAGAGACTCAGAGATGCAGGCAGTGAAGAGGGAGTTTCTTCAGGCTGAACATACATGGCTCTTCCTTCAATTAGCACTCTGGGGCTGGATCTCAGACTCTTATCACCCTGGCCAGCCTTCCCACAAGTCCCCAAATGGGAGAAATCTGAGGAAAAGGAGCAGACTTCTTCTGATTTTTAAGGACAAACCTATAGAAATAGGAGAAGCTTAAGCACAGCAACAGGTAAAACCAGAACCAATTGTTACTCGATGTGGAGAGGCAGAGATCAGATGAGAATAATAAACTATTGTCCTCTCTCAGGATTAGGGCTGTCCACAGTTAGGAAAAGCTGTCTCTGGCAGGAGTGAGCTCCCTGTCCCTGGAGGAATTCTAGGGGGGTGACCATCTACCAGGGAGGCTGTAGAAGGGATTCCTGCACTGAGTGCGAAGTTGAACTAAATGACATCAAAAATATAAGCTCATGCAGCAAAGAAATAAGTTTCTCCTTCATTCATTTGACTGATGTTTATTGTTGAATGCCTAGCTATGACTAGCTTCGTGCTGGTTAATCTCCTGGATTCACACTAAGAGGGGACCTGAATTCTGGAAGCATTTCGTGAAAACAGGGCTACTTTGAAGTTGCTCTTTGCCTCTGTTTATGCATCTGTAAAATGGGTTGGACACTAAAATACCTACTTCGTGGGCAAGCAGGCACACACCCGAGCAGCCTGCTCATGGCTGGCCCCCATAGTGTTGGCTATGCCGAAACTGCTCAGGCCGAGCTCAAAGCCTCACCCAGGGCAGCCAGGACCAGCTGAGACTGGAATCAGAGACCAACAGCGTACCATTTCTTGGAACACATCCAAAGCCAGCCAGGTGTCAGAGATTGGAGTGCTCCTGAACGTGCATTATCTGCCACCATCCTTTCTCAGGAATGGTATCCAAGGGCCAAACAAAGCCATTTTTCTCTGAAGCAGCTTAATGCTTTGTACAGGAAAGGGTGGCTGTAACCCTGAACCCAACGGGGCTTTTCAAACAGGGGAGAAATAGAAACCATAATCCCCTCAGAAAATCTGATGTCAGTGGCTTCTTTCTCCTCCTCTTGGTATTTTAAGTCACATGGTACCTAGTTGTTGCCTGAACTGGGCAGAAAAAGGGTTACAGCCAAGAGGATCGAAATCAGATCCTGCTCTGTTCTTGGTCGTTGGGGTCTAGAGTGACACTCAGACTCTCCGTGAGGCTTTGAGTCGCAAAAACAAGAACGTGACGGGGCATCTCCTATGTGGAAGAGCTCAGGCTCCAAAGTCAGGCCACCTGGCTCCTGGTCCTAGTCCTGCCACTTGCCAGCTATGTGACCTTGGGCAGATGCATTAACTTCTCTGAGCCTCCATTTCCTCCGCTAGGAATTAGTACTAATGAGTGCTACCTCTGAAGGATTGGGAGGATCCAATGAGACTGTACTCAGCAGAGGGCTAGAAGACAGAAAACCCACTGAGATACCACTTCCCTTCACAGAGCATCGTAAAGGGCTGAACCTGGAGTGTGGGGTGCTTTTCACCTGCTGGATCCCACCATCTGTCTTCAGTAAAAGCGGGAGTGTGAACAGGGCCCAAGAGGACGAGAAGAAAGGAAGGTGAGTGGGCTAAAGGCTGGGGCTGGGGAGGCTGGCTTTTGGAGGAGAAAGGGACTTCACTACCACGCATTTGACTCAGAGCTTTCAAGCACCCTCCTGAGTCTTCAGGGGAGACTGTGAACTCTTTCTTGAGGATGACAAGACAAAGCTCAGAATGAGTGGCCGGAAGAGTGAGCAAGGGAATCAATGGGCTCATACAGCACTGAGACCAAGCAAGGGCTGCCTGGAAGACCCACCTGGACCAGCTGGGCTTAGCTCAGGACATTCGTTGTGAACAGAAAGATCCAGTCCTTGCCTTTGGGAACTTGGGACAAGATGCTAATTCAGTCGTCCTCAGTCCTTGGTGAGAACCAGCTTCAGCTGGGAGAACTACTGAAAACACAGCAGGCCAAGACTTCCACTTCCGGGAGGCTGGGAGGATGCAGTCATTCCCCGCTTCCACCCTCTAGGTTCAACTAACAAGCCTGGGCATCATACATAACACAAACCTAAGAGGATGCTGAAAGGGGAAAGAGAAGGCCAGCTGGCTAGGGACCTTGGGACCTGAGAAATGACACAGTGGGGAGTGAGGTTTTCTTTTGCCTCAGCCCAGATTCAGAGCAAAAGAGTCAACAGCCCAGAAACACCAACTGACACAGACGCAAAACAAAAACAAAAACAAAAAGCCCCAATGAAAGCCTTCTTCCTCTAACCAAAGGTCCAGGAAATGGGCAGCCTAGCAAGACAGAAAACTTTTGTTTTGAATTGTGGTAAAATACATCTCACATAAAGTTTACCATCTTAACCATTTTTGCAGTTCATTGGCATCAAGTACATTCACATTACTGTGCAGCCATCACCACCATCCATCGCCAGAGCTCTTTTCATCTTGCAAAACTGAAACTTTGTGTCCATGAACCAACAACTCTCCATTCCCCTCCTACAGCCTCTGGCAACCACCTTTCTACTTCCTATTTCTATAACATATTGATTAGGTTCCTCACGTAAGTGGAATCATACAGTACTTGTGTTTTTGGGACTGGCTTATTTCATTGAGAATAATGTCCTCAAGGTTCATCCATGCTGTAGCACTGTAGCATGTGTCAGAATTTCCTTCCTTCTTAAGGCTGAATCATATTTCATTTTATATATATATATATATATATATATATATATATATATATATATATATATATATTTTTTTTTTTTTTTTCTATCTTTTGGCAATTGTGAATAATGCTACTATGAACATGTATGGAAAAAAATCTCTTCAAGATCTTGCTTTCAGTTCTTTTGGGTATACCCAGAAGTGGAATTGCTGAATCAAATGATAATTCTATTTTTAGTTTTTTGAGGAATCACCATACTATTTCCCATAGTGGCTACACCATTTTACATTCTCACCAGCAAAGCAAAACTGTTCCAGTTGCTTCACATCCTCACCAGCGCTTGTTATTGTCTGGGACTTTCCTTTCCTTTCCTTACCTTTCCACTCTCTTTTTATATTTTGATAGCAGTTGTCCTGATAAGGGCGTTTTGGTTTGCATTTTACTAATAATTAGTAATGCGGGGCATATCCTTATTAGCCAATTGTGTATCTTCTTTGGAAAAATGTTTTTTCAAATTTTTTGCCCATTTCATAATCAGGTTGCTTGAGGTTTTTGTTGTTGAGTTGTAAGAGTTCTTTATGCATTCTAAATGTTAACCTTTTATCAGAGATATGATTTCAATTTTTTTCTCCCACTCTTTGGGTTGCCTTTTCACTCTATTGATTGTCTTTTGATGTACAGATGTTTTTAATTTCAATGTAGCCTAATTTATCTATTTTCTCTTTTGTTCCCTGTGATTTTGGTGTCAGATGTAAGAAATCATTGATAGATAAATTCAATGTCATGACACTTTACCCTGATGTTTTCTTCTAAGAGTTTTATAGTTTTAGGTCTTATGTTCAGGGTTTTGATCCATTTGGAATTAATTTTTGTATGTAATGTAAAGTTTCAACTCCACTCTTTTGCATGTGGATATCCAATTTTCCCAGCATCATTTGTTGAAGACTATTCTTTCCTTTTTGAATGTTCTTGGCACCCTTATAGAAAATCATTTGACTGTATATTTGAGGGTTTATTAAGACAGAAAACATTCAGTCATTCAATAACCACCTTACTCCATTCAAACACCACATTAAAAAAATATGGCCCCACCCCTGCCCACAGAAGCCATGGGGGAGCCTATATTTCCACCCAGGCTGTAATGAGGAGCCCAATACCCTGCTGGGTGGTGTCAGAGAAGGCCCAGGGGGGAGCCAGGGCTTTCATTTCCCCCCTAGAGGCTTTTCCTTTGATTCATGAATTATTTATTGATTTCTAGTTTGATTTCATTGTGGTTAGAGAAAACACTCCATGTAATTTGAGTTCTTTTAAATTTGTTGAGGTTTGTATCATGGTCCAGAATATGATCTATCTTGACACATGTTCTGTGGGTCCTTGAATGTATATTCTGTTGCTGTTGGGTGGAGTGTTCTATAACTGTCAATTGGATCCTGCTTATTGATGGTGTTGTTATTCTGGAACCTTGCTAATTTGAGAGAGGAGTGTTGAAATTTCTAACTATAATTACAGATATGTCTACTTCTCCTTTCAGTTTGATAAGTTTTTGCCTCACATATTTTAGCTCTGTTGTTTGGTGTATCCACATTTGGTTTTACTATGTCTTCTTGGTGGATTGGTACTTTTATCATTATACGAGTATAATGTCCCTCTGTGTCTCTGGTAATTTTCTTTGTTCTGAAGTCTACTTTATCTGACATTAATATAGTCACTACTGATTTCCTTTGATTACTATTTTAATGATTTATCTTTTATCATCTTTTTTACTTTCAACTTACCATTATATTTACTTTCAACTTAACATTATATTTTAAGGAAGTTTCCTATAGACAGCATGTCATTGGGTTGTGTTTTATAATTGACTCTGCCAATCTGTCTGTTAATTGGTATATTTAGATCTTTTATATTTAATGTAATTATATTTAGGGCTTACGTCTGCCAATTTATTTTTTGTTTTCTATTTGTTCTCTGTTTTTTCATTTCTCTGCTTTCTTTTTCCTTTCTTCCTATGGGTTACCTAAACATTTTTTAGAATTCCATTTTTATTTATCTATAGTGTTTTTGAGTGTATCTTTTTTCATAGCATTTTTAGTGGCTGCTTTAGATGTTATATTATATATATATAACTTATCAGTCTACTGGAATTGACATTTCACCAGCTTGCGTGAAGTATAGAAACCTCATCTCCCTTTACATCTTATTTATATTATAATTGTCTTAAATATTTCCTCTATATATATTTAGAACCATATCAGACAGTGTTACAGTTTTTGCTTCATCTGTCAAGCATAACTTAGAAAACTGAAGAGGAGAAAGAAAGTCTATTGCATTTACCCATATTTTTGCTTACTATATTCTTTCCTTCTTGACATCCTAAGATTGCTTCTTTTATCATGTCCTTTCTGTTTAGAGATATTCCCATTCTGTTTAGAGAAGTTAGCCATTCATTTATAGTAGATGTGTTGGTGAAAAATTGTCTTAGTTTTTCTTCATCTGAAAATATCTTGATTTCCCCTTCATTACCGAAGGATATTTTTTTGAGCGTAAGATTCGGGGTAAGAGTTCTTTCATTCAGCACTCCAAATATATTGTGTCACTCCATTCTGTCCTCCATGATTTCTGATGAGAAACCCACTGTCAATTTGAATTGTTTTTGTCCTGTAGGTAAGGGGTCATTTTTCTGTGGCTGCTTTTAAGATTTTTTCTTTGTCTTTCATTTTCAGAAATTTGATTATGATATGTCTTGGAATGGATTTCTTTGGCTTTTTTTTTTTCTGTTTAGGATTCACTGAGCTTCTTGATTCTGTAGGATTATGTCTCAGCCGTGATTTCTTTTCAGCCCCATCCTCTTTCTCTTCCTCTTCTGGGATTCCAGTGACCTGAATGTTAGATCTTTTGTGTAGACCCACATTTGATTCTTTTCATACCTTTATTTATTTGCTAAGTTTTTCTATTTCTTTGCTGAGGCTTACTTTTTTCTCGGTTGTTTCAGATGTGTTTGTAATTGCTTATTGAAGCATTTCTATCATGGTTGTTTTAAAATCCTCGTCAGATAATTCTAGTATCTCTGTCATCTCAGTAGTGGCATCTATTGACTGTCTTTTTCATTCATTTGAGATCTTCCTGGTTCTTGGTATAATGAATGATTTTTTATTGAAACCTGGACAATTTTTGTATTATGTCCTGAGACTCTGGATTTTATTTAAACCTCCTGCTTTAGTTTGCTCTCTCTGACACCACTCCAAAGGGGCAATGGAGAGCACTGCTAGGTGGAGGCAGAAGTCCAGTTTCCACACTCAGCCTCCAATGACATTAAGGGGGACTCCTATTTACTACTGGACAAGGATGAGAGTTCTGCCTTCCATGTGGTCACCACTAACACTGGGGTAGGTTTGGGAGGGAGGCATCATTAATCAATGTGTGATGGTGAAAGTCCTGACTTTCCATTAGGCCTCTTCTGATACCACCCCAGTGCATGGCGGAGGGAACACAGGAAAGAGGTTCACCTCATTACTTCTGGGAGAGGATGAGAGTCCCAACTCCCTACTTCTCTAACACCATTCCAGCGTGGCTGTTGGGCATCTTGTTACAGCCCCACAAAAGTGATATTCTAAGTTTATAGTGGTATCTTGGTTTTCGAACATCTCCGTTGACAAACATTTTGGTTTACGAATGCTGTAAATTTTATGGTATCATTAGATAATAAAATTCATGCTAGATTTGCAGTTTTAGGGGTTGATTTTAAAGGTCTGGAATGGATTAACCCATTTTGCATTATTCTCTATGGGGAACGTTTCAGAACTCGAACGGTCTTCCGGAACAGATTATGTTCGAAAACCGAGGTACCACTGAACTTGGCGTTTACTAACTAGAATGGGGAGGAAGGTCACAGATTTTTTCCATGGTGTTTGGCGGTTACTGTTAAAAAGTTTTCTGGCTTCTGGTCTGTCCCTTTCCTAGTCCTTTGGCTAGAGAGAGTGGACTTTTATTGGGGCATTATTTTTTATCTGTGCCTATGAGTGTTTCTGAGTTGACAGCTTTTTTAGCTCCAAGTCTGGAATATGTGAGGCAAAATATAACCCAGGGAATTCACTACCATGATATTCTTTGTTTTTGGAGATCCCTGGGCAGTCTGCCTTCTTCTCTCCACTTTTCAGAGTCTTCTTACGTATGTTTGTTTTATTTATAATTCAGAGGTTTTAGTTGTACTTACCGGGGGGAATCAGGAAAGTATTATACATCTACTTCATTTTCCTGGAACTGGAAATCTCCTTCTGTGTCCTGTGTTGATATGCACTTTTTTTTTTTTTTTTAGCATTATATTTTCCCTGCCCCAGCCCTGGAATCAACCATTTCCCCAAGGAACCCTGGTTCTTTCTATTGGAGAATGATAGTTAGAAACCAAGCTTCGTGTGCTACATGTGTTCATTGCTACTAAGGTGTCACTGTTTCTAGGTTCTCTCAGTGTATGTAGCTGGGAAATAACGTGTGTGTATGTGTGTCCTAACCCAGCTATATGCATGCATTTGTATTTCTTTCGGTGTCTATTTATTTGTGCATTTATGTGTCTGTTTGTGTGTGAATGTGTTGTGTATACACACAAGTTCATACAGATACCTCCCCAACTCCAACACAACACCACAGGGTTCATTCTAGCATTCTCCCTTTGCTTACTTGTAAGGTCTTTCTCTGAAGTTGAGAAACCTCGCTGTCGTTATCTACAATGGATTACTTATTTGTTCAACCCTAGTATACATGTACACTAGTTTCAGAATACTAACCTATACACCTGTGAGAAACAAATTTACCCACCAGAGTACAGTGTTTGTGAACAGTCTTTCTAAATTTAGCCTTACAACAGCCAAACAAAACACTAGTTTCCAAAGTTCCTTAGGGAGCTCCTTTTACCCCCACCTCCTTCAGGATGATCATATGCCTTATTTGTAATAATAGTCCATTCAATCAATGGTCACAGTTTGCATTCCATGTTGGGTTCTCCACACTCAAGGTGATTTTTTTTTTAAATTTGTATACTGTAATATTCACTCTTTGTGGTGTACAGTCCTATGGATTTTGACAGATGTGCCGAGCTATGTACCTAACCACCCCAGTAGCAAACAGAACATTTCCATCATCCCAAAACTTCCCTTGAGCTACTCCTTTGTATTCAACCCCTTCTCCTCAACGCTGACAGCTACTGATTTGTCTTCTGCCCCAGTAGTTTTATCTTTTACAGGATGTCATATAAATGGAATCGTACAATATGTTGCCTTTTATTTCTGACTTCATTCATTTAGCAAAATGCCTTTAAGATTCATCTATGTTTTTTTTCTGTGAATCAGTAGTTTCTTCCTTTTAGCGCCAAATGGTGTGCCATTGTATGGATGTACTACATAGTACAGTTCACTTATCTGTTCATCTGCTGAAGGACCTCTGGGTTCTTCCCAGTTTTTATTCATTATGAATAATGGTGCTGTAAACATCAGTATACAGGTTTTTGTGTGGACATAACTTTCCATTTCACTTGGGTAAATATCTGGAATTGAAATGTCTGAATCATATTGTATGGTGTGTGTTAACTTTTTAAGAAACTGCCAAACTATTTTCTAAAATGATTGTACCTTTCTGCAGTACCACAAATAGTGTGTGAAAGATTCAGTTGTTCCACAACCTTGTCAGCTATTGTTTGTTTGTCTGTCTGTCTGTCTGTTTGTTTTAGCCATCCTATTAGGTATGTCGTGGGATCTCATTTAATTTGAACATCGCTGACAACTAATAATTCTGCCCATCTTTTCTTGTGCTTATTTGTCATCTGTACGAATATGTCTTCTTTTGTCCATCTTTAATTGTGTCACCTACTTTTTTCTTTTAAGATTTTTTTTTTAATTGGGGAAGGAGAACAGGACTTTATTGGGGAACTGTGTGTACTACCAGGACTTTTTTCCAAGTCAAGCTGTTGTCCTTTCAATGGAGAGTGCCATTCAGCTTCAAGTTGTTGCCCTTTCAGTCTTAGTTGTGGAGGGCGTAGCTCAGCTCCAGGTCCAGTTGCTGTTGCTAGTTGCAGGGGGCGCAGCCCACTATCCCTTGTGCGAACCAGCAACTGTGTGCTTGAGAGGACACGCTCCAACCAACTGAGCCATCTGGGAGCTCAGCAGCAGCTCAGCTCAAGGTGCCGTGTTCAATCTTAGTTGCAGGGGGAGCTGCCCACCTTCCCTTGTGGGACTCGAGGAATTGAACTGACAACCTTGTGGTTGAGAGCCCACTGGCCCATGTGGGAATCGAAGGGGCAGCCTTCGGAGTTAGGAGCATGGAGCTCTAACCGCCTGAGCCACCAGGCGGGCCCAACCTGCTTTTTTTATCATTGACTTTTGAGAATTCTTTGTATATTATGAACACAAGTCTCTTGCTTTCATTTACTTAACAGTGTCTTTTGAAGAACATAAGTTCTAAATTTTGATAGACTCTACTTTATCAATTTTTCATGTTATGAATCATCCTTTTGCCTAACCCAGGTCACAAATATTTTCTCCTAGAAATTTTATAGTTCTAGATTTACATTTATATCTACAAAACATTTCAAGTCAATTTTTACATATGGTGTGAGGTACAGATAAAAGTTTTTTTTTTTTTGCATATGTACGTCCAATTGTTCCAGCACCATTTGTTACAAAGACTATCCTTTTGCCATTGAATTGCCTTTGCACCTTTGTTGAAAATCAATTCACCATATATATGTGGGTCTATTTCTGGACTCTCTATTCTATTCATTGATCTATGTGTCTATTCCTTTGCCAATACCACCCTGTTTTGATTGCTATAGCTTTAAATAAATGAAGCCATCTAAGTTCTCCAACTTTGTTCCTTTTCAAAATTGTTTTGGTCAGCTCATTCCCTGGCCGAGCCGCCTCCCTGTGGTCCATGGGACCTCCCACCCTGCCTGCCTGCGGAAAGACTTATCCTTGTGTCTTCCTACCACCTGCCCTTGGACATGAACCCCCAGGTTATTTCACTCTCCTCTGTCCCTCATTCCCTGCAGCCGAAGCCAAGGGGTTACCAAGGTTTCCCCACTCTTCCTTGGCTGTCGTTCCATACACTCCCCTTCCTTTGGGCCCCACCACTGCCTTCCCGCCAGGTTAAGCCCTCATGGTCTCAGGCTGCCCCGCCTCCCGTACCTCTCCCTGCGTGTGCCAGCTGGCCTTTCCACTCACAGGCCAGCTTTGGTCACGTGGTTTCCTGGCACTCAGACCCTTGGACTCTGCCCACCATCCTCCAGTTGAAAGTTTGCCTGCCCAGAGGAGAGAACACAGGCTCGGAGGCAGAGAGACTGGATGTGATCCTGGCCATGTCCCCTCTGACAGCTAAACCACAGTGTCCTTTTGGCCAAAGTGGAGTGGCCGAACTGAGGTGAAGGGATGGGATGTAGAGAGGCTGGAAGTTTCTCTGCACACACTCGGCCTCCCTACCGTCTTCTGGCTGTCTTCTCCTTGTTGGCCAAGGGGAAGTCTCTGTGGCAGACGCTGTTGGCTGTTTTCAGGTGTCCTGCTATTGCTCAGAGGGGTTGAGGAGTCTCCTCTTGAGCAGGGCCCCAGAGTGGCCTGTCATCGGCTTTTAGGCCTGGGCTCTGAGGAGGCCATGCTGTGTCGGGGCCCCATCAAGCCGCTCCTCCCTGGTGGGCCCAGACAGTCTCTGACCTCGATACCCGCCTGGCACAGTGGCCCTGCCCTCACTACTTAGTCATGGGTGAGCAATATCAAAAATGTCCACGTAAGCAGTGCGACTGACTCTTGAATTGAGAGAACATGGCCTGTTACATGACCTTTTGAATTGCTGCCATGTCATGACAGGGGAAGGAAGCTTTGTCATTAACAGGACATGGTCATGTGCACAGGGATGTGGGGGCATCTGTAAATGCCAGTCATCTGTAAATGCCATCTTGTTCAGTCATCTGTAAATGCCAGTCTGTGAACTGCCCCCTTGCTCCACCTATAACAATCCACACATGCACTCACGCATTGATTCATTGGTTCCACAGACCTGCTCTGAGCCAGGCCTGTGGGGTGGCGGCTGGGGAGTCATAGATGGTTAAACCCAGGATTGCGCTCGAGAAGCCCACAGTCCAATGCAGGCCTTGCCCATCCTTCAGGATCCACCTGAAAACCACCGTGGTGTTGGGCACTCAAACACTCCTGTAGAGAAGGGAGCACTGGCTGAGGGTGGAGACGGGAGCGAGTGTGACGGGGTTTCCACAGGAGTGCCACATGCTCACCTTCTTCATGATGCTTTGCTCTCTCCCTCCCAGTCCTCCAGCCAAGCCGAAGCCGGGTCTCCCAGCTCATGGCTTCCCAGCCCCCAGTCCCAGCAGGCAGCCCTTCTCCATGCTGCCCTTGCCCCTTCAAATGCCCACAGGAAATCTTAGGGGAACCAGGCTCCCAGCCTCACTTCTTTCAATCTCGTTCATGTCACTACTTCTTTGGGCCTTCTAGGAAACAAGGAGAGCTGGATTGCATATTCCTGAGATTAGAGCTCTGAGCAAAACAAATTCACACTAGAGTGTGGTGAGCTTAAGGCCACATCTGGCAGGGAGAGAAGGGGAGGCTGTCTTTGTAGAGATCCCCTCTCCTTCCCGCTAACGAATACGAGGACACAGCTTAAGCCGGACGTGCTGGGAGCCACGCTGCAAACCTAGTTGTCCACAGCCAGTTGCCTCTAGTCATTCGCAGAGCGCTGTTTTGTGTTGGGAATATAGCAATGAACATAACAGAGCCTTGGAGTTTAGCAGGGAGTATGTCTGTACTCATATTCCTATGAGGAGAGGGATAAGGGAGAAGCAGAACACAGAGGATTCAGTAGGATGGCAGTCAGGGGAGCCTCCCCAAGGAGGTGTCATTTCAATAGAGACCTGAAGCATGAGCAGCAGCTGGCTGGGCGATGTGAAGAAGGCGCAGAAAGCTCTCTCCAGGGCGAGAGGTCAGCTTGTGTGACCGCCGACGGACAGAATCGCAGTCCCGGGGAAGCCAGCGGCCACGTGGCATGCACACGTGAGCAGCCCGGTGCGGAGGCCCACGAGCTGAGGACTCCCTCGCCCCTTCAGAGCCACCTTCATGACAAGGAGGCAATGCCCCATGTATCCACTTCTTCACCTTCCACTCACTTCTCAAACCACTCGGTCTGATTTCTTCCCACTCCCACCCCCAGAGTGGCCCTGGCCAAACCCCTGTGAGCTTCTGGCAACCCCATTTCCTTGCCCCTTCCGCAGCCTCTAACATGGTGCCCTCACTGCCACCCACGGCGAGACCCCTCCCCTGGTTCCATGAGGCTTCCATGTACCCGGGCTTTGCCTGGGCCCTTTAGCACCCAGCCCCTCAGCCCTCCTCTCTTCTCTCATCTGTGCCTGTTCTGGGGCACACTCATCCCCCCTAGACGCTGAGCACCTCAAGGCCCTAAGCCAGCCCTGTCCTCCTTTCTCAGCTCCAGACCTACGTACCGCTGGTCTCCTGGACGGCCCTTGGAAGCCCTCCCTCAGACACCCCGAACTTGGCATCATCCTCCCCCCACGTGCCTCTGCTCTCAGCTCCCAGTCGTGTGCACTGATGTCCCCCAGTCACTCTGCTGCTCCAAGCAGAAGTGGGTGAATCAGCAGTGACTCTTCTTCCCCTGCACTCCCCACGTCCAAGTCACCAACTCCTGTCACTTTCACCCCTAAGTTTCTCTCTGCTTCTCTTTCTCCACCTGCACTGTTCTCCCGTCAGGTCTCCATGTCTCCCACCTGGATGCAGCAGGAGTCTACTGACTGACCCCTCTGCCTGCCCCCTGGGGCCCACCCACATCCCAATGCACCCCACATGGACTTCCCTTTGTGAAATCGCACTGTGCTGCACCCCTGCTACACCCCCCCGCCCCAGGGCTCCCCAGAACTCTTAGATTTAAGCCTGCCCACCTCTCCAGCCTCACCTGGACTATACTCGCTGTCTCTGTTTACTCAGCCACTGTGCTTTTCTAGCATTTTCTCTGCTGTTGTATAACAAATTCCCACAAAACCTGGTAGCTAAAACAACAATGAGCATTTATCTCACACGGTTTCTGAGGTACAGGAATTCGGGAGCGGCTAAGCTAGGCCGTTCTGGCTCAGGGCTTCTCATGAGCCTCCAGTCAAGATAGCAGCAAGGACGCCAGTCATCCAGAGGTGTGACAGGCACTGGAGGCTCCACATCCAGCATGGCTCCCTCTCATGGGACTCAGGGAGCGAGACGGAGGGGTGCTCCTCTCCTCTTTCCTCAGACTTGAGGGCCTGAAAAGGCAGCCACACACAGAGGGGGAAAGAAGTAGATGGGGAAGTTAATGAAACAAAAAGCTTACACAGAGGGGCAATGCTCCAGCTACCCATATCTGAGATCAAAATTGGGAGATCTAATGGAATTAAAGTGCCGCTCTAGGATGTGATTGCACTGCTGTCCCTTTCATGCTGGGGGTGCAGGACGCCCTCTCCCCTGGAGACCAGCATTGCCCTCTCCAGGGAGGCTGCTCAGGTTTGTGATGCTACCAAACCTCCTGCAGCCCTAGCTCCCCAGCAAAGGCTGGACTCAGTGCTCTGAAGACCAACCTTGGTTTTAGGGAGGGCCCTAGAATCTTCCTGGAAGGTGGGAACGGGTGAGAGGAGACTTTTCCTCTCCGTGATATGGGGAGGATCCCTGGCCACTCCCCACCCAGAGTCTCATTTCTGACCACACTGACAGGTGCACGGCCTTTTGGTGCTGCTGTCAGGAGACCACCAGGGGAGAGAGGACAATTCCCTGCCAGCTTCCAGCCACCATGCCCCAAGCCCCCTCCCCCATCTTCCTCTATGGCCTTGGGCCAGCCGTCTGCCCTCTCTGGGCACTGGATTCCTGAGGATTGGACTAATGATCCCCATTAGTTCTAAAGGTAATGGTTGCATGGAAGCTCCCCTTCCATACTCTTTGGCCAGGGCCGGGCCCCATCCTAGCCCTTTGGAGCACCCTGTGTTCCCTAAAATGCTAAGTCCCCCCACGTCCTTTTCTTCACCTCCTTCCCCGTTTTCCTCCAGGTCCCTGCTCCTGGAAGCCAATAGGGACCTGTGCCACTTAGGTCCCATTGTCTACGCTGTCAGATGGCCCACTCCCATCATGGCCCTTCGTTTGGGCCCCAAACAGTTCAAGGCCCTCCCCCGAAGCCTGGAGTAATTTCCATGCTGGTCTCAGAGACGTCACACTTTCCAGAACAAGGCAGATGTTAAGAAATGGGAGCTACCTTTGCTGGTGCATCATCTCATGGCTTTCCTCCCCAGTCTCAGTGGTGACACTATGTCGACACTGATGGCCAAGGCAGGGTGGCTCTGAGCTCCCTCCATGTGCGTGCAGGACCTCAACCTGTCCCCACCACCCCAGTTACTCAGGGGGTTCCCGGCCCCGTTCCTCCCCTAGAGGTGGGTTTGCAGGGTCTGTGCCGTCCCCACATGTTGCCACAGCAGCGCAGTCTCACCAAGACCCACAGCCTCCGTCAGGCTCCCATCTCCTGCACCCTCCCTCGGACACAGGGTGCCAGAGCCCCTTCTCCTCCTCTAGCCTCTTAACCTGGAGTCCTCCCCCACACCCACTCACCACAAAGTGTCCCCAGGGCATTCACCAGGGGGCCTACTGCTGCCAATCCCTGTTTGGGTCCCCTGACAGCTGAGTTAAGTATGATCATCCCCATACAGATAAGAAAACTGACACAATAGTTTAAGAGCTGGAATCAAGTAACAGGGTGCCAGTTATGGAACACACGCCTACACAGGAGGAATCACAAGAGAAGAGGTTACCTTGCCCCACTGTGGTGGGCTGGATGGAGCGACCTCTGCAGGAACGGGGCATCGCGGGGTCTCTACGGGGTCGGGCTGAGAGCATCATCCTGACAGACAGCCAGCCACAAAGGGCCTGGGGCTTCCACACCTGCCCCTGCATAGGTTCCCTCTGAACTGGGAGGGAGGGCAGGAAGGCAGGAGGAAAGGTGAAGGAGGCCTCAGGATGAGTGTTCACGGACTTGTCCAAATGATAGCGCCAGCGTGTGGGGCAGTTTCCAGAATCCGCATCTGGGAGGTGATAAACTGAGGCTGGGTCACACTGACTCATCGGCAAAACTCATTCATCTCCTACTGGGCACGCATTTCAGGGCGCGACTCACTGCTTCCTCACGGGTCCTGGGGGCCAAGTCCAGACTCCACAATCCAACACGTGCAGGGAGAAGGCCCCTGAGGGCCACACATGTGTCAAAGGCTTTCTCCAGACTGCTGGTCTCATTTGGCAGGTGCGGGAACTGTGGCTCAGAGATGCTCAGAAACGTGGCCAAGGTCACAGAGCTGAAAACGGGCAGAGCTGGGACAGGGACGGGTCTGTCTGACCCCAAAGCCCTTGCCCTGCCCAAAGCACCTGTGGCCTCATGTGGGCCCTGTCATCCAAAGGCGTGACCGTGATTGGAGTTTCCATATACAAGACGGCTCCCTCTGCAGGAATCAGGGACCAGGAGGGCGGTCTGCTGCCTTTATCTGCTGCCGTTCGCTTCCTGGCCTCACACACAAGCCCACCAACCTGCCTGCCTTGCCAAGCCTCCCCTTGCCTTTCCCAGTGATTCCATTCTTTAAGCTCACTTCTCTCGGGAAGCCCTCCCTGCCTGTCGTAGCAGATGTCAGATATTGGCCCGACACACACATACTCTACCACCAGATCATACACAATCTTATTTTCCCAAAGTTTCTCTGATTAAATTCTCCTCCTGAAATCTAGCCATTGCCTGCAACAACAATGACCATATAGCAGAGAGTCAATAAATATTCTTTTGACTTGAATTAAAAGCTTGCCCCTTTCTTCTGCCTATCTTCTTGTACCAGGGACTTCAGACTAAAGCCGGGCAGACACGGGGAGCAGGAGTCAGAGTAGGGCTGCTGTCCCTTACCTGACAGATCACATGGGCAGGCCAGCCAGGGCCCTCTTCTCCAGGCCAGGAGGCCCAGGGAGCAAGCGGTGCTTTCTAAGGGGCTGAGGCCGGGGAGGAGGTCACATCCCAGGAGCATGGCAGGAACCCACACTAGGCAGCATTCTGTAGTCCATCCTAGTCCCACTACCCCCAAAATCTTATCTTTACCCATTAGACAAAGTACCTGCCGTTCCACCATTGTTGCCTTCTTACAGACCATGGCAGCTTTGAGAGTTTCAAGAGTCCGACAAGCTTTCAGTGCCACCTCCTCTGGGAAGCCTCCCTACTTTCCAGGGGGCTGGGCTTCCACCACCCCCTCTGGGCTCCCTCGGCCTTCTGTGAGTGCTGTGTAGAGTTGAGATGCTCTTTCATGGGCTGGTCTGCATTATATCCTCTTCCTACCTGAGTCTCCCAGCAAGCACCGTGCCTGGACTTCAACAAGCACTAACTATGATGATATCAGCATCACCTCGCAAAGACACTATCTGAGGATCTAAGAACAAATGAGGGGTGGTGACCCATGGAGAATGGGTGGCTGGTACTCTCAGCTTTGGCCGTCCAGCCATGAGGCCTTGGGCAGGCCACTTGCTTCCTGCCTCCATCTCCTCACCCTGACTCCATGCCCTCCAGACCTCAGCCTGGGCATCATATGGCTCTCCCAGGAGCCTGCCTGGGCCCCACTCCATCAGGGATATAGGTGGGTGGACCTGGGCTGCGGGTGGGCCTGGCATGGCGCCCAGAGCTCCCTTGGGCAGGTAAACAGGCAGGAAGCAGGTGTTGAAACCTGGCAGCTGGGGCTGCAGCCTGTGTTTTTGTCTTCACAACTAACTTGGGCAGTTTCTGGTTTGTGTTGTTTCCATCATATTCCTTGTGTGGGCACCTCATAGCTCGGAATCCTGCCCCCTTCAATGGGCGCTCTCATTCCCAGGGGCTGCTCAAAGAAAGGGTTCTGGGCAGTCCTGTTTCCAGTGCTGGAGGCCCCTGTCTGGCCCCACTCCACCACGCTGGGTGTTCCTGGAGGTCAGGGCCCCACCCGAGCCACCCCACCCAGCTCCCAGCAGCAGCCTTAGGGAGGGCAGCAAAGGCTGAGAGAGGCGTTGTACAAACCATTATTTAAATATTACATGGTCATTGTGGGAAATTTGGAAAACACATAAGAGATACAATAAAATAGAGCAGAGTAAAGTAAAGTAAAATAAAATATCCCCTGCAATTCCATTAGCTACAGATTTTGGAATAATTCCTTTCAGGCTTTTCTATGCCTCTACACTAAAAAAACCCCAAAAAACAAAATCGGTTATATTGAGCACCATTTTGATACCTGCTAAGCTGCTATAGTGGGATGTTGTGTCCCCCAAACTGTTAAACATTCTTCACATTTTCTAACAATACCCTGGGCACAGCCAGGCCTCATCCCGATTTAGGTAGCCCATCCCCCATTGCTGGGCACTGGGGTTGTTTCTAATTCTTTCCTTATCTTATAAGTACAATAGTCCCCACCCACTCTTGTGGCTGTATCTCATGACCCTCTTCTGGGCAGAGTTAAGACCTTAGAAGCCTCTGAGCACTGGTAACACTTGTGCTCACTCACCTGCCCGTCCCCGCACAAGGTACACTATTAAATACAAGTGCAAGGACATCTGGCACAATTCTGTGCTCTCCTGATGCATTATGCCTTGTCTGAAGTATTAAATTAATTTTTTAATTTGTTTTTTGCTCATTTGGCGGGGCAGGGGATGCCCCTGCTTTATTGGCACCCCCAGTACATAGTAGGTCTTTCTGACGTCACTACACAGCTATGATTTTTACCGGAGGATAATTTTCAGGAAGAGAAATATCAGGGTTCAGGGTTCTCCCACACGTAAGGCTTTTTGGTCCATATGTGTGTCCTTGCTCACCAGGGAATCCCTCACCTGTCACACACCTGCAGTAACTCTTTGCTGAAGGAGTGATTATTGCCAAATGCCCCCCACTCCCACTTTCCCCCACAGAGGCTGTACCCATGTAGCTGGTATGTGGTCAGACAATGGATAAACAAGGGGTATGACCATTTTGAGAGCAGATGTCTTGGACCCTGCGATGAGCCTGAGCCCAGCGGATTCTGGGCCAGGGCAGAATGTCCTTGTCCTGTGACAGGAGCGCGCCACTCAGAAAGGCTGCAGGGCTCAGAGCGCCTCACCTGTGGAGCTGAGGGAGTGGAGCCACCACGAGTGGCCTGGCCACTGACTGGCTGTGCAGCCTGAAGCGACTTCCTTCTGCCCTCTGGACCTCACTTTCTTCATTTATAAAATGAGCACAGCAAAACATTCAGCACCTCCATCGTGGCTCCCCATTGTACCTGGGTATGACCCCAACTGACCCTGTGACAGTTCAGGGCGCTCCCAGCCCGATTAAGGACCACAGTGAGGCTCCCCTCAGGGCGGGCAGGCCCGTCAAGACCTGGCACTCTGCTCTCCCAGCCTCATCTCCTCCCAGGAGCCCTCACCCAGGCTCCCACCCAGACGCACTCTCCATTCCTTGACAGCCCACGTCCAGCCGCCTGTTCTCCTAAGGTGCCCCCCTCCACCTGTCCGTCAGAACCCATGCCTTCTCTCACATCACCCCCACTCCATGGAGACTTCCTGAAGGCTCTCCTGCCCTCCTGCTCCTGCTTTGGGTCTCTGCCATGGTTCTCGTGACATCGTGCCTGGGAAGTATGCAGGTGTGTCTCTCACTGGACTGTGACCTCTGTGAGAGAGCAGCGGCCACAGCTGAGCCCCTTTGTGATTGAATGACCAAGAATGATGGAGAGGGAGGGGTGTTGGGCCTTGTTTTTCTCTGTTCTTTTCCCAAACCTGTCCCAGTGATCCCACAAAACCTGCAGCACAGAAATGCACTCAGAACTGGAGACACAAGGTTAGCGGGTTCTTAGCGATGAAGCCCTTACCTATGGTAGAAATGTGCAGAATTTCTAGGGTGAGCAAAGCCATCAACAGGTCCCTCCCAGCGCTGTCCTCAGGGCCCTGCCCTGCAATGAGCCCTTCCTTTTCCCGATGAGCCCTAGATCTGATTTCCTCTCAGGACAGCCCCTTCCTTCAGATAAGCCCTCATCCCTTCAACAGTGTCTCTGCCCATTTAGTCACCCAACGTGACGCGCTTCCCACTCAGTGCCTGCCTTCCGCTGGGTGAGCACCTGCACGCTACAGCGTTCAGCAATGAACTTATTGTGGAATCCTTTAAAGGCAGCTCCATGCCACCTCTGCCAGGAAGCTGTCCTTGGCTGCTTCAGCCTTCAGAGGTCTCTTCCTCTCTGGTCCCTCAGAGCAACTATTCTTCGCTCATGTGACAACACAAGTTTTTTTTTGCTTTTTGTTTTTTTAATTTGTCTCCAAGAAATTCATATATAATGGTAAAAGCAGGATTGGATAGAGATGGACGTTGACCGTGATGCAGGCCCATCCAAGGGTGGGCCACACATTGAGGAGCTCTGGGCCAAAATGGCAAAACTTGTATCTACAGTGTGGCACCCTGTTGCTGGCTGTCGCCTCCAGGGCATGAGCTCAGAAGGCTCTCTGCAGCTGAAGCTGCCCTGAGGACGCCACCCCGGGGGCGGCCTGCTGGCCACACTCCCTGCAGCTCAGCAGCAAGTTCTTCCTCATGAGGTTGGGGCGGGGGGAGGGGGGGGTTTTCCATGTCCACCACAGACAAGACATGAAAATGTCCAAACAAATATGGAATGATTTTAGCACTCAGTTTAGCGACAGACAAAGTATGGCTCACAGGCCGAATCACTGCCTGTTTTGGAAACTAAGCTTTATTGGGACACAGTCTCACTCATTCGTTTTGGTCTACGTCTATTGCCTGTGGCTGTTTTGACACTACAATAACAGAGGTGAGTCTTTTCAACAGGGATCAGATGGCCCATAAAGACTAAAATATTCACAATCTAGTCCTTTGCAGACAAAGTGTGCTACCTTGCTCTAGCTGACACTTTTTGAGGTGGAAACCTGGTTCATGGTGACTTCTTTGGGAATTCACACCATACACACACAGAGAGATATGCACACACAGGAGTGCATGTAGTCACACACATATGCATGTGAGCACACACACACACACACACATACACACACACACACACACACAGGGGCACCTCAGTGCTGCATCTGGCCATAGCTGATTGGTCTTGGAGAATGCACCTCACCCAAGCTGGATCAATCAGATACACATAGGGATTTGAAAGCAAGTATGAGGTACATTATGGCTTTGCTTGAAGAGAGAGACCACAACTCCTCGTGCCCAGGTCTCCAGAGCTGCCCTGATTCCAGCCCTTACTGACACTGTCCAGCACTATACTTTCATACCAGAGCTGGTCAGACTGTTCCTTGTACTGACTTCTCATAAAGATCCTGTGAGGCTGGTATCAGCATTGATATCTTTAAATGAGGCTCACCGCTGAACTGAGACACAAAATCCATAGTCTCCCACTGGCTGCACCAAGCACCTCCATCCTCTGATGGATTGCTCAGGAGAAAGATGCTGAGGCTGCTTGCCCAGAGTGGGTGGAGCAGCCTTCTGCTGGAAAGTTCAGGCAGTGGATCAAAGGACAGATGACCTGGCCAGTGCGAGCAGAGAAACAACCCCTCAAACCCCTTCCCAGATTCCCGGCTTTAGAGGAATGTCTCAGGTGGGATGGCAGGGTGTCCTCTTGTACCCTTCTGGAGGCCTGGACCATCTATAGACCTCTGGGAATAACTGTGGAGCAGAAATAACAGGCCAGCTTTTGAGGTCTGCAGGTACCAGTTCAAGCCCTCATGGCAGAGCCTTGGGCCCCCAGCCCTGGCCCCTGCTCAGTGTGCCTGCCTCTGAGAAGGGAACACCAACAGTGAGCTCTTGGAGAGTCTGTCCAGCCTGGACTGAAGTAATTTGAAGGTACTGAAGAAGGAAGAAAGCTAGATGTTCTGATCTCAGCTCTGCCCTTCTGATTGTATGAACTGGAGCCAGAAGAGCAGCGCTGAGCCTCTGTTTCCTTATTTAGCAAGTGGGACACTAAACGCACCTCATAGGTTGCTGTGAGGACGAACTGAGAGGGTGCGTGCAAAATGCCCAGTGTGGTCCCTGGCACATACTGGGTGCTAAAAAGGGGACTAACATTAGAAGAAGTCACAGCAGCAGCAATAATAGTAGTAGCTATAAGAGTCATATGATTTTTTTTTGGCATTGCAAATGGCTGGCTCATCGACTGTCTGGTTCCCTACCAGAACTGCAAAGCCTATATATGTCAAAAATTGACCCCATTAATTCGTTATCTGTGGTGGGCTGCCTCCATGATGGCCCCAAGCTCCTCGCCTTCTGGATTCCTGCTCTGTGGGGTCTCCTCTCACAATGAATCAGAGCTGGTCTGCAGCACCAATAGCGTTTGGGGGAAGTCTCCTAGATCTCCCTCTGAGGGAAGCAGCCCCTCCGTTGTGAGGACACTTAAGCAGCCCTGTGCAAAGTCCCACGTGGGAGAAACTGAGGCTGCCTGCCAACGGGCAACCCTGCCTCGTTAGCCGTGTGAGGGAGCCACCTTAGAGCCAATCTTGCAGCCTCAGTCAAACTTTCAGGTGACTGTAGCCCCGGCCACCATTCTGAGTTAACCTCATGACAGACCCCAAGTCAAGACCACACAGCTAAGCTGCTCCCAAATTTCTAGCCCACGAAAACTGTGAGCAACGTTAAATGTTGATTGCTGCTTTAAGCCACCATGTTTTAGAGTAATTTGTCACAGCAAACTAACACACTGTAAAAACCTGTTTGTCCTCGAGCGTCCTTGTTTCAGAGACTGGCACTCCCTTCCTCCCCATCCCGATACCTGGATCATCAGAGTCTGCTTTTTTCTTTGCTGCATCCAGTCTGCTGATTCAACCCACAGTGTCTCTTGCTTTCATCCTCTGTTCTCTGGTCCCTATTTCCACCAGACTGAGAGCAATAACTGCCCTTTACTGAGCACTTACTGTGTGACAAAGTATCTACTGTGTGACCTGCTCTTGTCAGGAATTGTCATGACAACTAGATGGAATAGGTTTGTTGTCCCCATTTTATAGCTGAGGGACCTAAGACTCTGAGAACTCAGTTACTTGTCTGAGTCCCCCTAACTGGTTAATTAGGGAATCAAGTCAGAATGCAGGTGTGTCCCAAAGCCCAAGCTCTGTCTCCACCACAGCACTGCCCCGGCTCAGCCCTCTTATGATGGCCCAGAGTTCCGGAAGTAGCTGCAGCCGCCAGCTTCTGCCTTGATGGATTCATCTTTCATGTCACTGACAAATAACCCTGCTGAAAACGCAGATCTGACCATCCCCACTGCCAGGTTCAAAAGTTACCAAGGGCCCCGCCCCCCCCAGCCTAATGCTCATCCTTCAAAGTTCAGCTTAGCTGCTCCCTCCTCATGAAGCCGCCTGACCCCTCTCCTTGAACACCCAGAACTCTTCTCTCCTAGCAGTTACCTGTTTGCTCTTGGTTTAGAGAAAGTGGCGCACGCACTCAATCCTGGGCAATAGACCACAGACTCCTCAAAAGAGAGATCCCCTAGGTCTGCCTGGTGCACCCAGGCCCATGAAAAGAGATTGGCGTATGCGGGTAGAGTGACTGTAGTATGATTAGCAACTGAGCCTCTGAATGACTGCACAGAAATCAATGCTTCAATGAATCAATAATAAATAGCTCTCTAAATGAGTGACTCAAGTCATGAATTAATGAATGGTTGATTGAATAGGACATTGCCTAGATTCAATGTCCCAATATTATTTATATATGTCTTTGTCAACAGCAAAATATTTTATTACATATATACTCAGGGTTAATATTCAAAATCTTTAACAGCCAGTGCAGCACCGGCACCAACCAATCAGGAAGAACAAGCCCCTAGGGCTGGGTCAGGTCTGCCCGTTTGGCCCTTCAGTGCTGGATTATGGAGAGGCTGGAGGCGTGTTCCAAGGAAGGAGCAAAATGGCCAGCGAGGCAGGGGACCCTGAGAAGCTGTCTGGCATCCACCTGGCAATGCAGCCACATCTCCTGAGGGCGTTTTCCAGGAGCCAGAGCCTTTGGAAGGACAGGTCCCAGGCCACTGCCCACACTCCAGGACCTGCTGTGGGACTCTGGGCAGCATGCCACCTCTCTGAACTCATTTTGCCCATCTACAAAATGGGGTGATGGCAGCACATAGGCCTCTCAGGCTTGGTGGGAGGATCAAAGAAACCCATACTAGAGGGTCCAGACATTTACTGCCTCTGTTTTCAATGTGTATAGGAGCTGGGCACTGAAGACAGACTGAGAGTGAATGGGGACAGTGGACCCCCAATTGGGGGTGGGCTGGGGGTGAGGAAATGGGCTGTGTCCAGCCACCTGGGCTCATGCCCTGCCCCACAGCCTCTTGCCGCCTCCCCCATCTCGCCAAGCTCTTCAGAAGGCGGAATAATTTCTCCTTCGTTTTCACTTTTAATCACAAAATAATTTTGGTGCCCAGAAGCCTTCCTCTCGGAGGAACATTTGTGCGGGATGATATCAGCCTAATTAAGTGCTTCAGCTTTGGGGCTTGATTTTTTTCCCCCAGACCCCTGCTCTCCGTGCCAAGCAGCCCTGGCCGCCCGGCCGCCCCGCTACCTGCACATGCCGGCTTCTGGAGCCTTCCACGCCGCCCCCCTGCTCCCGCGCCAGTGATTGATATCTTGATTAGGCGCCAGGAGGCGGCGGACCAGGTGTTACCTCGGCGCGGGCTGGAGGCGGGCGCTCTGCGAACCGGCCTGAAAGGCGCATGCATGTTCCGCAGCCGCAATGAGCCTTTGTTTGCCTTGGCAGCGCCGCGGCCTCCCTGGGGCCGGCCCCATAAAGGGTTTCTGTTCGGGCTGGAGGACTCATTGTCGAAAAATTGTCCCTCGAAAAATTAGCATGGTACAGTGGAGAAAGCGGAACGCCCGGCAAATGACAGCTGCTGGCCCCAGAGAAGGGCCAGAAAGCAGAGTTTTGCAGGGTGTCCACTCCCAGAGGCACCCCTCGCCCCAGGCCTGGAACAGGCCTGAGGGTGACCGCGTGACCGCAGGGGCGGCAGCGCCAAAGGCAGGCAGGGCCGGGTGGAGATGCAGCCAGGCCAGGGGCCGGTGGCTTATCTCCCCTAAGAGCTGGGGCATCTCCCCAGGTGCCAGGAGCCCAGGTTTCTGGCGTGGGGTGTTTGAGGGCCCCTCAGCCAGAGTCAAGCTCAGAGGGGCAGCTGGCTCGGAAAAAGGGGGTGGAGAGCAGGGAGGGAGAGAGAGAGAGTGAAAGAGAGACAGCCTAAAGGTTATGTGGTTAATTGAACATCAACAGCCACAGATACGATTATACCCCTTTGTGTCTTTCTCCCAGTGTGTTGATGGAAAAGTAACTAGATTAAAAGCGCCGGGAGCCCGGGTTGGAGCGGCCGGCAGTGGGGGGAGATCCCTCCTGAATGCCGTCCCAGGGCTCCCGCAGTCCCAGCAAGGAGGGAACACAGTCAATTAGGGAGGAGAGAAAAGATGGAGTGAGCTGTGGTTTGGCATTTGCATAAAGGCTGGGGCCCGAGGCTGCCACCCTTAGTGAGGGGGGCAGGGGTTCCCAGGCAAGAGGCTGAGGTGGCACGGGGGTGAGGTACATGGTAACTGTTGAAAGTCAGCCCAAAGCCTGTCTGCACATGCTGTACGTGAGGCAGGGGTGAGGACGACAGGGTCTGTGTGTGCGACACGTGTGTGCGCACATCAACATGTGTGTACATTCTGGTTTGGGCTGCGTACATCTGTAAAGTTACGGGTGTCTTCATAGGTCCATGCTGCAAGCAGGTGGCACCTGTGTGGCCTGCATTGACCTAAATCTCCCACGTTGTGACCATATGTGCAGATTTATGTAGGCCCGCACCCCGGCATCTCTTGAGGGCTCCAGGAGCACGGCCGGATCAGGGGGGCGCGGATCTGCCAACCTGATCCCACCAGCATGGGAAGGCTCGAGCCTTAAGATGCTCTGTGACTCTAAGGAGCCTGGGCCTGGAACTGGCCCCCAGATTCATTCTGCATTCGAGCTCCCTAGAAAAACCTTCCTGATCCTTCCAGCTCACTGTTTCCATGAAGACCCTGACCCTCCCAGCCACGCCACCCCCAACCCCTCCACCCATCCACTCCTGCCACAAGCAACCTCTTCTCTGAACAGGCAGATTTTAGGCTGAGAGGAAGGAAGACAAGCAAATCTGGAATCAGACTGACCTGAGGTCAAATGCCAGCTCTAGCTGTGTGACTTTGAGCAAATGACTTACTTCTCAGAGCCACTGTCTGGTCACAAGTAGATAATCAGATCCAATTATAGGGTTGTTTTAGCAATTGAGAGAGATCCTATGTATCAGTAGCAGGGAGTCCATGCACCCCACTTTTCCTGGGACAGTCCCAGGTTACACCTGTGCCCCAGAAGAATCATTAACAGTGCTGTTTACTCTCAAAATGTCCCAGTGTGGATTATAAATTATATAGTTACCCAAATATCAATGGCATCACAATAAATAGTTTTCCCTTCTCTTCCTCTTGCCCTCCCTTCTCTGAGTGTTTAATGCATCGCTCTACTGCTCCGTTAGTCTGTGAACTCCTAAAGAGAGGAACTCCTGAAGGCGGGAGCATCTTTTGCCTGCTCTTCAGCACAACTTGGGACTAATTAAAGTGTAATAGACACTTTGTGGCTTGACCACGGCCAGGAACACGGCTGGCCTCGGGGACTCTGGGTGCAGCCACCTGCCCTCTGCCCATTGGGTCCACAGCAGGCCAATGCATGGAGAAGACAAATGAGACCATGTTTGTCACTATGAAGGTGGGCTACGACTGTGAAACACAGGTGGGGTCACGTTGGTGCATCCGCTGTCCATCTGAATCGGTCCTTTGTGAGGACCAGCCTCCCTTCTTGTTGCAGATGTGACCCCTGCACATCCAGGCCTGAGGCTGTCAGTCTTTCCCTGACTCCCCAGAATGCAGCTCAGTCAGTATTTCCCCACCATGACAGCTCTTAACCGATGCTGTTGAGGGCCCCACTAGAGCAAGCAAGTGGTTATCCTTCATAGTAGACTCATAAACAGGTCCCAGGTGATTTGCTAATCGTTGCTCCCAGTTTGGGACACTCACTCATGTAAATGAAAGCCTTATACAAATTACTCTGGAGAGCACAGCGAGCCTGGGGGCAGCACGACGAGCCCTTTGTAGCTAACATACACCCTGGCTTGACAAATGGTGTAAGTTTAAAGCTCTAATAACAGAGCCGTGAGCCCTTTCCAGAGTCAGAGAACTACTTTGCCCTTAGGTCCAAAGAGTGGGGTTCTTCCGGTCTTCTCAGGTCTGGAACCCTGTGGATGCTGACCTCTGCTGGGTTTCTCAGGCAGGGAGGCCCACATTTCTCTGAGGTGTTCATCCTAAACCCCTCCTAAGCACTTCTCTGGAAAGGTCAACAAGGACTGAATCGTGGGATGGCATGTAAGGCACGTTGAAGCACTTGGACTTCACCCTGGGAACAATAGGGGCCCTTGGAGGGTTTGTGAGATGGACTGAGAGATCTGGTTTGCATGCGAGCTGCTCACTCTTCCGTGGTGTGGAGGAGGACGGACACAAGAGACCAGCTGTGGGGCTGGCTGCAGTAATCCAAGCCAAGGAAGCCTGGACTAAGATATAGGACCACGGCGCACAGAAAGGAGGAAGGGTGAAGACATAGGTTGATTCTCTGGCCCTTGGTAACTGACTGGACGTGGGAATCGTGTTGGAGAGACAGGGGGCCTGTTTGACTCCCAGGCTTCCAGCTGTGAGAGGGACCCAGAAGGAGAAGCATGAAGGAAGAGGTGGTGATAACCTCAGGAGGACATTGCCCTTCCCCCATACCTCCTTGATGACCGTCACTCCCTCGCCTCCAGCTGGACTATGATGATGGCCAGGCCTGCGTCCTCATGCCATGCTGTCCAAATGCCATCCGCCCTGCTATGCTTCCTTCCACCTACCCTCCTGGGGCCCAGCGCTTCTCTCTTCCTGCTGAACTCTGGGTACTCTTTCTGACGCAGGACCTCACCTCCTCCAGGAAGCCTGCCCTCACTTCCAAGCCTGACTCCCCCTTCCTCCTACTGCAGTACTCAGCATACTGAGAATGAATGTCACCCATGTGTGCGAGTTGGCCACCTTGTACCCCCACTTCTCCCTCCTCCCCCACCACCCCAATCCCTGCTGGAAGGAGAATGGCCGGTTATTTCCCTCTAACGCCAGTACCTGACACTGGGCCTGGCATAGGGGAGACACTGGGGATTTGTAGAAGGAGAGGAGGGAAGAAGGGAGGCAGGCAGGAGGACGGAATTCAGGTCAAGGTGAAGAAAATCGGCAGTGGTCAAGCCGCCTGTCCTCAGCAAGCATGGTGCAAGAGCCAGTGGGCGCATAGCCTGTTATGGGGAAGCTGGCTTGTGCGTGCACCTCCCACAGAGGGCGCGTGGTGAAATGAAGGGACGAGCACTGAGCTGGCCCTAGTGCCTGGCCTGTCGCTCAGCTGCTATGTGATGCTGGACGTGTTCCTTGCCTCAATTTACCTCTTCTGTTAAGCGCAATGTGAGGGCACACGTGGGCGGAGGGAGGGTAGTGGATTTCAACCTTTGTTCCCAAAGGACGGGACACGGAGTCAAGATTCAGGGCTTTAAACTCCAAGCTCAGGCACACAGTCACCTCCTCTGGAGGGGGCTCTTTGGGTCCCTTCCTGGATCTCCTCTTTGATTTTTGTTGGTCTCCCTCTCCCACCAAGTTCCTCTGTCTCAATTCTTCAGAGCAGGGCAAGGAGAGAGAAACAGATGTGATCATAAGCCTTGGCCCCCAGGAAGTGACGGCTGTCACCCTGACTTGGGTTCACAGGTCCAGGTTTCAGATCTTCAGCCCAAGGTTCCGGCAACGGAGCTGCATAGCCCAGGGGTGGCAGGTGTGCTCTGGGTGCTTCCACGTACTTCGAGGCCCAGGCCGCTGGCAGCTTTGGAGAGGAGAGTGGAGTAGAGAAAGGACCTGAGCCAGACTTGGGATTTCCTCCCACCACTGGGCCATGGGTCGAGGCCAACACTGAGACCCACCTGGGCTGCCCCAGTGACTGCTAGGTGGAGGGCATGGAGGTGGCACGCGTTTATCTTTCTGGAGCTGCCTTATCACTGGCCCACCTCACCCCACCAGGCTTGCTTTATTTGGCTGGATGCAGAGCAGGGTGGGTCGTCATCAGGGCATCAGGCACACAGAAAAGCCGCCCCCAGAGAGCCCCTGAGCTGACCTCAGCCATGCGTGTGGGGCTGGGGTCGAGCTTTGGAGGGGCCAAAACACCTTTAGCACACAGCTCCTGGACCAAGGAGGGCTCCCCGCAACCGGCAGCTCTCACTAACATCTTTTCATCATCATCCGGGCCACCCTCCTCTGGGCAGTCTACCTCTAACAAGTTGTGAAATAAAGCCACTGTTTGAAAATGAAATTATGGGCGCAACAGCCCTGGCTCCCGCATATTGAAAACGTCTAGATCGGGAGGTCTGACACTTACGAACAGTATATAACCTCAGGGAAATCACCTAACCTCTCTGCACCTCCATTTCTTCATCTGTAAAATGGGGTTTACAATAGCACCTAGCTCATGGGGTTGTTGTGAGAATTAAACGAATCTGAACACATGAGGTGTTTAGAATGGATCCTGGAAGCCAGGAAGTCACTGTTGACATTATCATTGTGAATATGATTGTTGAGCAGGATGGATGGCAGAGTCCAGAGGCGGTGGTCAGAGAGAGGGCAGTCACGGCTGACTCTGGGGACCACCGAGCCAGGGAGTGGACAGCCAGGACGGTGTGTGTGGCCGGGACCTCCGTGCGTCTCAGGATCTTACTCGCCAGCTCTGACCTAGACAGTTGGTCCCTCGTCCCCAGAGCCTGTCCAGCAACCAGGCCAGGACCCATGCTGGTGGAAGGGAGTCACAGGCTATCTGTCTCTAGGGGTACGGACAGCAGCCTGGCTTGTCCAGGCAGTCTGAGTCCCCATAGTTCCTGCCCTGGTTGGGGAGGCCCTGCCCCACACTGGGGTGCCTGACTTCCCACTGTCCTTGGATATGAGGTGAGGGGCAGCTCTTCACAGAGGATCTACCCAGTGGGGGCCAGAGGTGGCCAGGTCACCCTGAATCCCATCCAGGTCACAGGACTCCTGGGCCCAGTTTCCAGAAGCTCTGGAAGTGGGGTGTGGGGAAGATACTCGGGACCAGATTCATTAGGGTTGTCCTGGAGCCCGTGAATACGGCCATCATGCCTTATTCCCTCACTCCCCGGGGACTCAAATAGGGACAAGAGAAAGGGGGGACTTGTGGGTCTTTCAGAGGGAGTCTAGCTTCCCAATACTGGGTTTGATGTGGATGACTCTTCGTGCTCAGACACTATTTCGTCTGAGGGCTTAGTCGGTAATTTGGATATGCTGCCATCGGGTGGCTGCCCCTTAAAGTCCCTCCCTCCCCGAACACTGAGCAAGCCTGGCATTCAGTTGGGCCACCCCTGAATCCACAGCCATTACGCCTGCCCCAGAAGAGAGTATGTTGGGTTTTGATCCTTGCTTAGGCCAGCTCCTCATGGGCACCCAAGCTCCAGGCTTCCTCTGCCCAGTTGTCCTCACACACCATAGACCCACACACCATAGACCCAGGGGTCCCTAGTCCTAAATAATCCAAACCTGCATTCTGTCCCTCCCAGGTTTCCATCTCCTCAGGGTTCTTCCTGGCCCTGCTGCTGAGCTGAGCTGACCCTTCTCCAAGAGGCCCCAGCACCTTTCTCCACTCCTGGCTAATTCCTTGGATGGGCTCCTGCCCCACCCTCTTCTACTTCCTGGACCCCTTCTTGTCTCCTTCTCTGCCTCTTTTATGGGGCTTCCCCTGCCAAGACTAGGTCCTAAAGATCCTCTGAGAGTTCCGGAGGCAGGCTCAATAAAGGTTTGCTGAATGAAAGGTTGCAAATGAGTAAATGAGTGAGCTCATCTGGCAACACAGTATTATAGCGCACCTACTATGTGCCAGGCTTGTGCTGGGCAGGGAAATGACTGAGTAAAGGAAGAAGTGGCTGTATGGTGAATGGAGGCCTGAAGCATCAAACGCAGAGAAATGGGGAAGCGGGTTTGGGTGCGTAGGGAGTGGCTGCCGTTATCTTTGGGGAGGTATCAAGTCACTTGACCTGGGGCTGACAGAGGCAGTGCTCTGGACAGCACCCAGACCAAAACAGATGACTCACTTACGCTTGGCCTTGGTGAGCCAGCTGCTGTGGGAGGGAGCTGGGCAGGGGGGTTCTGGGGACAGGAGCTGAAATCATGCTGGTGAGGGCACCCTGGGGAGCCAGACAAGGTCTAAACAGGCCCCACCCAGATGGGCCAGTGCCGATCAAGGGGAAAAGCATGGGGACTTGTCCCAGAATGCAGCTGTGACTCACGTACCATGCTTCTACCAGGAGCCAAAGATGCTGCTAAATCAGTCCTGATCCCCGGCAACCCTGGGAAAGAGGTTAGCCTCTCCTTGTGATAGAGGAAGTGAGGAACAAACAGAGACACAAAGTGACTGACCCAAGGTCACCCACCTTCAAAAGAGAGTTGAAACCGACTCAGGTCCTCTTGGCTGGGGCCCACACCTCCCCCTTGGGTAGACATACATTCTTAAGGAGAGAACAAGAAGACGCCGGCCAACGGGGAGCAAATGTTGGAGAAAAGTGGGCACGCAGAGTGGTTTGGCACCTGCAGAGGCTGAGCCAGCCAGGAGTGGCCAGTTTACCCCAATGGGAGGGAGACCTGGCATCTGGGCACACAGGGCTTGGTCACGGGCGGCACTCCCTCTGGCACTCACAGACAAATATCTTCCCCTGTCTGAACCTGAGCTTCCTAGTCTTTAAGAGCACGTGCTCCCAGAATGACCTTCTGACACCAGGGCAGGACGCCCTCAGCAGACAGATGCCCGCCTGCCCCTGTGCCGGGCCCTCCCTGGGGGCACCTGTGCTTATCATTGGCTGGCCAGCTGCAGACACCAATGGCCCAGCCTGGACGGCTCAGGGAGCGGATAAGAATGCCGATGCTCCCTTGTAAGTGGCCGACGCTTTGTCACTTAGGAGGAACATTGCTATCTGTGATGTACCTTTAGACAGGGCAGGCGGGGCCAAGGCCGTTCTCTCCGTGTTACAGACAAGAAAGCGAGGAGAGCGAGGGAGAGAAGCAGCACTTCCTGAGCGAGGCTCAGTGCTGGGGGCCTTCTGTGCATGGGCCCCTGAATCCTCCCAGCAGCTCTAATGGGACCATGTCACAGCCTCGTTGTACAGACCAGGACACTGAGGTCCAGAGACCTCAGTGCCTTGTCCAAGGTCACAGATCTTATAAGAGGTTGAACTTGATTCAAACACAGACCCTCTGAATCGAGATGAAACCTGGGAGTGAGGTGCTGTGCCCTGGTGTGAGTCCAACCCCGCTCCAGGCCTCAGTTTCCTCATCATGAGGAGGGTGGACAAGGTGAATTTATCTTTAAGGCTCCCTCAGCTCTGACAGTTGGGGGTCTGTGACTCTCACATGGAAAGAACACTGGATGTCGAGTCCTCAGAACCAGGCTCAGGCCCCTCACACTGCATCTCACCAACAACAAACCTTGAGCAAGCCCGTTCCCCATTCTTGGGTTTCAGTGTTCTCATCTGCAAGGTGGGGGAGATGGCTCTGGCTTGGCAGCTGTGGCCAGGGTACATGCAGATGAGACCCAAAGGGCACCTGGTGCTGACACCTGGGGACCTGAGGGGGAGGGGGAATCCAAGACCTGGTTTTGGGGTCAGGGGGCTCAAGGGAGCCTCTGGGCTCTCCCACCCTTGGCTAATTTATTATGATGCAAAAATCAGGCTCCAGGGCGGCGGGAAGCAGAGCTAAGCGCCAAGCACGCTTCCATCCTGTTCTGTTCCACATATTTTCAGTATTTATTGTCCCCATATGTGATGCTGAACATTAAAAAACATGTTGCTGAGATTCCTCCAGAAAGGGCTGACATTTCACAATATTCCTCTGATGCCGGGGATTACTGCTCAAGATGATGAAAACGTGGTTTATTCAAAACAGATTGGGGGTGGAAGAAAACAATGGCAAGGCCAGGAAAGGCCCAACATACTCTGCTCTGGTCCCAGGAGAGGTGAGCAGAGCACCCAGGTCAGAAGCCCCAGCCTCAAGGCTCCTCGGGGAAGCTTGGGACCTGGATTCACACAGGGAATTGGCTCAGACAGAGACAGCACCCACCTTGGCCTGCCTGGCTCAGGGAGTAATAGCGACCATTGTTCATGGGGTGCTTCTAAGTGCCAGGCAGGACGTGTCAAGCTGAGGGCTCCAGCATCACTCTTCCCATTTTTAAAAGGAAGAAAATGAGTTTAAGCAACTTGCCCAAGTTCTCAGAAAAGTCAGGATTAAGAGCTCAGGCTTCCATCAAAAGACCTTGTTTTTAACCACAGCCGTGAGGCAGAAGAGTCCCTGGCAAAGAAGCAGCTGATTTGCTGTGTGACTCTGGATAAGTAGCTTTACCTCTCTGAGCCTCAGTTTCCTCACCTGTAAGATGGGGATGACAAGCAGGCTTGCCATGATTACCTCAAAGGGATATTTTGGATCCAATGCGGGAACGTGAGGGGATAAAGAGAGGCATCCAAGCTCTTCTTTCAGTGACATCACTGCGAGAGGGAGCTGAGGTAGCCAGGCTGGATGGGCTGTTCCTTCAAGGGAGCCTGAAGGTGGTGACTTGGGCCCCTGGGCCTGTTTCATGCTCTGCAAAGGGAAGGCTCAGTCTGCTCGAAAGAGGCCCCAGAAGGTCCTGGATGAAGCTTGAGTTTGGACAAACCCAGGTCCTATTCCAGCCCTGCCGTTTGTGACCTTGGGTCTTTCATTTCTCCCAGCCTCAGTCTGCCCATTTGGGCGGCCGATCATGCCTGCTGCACAGGGGGCCACGAATACCAGCAGCCACCGTGGAGAGAAAGCATCTGGCATGGAGTCTAGTCCAAGGGCAGAGTGCAGATGAGGGAGCCCCCTCCAGCACCTTCCATCCTGAGGCAGGGCCTCACTGTCCCATCCGACTGGGTGTTGCACAGCGAGACCCATACAACCTTTCTCACCCCTAGGCCCAGAAAGTGGGCTCCTCCACTGAGAGCCGCGCTTGCACCCTTACCTGGGGCCCAGGAGCAAGCGCGCCATCTCAGGCCCCCTTCTCTCGAGTCATGCACATGCCAGACCACAGTGAGCACCCGACTCTTTCCACAGGCTCCTGTTTTCTGAGTGGCCTTTGTGCCTTTGTGAAACCTTGAATCTACTGTCCCCCTCCACCCTCATTTTATTTAGTCCTTGAGCAACTGGTGGGGTGGAGAAGGTGAGCCCAAAGCTCTTGGCAATGTTGGGCAGTGGTGCCCAGAGCCTTTGGTCCTGCAGACATCTGTGCCTGGAGGTGACGGTGCATAGGTCAGAGGCCCTTGGACAGGCAGCAGGGCCTCAAAGCGCTGCCTGCAGAGCCAGCAGAGGCCCCTGCGCCACGTTCTGCCAAGCCTGGCCTCCCCACTGCAGGCCCGGCCTCCCCAGCTGCCCCACAGACCCCTGGCCTCCAGGCTGTCCCCATCAGGGACTCGGGTGGATGCTGCTGTGGGGTCACTGGGTGTCCCCCATAAGCCAG
Source organism: Rhinolophus ferrumequinum (assembly GCF_004115265.2). NCBI lineage: Eukaryota > Metazoa > Chordata > Mammalia > Chiroptera > Rhinolophidae > Rhinolophus > Rhinolophus ferrumequinum. The sequence continues at coordinate 91,343,644 of NC_046291.1, read as the reverse complement.
GGACAGGCAAGCAAGGACCATTAATGCTCCCTGCAGTGAGGGGGATTCCACCTTCCCGGCTTCACTCAGAGTCCCCATCTTTGCCCTGTTGCTTTTGGCGGGGAGTCTGAGGTCTCCAGATACATAACCTCCTTCATTGCTTCCTTCCAGAGCCCTCAGCTAACGTACCAGCTTTCTTACCAGGCTTCTTACTGGGCTGCTGGTGTCTGGAGGTTGCCCTCTTGGACCCAGCTTGCCTTTTCCTCCTTCCTCCACTGGCTGAACCTCTCTCTCATTCTCCACTTACAGAGTGCTCACCGGAAGGAAGCAGACCAGTGCCCACAGCACACATTCCAGCGGGGAGACAGCAAGCACATGGACACGTGTGCTACCGCAAGTCCTTCGGAGGGAACCAAAGCACGGAAAGGGCGAGGGTGCATTGTGAACAGGGAGGAAGAGAAAGCCTCTCTGAGGAGGAGCACATGGAAGAGGCCTGAAGGAGTGAGGAGACAGGGAGACCTGGGAGGTGGGAGTTCCAGGCAGAGGGAACAGCAAAGGCTCGGAGACACACAGACCTGGTGGGTGTGAGAACCAGGGAGAAGGAGGCTTGTGAGGCTGGAACAGAGCAAGCAAGGGGCAGCCGGTAAGGAGAGGGAAGGGGAGGGGAAGTGTGGGGGGGAGGGGAGAGGAGGGGAGGGGAGGGGCAGGGAGGAGAGAAGGGCAGATGAGAGGAGGCCACATCAGAACCTGAGACTGTAATACAAGCAGGGCAGAAGTCACAGGTAGTCGCCTCCCTCATTTACATGGGTGGGGAGGGGACAGCAGATGTGTGAATGGAAGTTTGGAGCACAATCACGTTCCATGATGGAGTCCCTGCTCTGTGTAGGGTTTCAGCTCCGATCCCCAAAACCGTCCTGAGAGAGAGGTCGGTACTGTGATTCTGGGATTCAACTCGGTGAGAAAACCGAGGTTCCAAAAGGTTGTGTCACTTTCCTAAGCTCATGAATCTTGGGACTCAATCCCCAAACGGGATGACTTCAGAGCTGCCTCTCCTCAGGCTGGGAGTGGGGAGTGGGGATCGGGCTGGCAGCTGAGACTGGAAGCCACCAAGGCAGCTCCAACTGGCCCCTGCCCCGCCCCACCCCCAGTCCACAAATAGGGCACAGAGACGGAAAAAGGAGCTGGGCCTCAGTTTGATCGTTTGCGCCCAGAGGGATTGGATCAAGGGTGCTGGGTCCTGCAGGTTCCTTTCTGCCAGACCCCGGTCCTGGGAAGTGGGGTTCATGGACCCACCCGCAGAGGCCTTGAGCCACTGCCAAGCCTCTGGGACGAGCTGGAGCAGTGCTCTGCCTGGCTCCACCAGTCTGCGCTCAGTGGGCATCACCGTGCCCTGGGCACTGCCCACGGCCTCCACAGGAACAGGTGTCGTCGCAGGCAGTTGTGACATTCCAAATGTTTAACACTGGGATCCTTATGGAAATTAAAACATCCACCTAAAGTTTTTAAATATGACCCCTTTATTTGTCAGATATACTGTACCTATCACCAGTACTGCTTACCCAGTGATGCAAGTTATAACACAGATTGTTCACCAAATCAATCTGAATTTCCCTTCAGATTGTTCCCCAGACATGATTGGTAAGATCTTTTGTCAGCTGTGGCTGTCGCCAGATAAATGATGCCAGTGTCTCTGCCCTGATCCGAGGCAGAGACCCTCATCCAACACTCCCACCACCGTGCCCATCGTGCTGAGCCTTTAGGGCCCAGGTGGCCAGCACACCTGGATGTCAGAGTTTCTCACATGGTCTTTTCCCAGACAGCCTACTCTGGACCCTGCCTACAAGCCACCATCAGGCTGCCTGACCTCCCACCTGCTCCACCGGGAGAGGCCACACAGCCCTCGCAGACAGACTGCCCTCTCAGTCCACTCAGCGGCTATGGGCCCCCCACCCAGGTCTGCTACCCACCACAGTGGCCCCTAGCAATGCCATTCAGTGACTCGGAAGGTCAATATGTAAACAAAGGCTCTCTACCAACTAGGATGGAAAGGTTTCGTTCTTTCAGCAGCTGGTCTGACCAAGGCGTGTATGTCCAGGCCCCACCCCCACAGACACCTCAGGAGGGGGGGGGCGGGGGGGAAGGTTCTGCGTGATAGGTGTATATCCCAGGCAAGCCCCTCCACCTGGGCTGGGAGTGCAGTAAATCACCTGTAGAGGGAGGGGCAGAGGTCCTGGAAGAAGGGAGGCAGACCAAGCTCTGGCAACATCTTGACTTTCCTTCCTGCTGTCAGTCCTGGGATGACCGTCTCGGGGAGGGAGGCTGCAGCTCACCCGGCTCTCCCACTGCTGCTGCTGCTGCGGCACTGTCCACACGGGTGGCTGGTGTCTAGCCCCAGGCGAGCCTCCCACAGAGACCCCTTCTCCCCTCTGCTTTCTCGATGTCTGGGAGGTCAGGGGTCAACACCGGCCAGTCAGCTGTGGAGGCTCCCAGAAAGGGTACTGGGAGGGGCTGGATAACATCTCACCCAACTCTCCCTGACACCCACAGGCAAACTAAGCCCAAGAGTGGAAACGCTCTCCTCCCGCATCTGACTTGGAAGTCCGCAAGTGCAGTTTAAATCCATCAGCATGTGTACTGGGGCTCCAAGGGACCAAGGGGCCCCCAGCTCTGGCGTTAATGGACCATGTGGTCTTGGACAGACTCACACATCTCTCTGACCTTCAGCTTCCTCATTCCTTCCTTCAACAATATACAAGGAGCCTTATTATGTGTTCGGGATTTGGGGACACACACGTGTACAGAAAAATGACAGATACACACATCAAAAGCAAAGCCCTCAAGGTGCTGAAGTCTGCGAGGCCGTCAGAAAATAGAACAGCAAATAAACACAAATTTACTGCAACGGATGATGTGTGCCATGGAGGAAAGAAAAAAACAAAAGCAAGAAAGGTGAGCGTAGGGAGTGAGAGGAGAGGTGAGAGCTGCATTAGAGCTGGACTGGAAAGGCCGGGGAGATGCTGTGTGAGCAGAACCCTGAAAGGCAGGCCAAGCAACCCACAGCCAGTGCAGAGAATGAGGCAGGAGCGCCTGACACATCTGAGGAAGAGCCAAGAGCCCGGTTGGCAGAGAGAGCTGGGGAGACAATGGGAAGGCATGGCTAAGGCCCTTGGGAGGAGTCTTGATTTGCTCCTAGGGAGGTGAGAGCCCTTTGAGGATTTTATTCCGGGGAGTGGTGACACCTGCCTTCCCTGGTGAGAGGGTCTGGTCTGCCATTTGGAGGTGACTGCAAAGGGATGGGCAGTGAGCAGGGAGGGACGCAGGAAGAGCTGTCCTCAACAGGAGCGATGGCAATGGTGGTGCTGTAAGAAATGACTGCAGTGAGATCCAACTGGAAGGTAGGTCTGTACAATGGCAGTAAGGTCACCTCCCTGGCCTAAGGTGACTATGAGGAGCAGAGGTCACACCCTGGGCCCTAATTGGGGTCCATCTCACCTCCAAAGCCTAGAATAGAGCTCACAGAGTACCTGGTCAACCTCTTCATGTGCAATGAGGATTCAGAGCAAGACTCTGCCCCAGGCCACACAGCCAAGTAAGTAGCACCACACCATGAACTGCGACAGCCTTTCCCAGGTGCCCCACTCATGGGAACCTACCTGGGCAGCTGGCACCAGGTAGGGCTGCCAGGTTTAGCAAATAGAAATACAAGTTAAATTTGAATTGCAGGTAAACAATGAGTAAATTTTTTAGTATAAGTATATTTCATGCAATATTTGGGGGCTCTGTCCTGGAAGTCATGGGACCTGGTCCCTATTGTCTGATTACCTAGAATAGGTCACTGGCCTCTGTTTCCCAATTCTATGTGGGCTCCATTCATTTCAGGAAGTATGTACTGAGTGCCTACTATGTGCCAGGAACTAGGTGGAGCTCTGTGAGTTCAAAGGTAAGTTAGACACACCCCAGGAGGGAAAATAACAGGGCAATTGAGGCAAATGATAACTGTACAGGAAAGGAGGTGTTGCAGAGCAAAGTGCTTCACGAATGGATAAGGCAGTGGCTAAGAGCATAGAATTCCAACCCCAGTCCTGCTACTTACACTGTGTGATACTGGACAGCTTCATTAACCTCTCTGGAGTCTTGAATCCATTCCATGAAATCAGCATTTTTTTCCTTGCACATTCTGTGTTATGCTATAGTTTTAGTTATGCTATCAAAGTTTAGCTTGTTTTACTAACACTCAATGGTGGCAAGTGGGGATAAAATAGAGAGTATATGACTATAAATTTTATAACCCCTATGGCCATTAACTTGAAAGTAGATAACAAGTGTCTGTATCCTTTAGTTTTTAGTACAGTAGTTTAGTAATAACCCCTCCTTCGTGCAACCTGAGATACTAGAGTATAATCAAGAGCAGGCTATCTGGGTTGAAATCCCAGCTCCACCACATGCTCAGCTATATGACCTCGGACAAGCCTTAGTTCCTGCCCCCACCCCCTACCCCCTTTACCTCTAGAGAAGAAATCAGAAGAATCTTCTCTGGAATCTGAAGAAGAAAGACCCAGAGTTCTGCCAAACCATGTAGCTAATCACAGAGCCCACGATTAATACCAGTGAGCTCCGAGCCTCTGCTCAGTTTTGTTGTCTCTCATCCTAAATATGAGGATTCCAGACACCTGGGAACTGCCTCCAGTGGAAAAGTCACCAAAACAATCAATGGGGAAAGAAAACATCAGGAACTATCATTAATACCACAGGAGGAAAGAGATTCTGTTACATCTGTGAAACAAGAAGAGGATGCCATAAAAAAGGAACATTCAGAAAATGCACACACAAAAAAGTGAAGTCTTAGAAATTAAAAACATGTGGCAGAAGTTAGAAAATCAAGTGGAAGAATTTACCCAGATTATAGAGCACAAAGGCAAAAAGATACACCATATAAAAGAAAATATAAAATGTGAAGCCTAACCCTAAGATCTTTGAATAATAGACATTCCAGAAAGAGCGAATGGAGAGAATAGAGAAATGGAGGGGAGAAAGTCATCGCTGAAATAATTCAAGGAAATTCCCCAGAACTGAAGAACACGAATTCTAGAAAGGAAAATAAATTTAAAAGCCCAACACAATAAATGAAAATAGATCCATCCAAGGTACATTCTTTGGATATTCTGAATACTGAGCCAAAAAAAAGATCCTCTCCTGTTAAGAGAAAGGAGAAAAAAAAAAGTCTCATAGGAAAGATTAGGAATATGTATGGCTTCAGTCTTCTCAACTGTTTTGGAAGCCAAAACACAAAGGAATAAAATCTTCAGATTTCTGAAGGAAAAGTATTTCCAACCTACAATTTTACACCCAAGCAAACCACCAATCGCAGACACAAGCATTCCAGTCAGGCAGTGTCTCAACAAGTTTACCTACTGTGCATGTTTTCTCCAGCAACTGCAGGAAGATGCACTCCACTAAAAAGAGGGAGTAAACGAAGAAAAAGAAGAGATGGGATGTAGGAGAGAGCTGAGGGACTCCCCAAGATGATGGAGAAAGGAAGCAGCATGATGGCACAGAGAGGGCAGCTGGACCAGACTGGACTGATGAAACTGACAGAATGTCTGATGTAAATGAACATCTTGAAACAAGATTTAGATGACTGGCAGAATTGGGGGTACAATTTGTGACAGGTACTTTGAAAACTAAGGAAACACTGAGAGACAGAGAGAGAGCATTGTTGACAACAGGGAAAACAATAAGTTGTTCAGTGAAGGAAAAGTGTCCCTAACGTTCTGTATGATTCAGGTATAGCTAGTGTTGATAGTCATAATAATTTGATTTATAATAATATCTAAGTAAAATAGCTATATGAGGTCTGACAATTAAGTTTGTGAACTCACCCTAGAAAAAGTGCTACATCCCTCATTGCTGAATATCACTTCAGTCATCTTCGAAGTACTCCCCTGGGGAAGCTATGCACCGACACCAGTGCCTAGTCCACCTTTCAAAGCAATTTTGGAACTCTTTTTCTGGAATGGCCATCAGCACTGTAGTCACATTGCCCTTGATGTCCTGAATGTCATCAAAATGTCTTCCTTTCAATGTTTCCTTTATCTTTGGATAAAGAAAGAAGTCCTTGGGGGCCAGATCAGGTGAGTAGGGAGGATGTTCCAATACAGTTATTTGTTTACTGGCTAAAAACTCCCTCACAGACAGTGACGTGTGAGCTGGTGCATTGTCGTGATGCAAGAGCCATGAATTGTTGGTGAAAAGTTCAGGTAGTCTAACTTTTTCACGCAGCCTTTTCAGCACTTCCAAATAGTAAACTTTGTTAAGTGTTTGTCCAGTTGGTACAAATTCATAATGAATAATCCCTCTGATGTCAAAAAAGGTTAGCAACATCGTTGCAACAAGTTTGGGAACTTAATTGTCCACCCTCATATGTGGGAATGGGATGGCATGTGTGTATGTGCCCATGTGTTTGCTCAGACAAGGAAAAGAAAGAGCGTAACTTTCATCGTGCTTGGCTGGAGGTTAATAGATGATGGTTAAACTGAAAAATCAAGAACTAGCCATATGTAGGGCTGGCCCAGTAGCTCAAGCAGTTGAAGCTCCGTGCTTCTCACTCCAAAGGCTGCCTGTTTGTTTCCCACTTCTCGACTCCCGCAAGGGATGGTGGGCTCCGCCCCCTGCAACTAAGGTTGAACACAGCACCTTGAGCTGAGCTGCCACTGAGCTCCCAGATGGCTCAGTTGGTTGAAGTGCGTCCTCTCAACCACTAGGTTGCTGGTTCAACTCCTGCGAGGGATGGTGGGCTGCACCCCCTGCAACTGGACCTGGAGCTGAGCTGCGCCCTCCACAACTAAGACTGAAAGGACAACAACTTGACTTGGAAAAAGTCCTGGAAGTACACACTGTTCCCCAATAAAGTCCTGTTCCCCTTCCCCCCCAAACAAACAAAAAACAATCAAAAACAAAACAAAGAACTAGCCATATGTATATGTATTATATTTAGAAACAATGAGTTCAAATAGTTGAAGTAGACACCCTTGGGAAACAGGAAATGAGTGATGGGTCCAAGGTTGCTATTTTTCATAATAAGCCTTGTAAAACTAGTTGGTTCTAAACTATGTACATGTGTGGCATCGATACAAAAAAAATTTTTTTTTTAAAGATTTTATTGGGGAAGGGGAACAGGACTTTATTGGGGAATAGTGTGTACTTCCAGGACTTTTTTCCAAATCAAATTGTTATCCTTTCAATCTTAGTTGTGGAGGGTGCCGTTTGGCTTCAAGTTGTCCTTTCAGTCTTAGCTGTGGAGGGCGCAGCTCAGCTCCAGGTCCAGTTGCCGTTGCTAGTTGCTAGTTGCAGGGGGCGGAGCCCACCATCCCTTGTGGGAGTCGAGGAGTGGAACCGTCAACCTTGTGGTTGAGAGCCCACTGGCCCATGTGGGAATCGAACCGGAAGCCTTCGGAGTTAGGAGCATGGAGCTCCCACCGCCTGAGCCACCAGTCAGGCCCACAAAAAATGTTTTTGAAACCAAAAAGAGAAGGTAGGAGAGAAGGAAGGGAAGGGAGGAGGAAGAAAGGGAGGGAGAAAAAGAAAAGAAAAAGTGGAAAGAAAGGGAAAAGACAAAAGAGAACATAGGACACAAAATAAAAAAGACTGGGGGGAACTTCCCACCAACAGCACCCTCTAGGTGAAGAAATCACAGGTAATTTTTCTTCTTTCGTCTTCTCAGTTTGGGCCAAGTCTTGACAGTCAGCACCTACTACTATGTGTTTGATCAGAGACTACAGAGCCAGTGCTGCCTGGCTGGCAGCCCGGTGCTGGCCCGTGCAGGGCCCAGGCCTCCAAGACCCTGCCGGGATGAAGGGAGTGGGACAGCCAAGCGCCTGTGAGGACCAGCAGAGCTGAGAGTGCCCACGCTGGCCCTGGACGGGCCCCCATTCCATGGGAAGAAAGGGATCGGGGCAAAGCCCTGCAAAGAGCATCTGAGCGGGGTGCAGAGGTCCCCACTTCAAAGCCCCACACTAATGCCTCCCGACAAGCGTGGCTGAGCCCTGGATGTTCCCTCACCGCGGACAGCGTCCGTTCCCAGGCAAAGCCAAGGAGAGCACGGCGGTGTGAGGCCAAGCGTTGGCCTGGTATGGAATGTGATTTCACACCCAGGCCCACAGCCAAGCATTCATGCCCATCCAGGGTTGGGGTCACTTTGGACTGGCTGGTCACAGGGTATTGCCCCAAACACAGGGTATTGCCCCAAACACCCTTCCTCTTTCCACCATGGTGGCTCTTGGGTCCCCACCCCAACCCCATCCTTCAGCCCATCCACCAGGTCTCAGCTCATTTCCCTCCCAGACGGAGCGGGCAGGAGCATGGATGGAAGGAGAGCAGGTTTGGAGCCGCACAAAAGCCTGCTCTGTCACTTGCTCTAACTTTGTGATATTAGGCAAATTATTTAACCCCTGGTCCTCAGCCTCCTTCATCTGTTAACATGGTGATCATATCCTCATTGCAGGGGTGTTGTGACTTCATAAATAACACAATACTATGGCCTAGCACGTAGCAGGATGTCTCTTTCCGTTGTCTGTTACTGCCTACCTGAAGCTGAACAGCTTCAAATAGCAGCCATTTTATTTGCTTATGACTCTTGTGGGTCAGGAATTTTGGCAGGCTTGATCAGAAGTTCTTCTGCTCCACACGGCATCAGTGGAGGTTCATTTAGCTGCTTCAGCAGGTCTCTGACTTAGCTGGAAGGTCCAGAATGGCTTCAGTCACATGGCAGGCAGTCGATTCTGGTTGCCAGCTGGGCACTCAGCTGGGGTTGCCGGCTGGGGGCGTCAGTTCTCCTACAAGCGGGACATTCCATGTGGCTGCTGGGTTCCAAGAAGGAATGTTCCACGATGCAAAAGAAGAAGTTGCAAATCGCTTAAGGTCTGGGGCAGGGCTGGGAAGTTACAGTGCCACTTCCAGCACATTCTATTGCTCAAAGGGTAGCTTGCATCCAAGGGGAGAGGAAATAGATCTAACCCTTGATGAGGAGGGCAGCAAAGAATTTGCAGCCGTCTTTCTTCCACCGCAGTAAATAGAGTCGTTCTTATTCCTGCCCCTTCTTGCCCAGGGTCCACGGGGTAGCTAAGGTCTATTATAACATAGCTGATGATCAACACCCTTTTGTACATTCAGTTATTCAACAACTAATATTTATTGAGCGCTTATTATATGCCAAGAATACAATCAGTGAGCAAGAAAACAGTAGATGCTGCCCCACAGGAGGTTAGACCCTTCCTGAGGCGACAGAGCTTTAAAGCCGTCAATGATAATACAGCGTGCTGTGAACTGTACAGGGGGCCTCCGAGGGCAGAGAAGAGAGAGCCACCTGGCCCTAGGTGATGAAGGTCTCCACGGGCAGGACACCTAAGCAGAGGCTGGAGAAGGAGCTGGGTCGGCCCGGAGGAAGAGGATGCTGCTTTATATGTGTCTTATTATTATTTAGGTATGGTTTAGCCAACAGCTCCGGAGAAAACTGCCATTGAAAAGATACCTGGTTATACTCACAGATCCCAAGAAAAGGGGCATGCCACGTCATGGGGTGGCCTCCCACAGAAGCACTGGGTTTGGTCAGGAGGCAGAGGGATCAAGGGGAAAATGCGGGCAAGAGCCTTTATTGTGGTTTCCGCAGGAAGGAATGGGCGAGGCAGGGTTCAGCAGGCTTAGGAATGGTTCGTTGGAGTCATTTCCGTGGCTCCAGGGCCCATGGGCTGTCTCTGGTCGCCTGGTACCTGGCCCTGAGGGATGAGGGCAGGGCAATAGGCCCAGAGTGCGAGAGCCCCTTAGAGAAGGTGGTAGTGGGTGGCCCTGGATTGGTCGGCTTGCATCTGAAAAACACACTTGCTTTTGTTTACTAGCTCTAGGAATTACCCTGGGAGAAGCAGTCTCTCCAGGGTCAGCAAGACCCCAAATGTTAAAACATCAGAATAAAAGACTTGGTTAAACAGATGCTCCTGGGGCAGGAGACAGAACTGAAAGAAAGAGGACAAGTGTGGCCAGAGCATGGCTGGGGGTGTCTGCGTGACCGGGTGGGGGGCTTTGCTGAGAGCGAAGGGTGCCCACTGAAGGGATGTAGACAGGCAGGGGACATGATCCAATTTTAACTTCACAAAGCCCACTCTGGCCGAAGGGGAGAGAACGGGTGAGATCTGTGCACTGGGCTGAGAGAAGGCACACCGATCTAAGTGAGAGGTGGTGGTGTGTGAAGGACGCAGGACGGTGGGGATGAGAGAAGTGCCCGGGGGAGTGGGGAGGCCTCGAGAGTGCTCAGGAGCACCAGTGCCCCATTAAGGAGAGGCTGGCGCGGGGCTGGGGGTGGGCACCAATGGGGTAGGGGTGGGGGAGGTGCCAAGTGCAATGAGGTTCCCGGCCCGAAAGTGAGTCTGGACCTGCTGTCCTTCACGTACGTGGTCTGTGAGCAGCACTGGGGTAGGGGCATGAAGGCCAGAGCACGCGGGACCTCCAAATGGAGATGTCCTGTTGGCATTGCTTGTGTCCGTCTACAGTCCAGAAAAGTGGTCTGGCCTGGAGATACCAAACTGGCTGTTGGCACAGTCAGACAGGCCTGGTTGTACTTCAGTTACCGACAACTTTCAAATCTAAGATGCCTGTAACAACAAAGGTTTTTTTCTCGCTCCATCTGTGAGCCATTGAAGATTAGGTGGGATCCTGGACAGCATCTCAGAAGGGCCCTGGTTTCCTTCCTCCATGAATAGTATCCCAAAGGCTATGGAATCTGAGCTTCCCATCCCTACCCAAGGCCACCCAAGACCTGACTCTTGTACACAGTTGGTGTAGGTACCACTGGGGCAGATCCTCTGAAACTAACTGCTGGCCCAAGCCCAGTGGAATTGGTTGGGGGGTTGTAGGCCCTCTGGGCTGCAGGGAAGGCTGGGAAGGCTAGTGGTCCAGCCTGCAGCTTCCATGGGTGTCAGAGCAGGACCAGGGACAGACAGCCCCTGGAGTCAGTGAACTCATACTATTTTGCATCTTTCTTCTTATTCTCCCCAAAATGCACGTTCCAAGAGAAACTGTCCAGCTGGCCGCATATAGTCTTGTGCCCACTCTGAGGTTATGTCCACTGTGGGGAATGGGGGCCCTGCCATCAGAGCAGGGATGCCGAGAAGCCACAGCACTACACATGTCCACCGCCACTCTCACCACTAGGCTGTTTGGGCGTGTTGTTTGTTTGCTTTTACTTTTTTAATTGCGATATAACAAGCATATGTTAAAGTGCATACATTGAAGTGCACATTTCAATATTTTTTCGTGTCATTACACTCGTGTAGCCAGCACCCAGATCAAGATACAGAAAGCCAGCACCAGAAAGTTCCCCATCAGCCACCTTCCCAGTCCAGAGGCCCCCAGACGTGCCCACCCTTCTTATCTCCATCCCCTATTCTAGAGGTCTGTTCTTGACCTTCATGTAGCTAGAATCTGTGTATCTGGCTACCATGGCTCCTCACTGTGGCTGTGAGGTTCACTCACATTGTTACATGCAGCTCGTTTGTTCTTTTTCACTGCTATGTAGCATTCCATCATGCCACTACACCACCGTTTATTTACTGGTTCTCCTCATGATGGATGTTTGGGATGTTGGCACCATATATTTTTGTCAAACTGAGCCTGACTCTTCTAGAAGGAAGACACACACTGAGGCAAGTGCGAGAAGTCAGGCTTTGCATTTCAAGCCTTGGCGTTCTCGGCAGCTCCATGTTCATCCTTCTGGCCTGGGCCCCTCCCTCCACGGCAGCCCCTAGCACAGCATCTCGCACGCGCAGGTGCTAAGATGTGCTGTGGGGGGAATGAGGCAAATGCGTCGTCATCCTGAACTCCTGGCCCAGTGTGCTCTGTGCCTTTCCCTGGTGGCTGCCCCCTTCGAGAGCTCTGCTCCTGACCACCCAACAGATAGGTTGGCGTCTCCTATGGCACAGTGACGAAGTCAATCCCTGAGGGCAGATACTATCTGTGGCTGTCACGGGACCAGCACATAGGTCGGGCTCCAGAAATATGTGTGGAATGGATGGTACTGAATTGAGTTGACACAGGGATGCCGCCGCAGGCTGGAGGACGGTGAGAGGGACGTGACTTCCAAGCTCCCAGAGACCTGATCCCCCTGGGCGTTGGGCCAGGTTCTGGTCTGGCAAGGACAGTGACGGACTCTGTGTCTGTTTTTGCTAGTCAGCAGAGGACTGTGTCTTCATTCCCTCGGGCGAGGCCCTCACAGCCTGGACGGTCAGGAGACTGAAAACGAGGAAGGAAAGCAGGGAACAACCTCTTCTGACCCCTTCCCGTTGGCTTTTCAGCCCAGCTGGCCACCCTTGCCACCGTGATGAGAACCACAGTGGCCTTGCTCTCCCAGGAAAACCCAGTCATGCACCCTCCTACCCCACCTCACCCCAGTTGAAATTGTTGCAGATCTCTACCAGCTCCTAGGAGTTCAGGCATGGGAGGGTCAGGGGGTTGTGCAGACTGAGCTCAGAGGGAGAGCTGAGGTGGTTTGCACAGTGGGGGTGGGGCAAGACACCCAACTCAGCACCTCTCCTGACAAGCACAGAGGGCTGTCAGAGTTAGGAGGCGGGCATTGAGATTTGGAACCTACTAGACTCAGATGTAAATCCCAACTCTGCTAGCTACTGACTGTGTGACCTGGGGCAAGACACTTCACCTCTCGGACCTCAATTTTCTTCTTGGAAAATGGGACTAGACCTACACCTCAGAAGGCTGTAAAGAAGATTACATCAGAGATGTCCTGTGAAAAGCCTGGCACAGGAAAGGGGCTGGCAATCCCTCTATCCTCACCTTCTGATCTCTGCCCATTGGAAAGAACTGGACCAAGGTGAGTAAATGGGACCCAGAAGCCCAAGAGCAGATTCAAGTTGGTCAGCATCTGAGATCGGTCCTCGGAGCTTGGGGAGAGGGGCCTCCCTTCTTCTAATCTGTCCTAAAACCTAGCTTCCGGGAGCAGCTCAGAGCATTGCTTTTTGAGAAAAGTGCCAATCCTCAAACCAAAAGCTGGAAATGGGAAGATATCAAAAGAAGAATCAAGACGACAATCAAGTTGACTTCCTTGGACTAGGGCAGTGATTATAATAAGTGAATGAATGAATGAATGAGTGAATGAATGGATGGAGAAATTGAAGAAGTGAGTGAATTGAAGAACATCAGGAATAAGAGCCAACACGTAAAACCCGTGTGTGTGGTGCGCACTCTTCACAAGTGTGTGTCTCACTAACGCCTCACAAAGGTTTATGAAGTAGGTACTATTGTCATTCCCATGGCACAGTTGAAGAAATTGAGGCACAGAAAGGTGACGTGACCTGCCAAAGGGCAGCCAACCTGTAAGTGCTGAGCCCAGAACTGTAAGCCCAGGCCACTGGCTCCTGAAGCCTGACCTTACTGCTCCTTGAGGAGTGTGAATTGGGTGGATGGATGGATGGATGGATGGATGGATGGATGGATGGATGGATGGTGAGCATTGATGACTGCAGAAAATGGGCTGATGCCTGAGGTTAATTGCTGATCTGTTCCAGGAGGAAGGGAGGTCATGAAGTCAGGAGTTAGATGATGTTAACAGGTGCCTGGAAACGAAATGCTCCCCTTCTCCCTCCACCTTTCAGGCTCCTTGATGCTGCCGAAAGTCCCACAATTCCCAGTTCATTTCTTCAGGGTACATTGTACTCTCAGCCAACTTACGTTTAAACTTCAAATCCCATGGCAGGGACCCCTCTGCGGTCTGGGCAGTCTCTGGGAACCACGGCGTCAGATGCACCCCGCTCTGGGGGAGGGCGGTGCTAAGATGGAGGTGTTCCGGGCAGGCCTCTCAGCTGGGAGGATGTGGAAGCATCTCCTCCCCAGCTCCAGGGAGGGTGGCCATGACTGGGCCACCACCTCACTCCCTCCTAAGCAACAGGGTCCCCACACTCCTGGTGGACAGTGGAAAATGAAAACAGCCAGCCTTGCTGTAAGCAAACCGGACTGCAGCCCCTCCCTCTGCTCTCAGCTTTTCTGCTGCCAGAAGGCTGGGTGTCACATGGTGTCACCACAGCAGGAGTCACATGGAAGCTGCCCCCTGCTTGGCATCCTGTGGGCAAGGACGCCTTCCCACCCTGCCTCATGGGACAATCCTCCAGGCCAGCTCTTCACTACGGCCTCCAACTCAACCTGAAGAACACCAGCTAGTCCCCGGGTCTCAGTTTCCCCATATGTCAAATAAGAAACATAACCTGCCCCATCTACCTCTTGCAGGTAATTGGTACTTGTTACCTGCGGGGGAACCTCACTTCAATTGCTCCTTATCTGTGCTGGTCATTGTTCTAATCACTCTACACATAAAACAAGTTTAACTTTCACAAAACCTTATAAAATAGGTCATATTATCCCTCTCCGGATTTATAGGTGATGCAACCAAGGCACAAAAGGACGACAGCATTCAAGTCAGGGGTCTGGCTGCAGAGTTTCTGTTCCCAACGTCTCTCTAGGCCGCCTCCACCTGGAGCCCAAGCTAGCGCTGCGCTCCGCCCTGCTCGGCCCCGCCCCCTCGCAAGAGTCTCCACCCCCCTCACCCTCAGCCTCCTGCCGTGGACGAGAGCATCCCGGGCTGACTATGAAGAGGATCCTCTTTGTCTGCACCAGAGGTCTGCCACCCCTCCCCTGAGTCCTTCCCTGAGCCAGCGGAGCCGCCTTCAGCCTCACTCTTCTGCCCTGACCCTTCCTGCCCAGCGCCAAAGTCTGCTTCTCCTTGACCTCTGGCAAGTCCACTGATCTCTGACAAATCCCTCCACTTCCTGCCTCCACACCATGCCCTATGGAGGAGGCTGCCGTGACCTCACTCCTGACTCCTAGTCTCAGAGGAGGGGTCAGCGTTCTGTCGTCCTCTTCTGCCCCCGTGTCCGCTCAGAGATGACAGGGGCTTTCCGCTGTGTTCAGGGAACAGAGGAGACCCCATGTGAGGCTAAGCGCCCGAGGACCCAGGGGATGGGGGGAGGGGGTGAGGGTGCTGCAGGAGCACAAAGGGGATCTTTGGGGAGCGACATGCTCCTAGCACGGCCAGGGATGTCCAGAGTTGGCCCTGCAGTGGGAAGCTGTGAAGAAGTGATGGGGCACTGGCTCCAGAAACTCCAGGGAGGATGATCTCCCTCCAAATCAGAAGAAAGACCAAGTTTCATTTGATCACAGCAGAGTTCGGGGACAAAGGGGACTGCATGTGATTCAGTGTTTTTATTTCTTTAACTCTTGCTTTAAATGGTGTTCCTTTCTTGTTTGTGTGTCTTAGGGTGTTCGGGTAACAAATTATGCTGTTATTTCAACATTGTGTTATAAAAATCTCTTCATTGTTTTAATATTGTGTTTTGGGAACGTGGTTAAAAGTTTGATGTTTCTGTGGATGACACTTGAGAGACATCTAACTTCTGCAGCCAAACCCAAAAACCAGTTTTCCTAGGTGCAGGCACAGTGCTGAGAAGGAAACACCAACCCTAAAAATGCAGCCTTGCAAATCCAGATCTGCACAGAACTGCAGGGAATAAAGAGAAGCTAAAATAGGCTCCAGAGGGTCTGGGGGTCTGGGAAGGCAGAGAGGAGAGAAGGAAGGAAGGAGGAAGAAAATCAAGAAGCGCTGAAAGGGACACGGCTTGGGGAAACTTTGAGGGGGGGGTAGTATTGGCATGGCCGGCTTGAAGGACAAGCATTCCAAGGGGAGGAACCTAGGAGCAACGTGGAGGTGAGACCAGGCTCGGTGGCGGAGCAGTCAGCACCCTGCTTGTCTCAGGAAACCAAGCACATGGAGGGAGGTATAATAGCAGGTGATCCTGGGTTCACTAAGGAAATGGGGAAGGGCTTGTTAAGATATAAAAAGCACAGGACATAAATAAAAAGAACTATAAATTTAACAACATTAAAACAAAACAGTGTTCTACCAAAAAAAAAAAATACATTTAAAAAATTAGCAGATAAGCCACAAACTAAGGGAAGATATTTATAATGCACATGTCTGACAAAAGATTGGTGTCTAAGTAATATAATGAACTCTTACAATTGGAAGAAGACAAACAGCCCAGTTGAAAAATGTGCAAGCAATACAAATAGGCAATTTGGAGAAAAGAAAACCTAAATGGCCAGTAAACATATGAAAAGGCATTCAGTCCCAATATCAATCATGATATATTATGATTAAAATTAAATAAATTAAAACCGTAATAAGGTACCATTTATCAAAAATAAAAAGTCTGACAATAGTAAGTGTTGGTAAGGATATGGAGAACCAAGAACTCTCACACCTCGTTTGCACCTCCACTGGGAGGGCAATTTGGCAATAACAGTGCAGTTGAGGATACCGACGTCCCACAGCATGGCAGCTCTGCTCCTTATGTGTGGTGTGTTTTAAGAACACACTACAAATTCTTTGCTACTCCTCTTATCCAGAGGTGAGGCCTATGTTTCTTCCCCTGGAAAATGAGTTGGTCTGTGACTGCTTCCGTCAGTGAGTTCAGTGAAAATGACGTTACAGGATGGAAGAGGCCACACAGCTCTGCCTTCCTTGCTGGGACGCTCACTCCTGGAGCCCCAAGCCACCATATAAGGAGTCTGACAACCCTACGACCACTATGCTGGAGGGAACAAAGATAGGTGCTCCAGCAAACAGGCTTGCTGAGCTCTGCCTTCCGCCATCCCTGCCAAACCGCCTTCCAGGCCATCTCAGAGTGACCCCACCGAGTGACTCCAGTCAATGTCATGTGGTACTGGAGCATCCCCCAGCTGAGCCCTGCCCCAAATTTCTACACACAGCGTGGTGAGATATAACGAAATGTTGTTGTTTGAAGCTACGAAGTTTTGGAATCATTTGTTATGCAGCCACAGATAACTGGAACCATATCCAACAGAAATCCATGCACATGTGCACCAAAAGATACGTACAAAAATGTTTATTATATCACTGTTTGCAAAAGCAAACAATTGGAAACAACCTAAATCTCCATCAAGAGAAAAATAAGATTTTTAAAATCATGATATGTTCATACAATGGAGTACATTTCAGCAGTGAGAATGAGTGAATTGGAGCTACATGTGTCGACGTGACCATCTCAGAACAGCACTGGGCACAAAAGCAAGTTGCAGAAGGATATGTACAGCTTGGTAGCATTTATATGCAAAACAGTACAATACTTTGTTTATGGATGCTGATCTATATAGGAAAAATACAACCACATGCAAGGGAATGAAGAACAGCAGATTCATTATGGTGGAGATGGGACGAGGAGGCTCCGCTGGGAGCTCCAATGTTCTTGGTTGCTTCATTTCTTTAAAGAAAATCTGAAGTAAATATGAAAATATGTTTGGCTATGACAAAGCTGAGAAAAAGGGTCCTGCAGGGGGATATTTCAAATATGTCACAACTGCTAAGACAGTGGCACCCAGGCGTGCCCCACTTCCTGTCCCTGGGTTGGGCATTAACCCTTTAAGTTGCCAGATGGCAGAGATGCCTAGGAAGGTCCAAAGGAGGAGCCCTCAGTTTTGGGGAGCACGACAGTCCGAGGACTCGGGATAGCAGCTATTCAGCAATCTGTTTGAACATAGGTTAGTATTTTAACAACCGGGACATCCCAGATGAATACAAACCTGGGGTACATGTGTATATTACATTGTTCTCAACTTTTCCCCTGTTTGAGATGCTTCATACTTCTTGTTAAAGGACATAGCAGGGAAGGGTGCTGACGCTAACAGGAGTAAAGGAAAGTGGAGGCAGAGTGGCCATGCCATGGGGGAACAGGAGATGTGACAGGTAGTAGCTCTCCTCCTTCCAAACCAAAACCCCCGTCAACCCCCACCCCTGCCCCTTACAGTCACCGCTCCCGCCCCATTCTTTACTTCTCTTTCATTTCTCACATACCAAGCTTTTACTGAGCAACTGGCCCTGGGGACACAGGAATGAATGAAAGAATGCCGCTGCTCTCAGTCACTTACAGCATAGCCAGGGGACACACCCGTGGGCTGTGGATAAGGGGACAACAGGGTGCTGGCCACAGGGCAAGAGCCCTGGCCCAGGAAGATGGGCACCTGGCAGAGGGACAGGGGTGAATTGGGCCGAGGGGGAGAGACGGAGCAGGACGATACGCATACATTATAAAACATAGAGGGGATAACTTCCTGGAGGCCCCACCAGGACACCTGCCTTCTTACTGGCCAGTAGGGCAGGGTCACCAAGGAGCCAGCCAGCCAGCAGTGAGTTAGGGCTGGGCGTGAGCCTTGGGAGGGGGGCGTCTGCCAGGGGCCATCAGTTCAGTTCTGCCTGCTGCCGGGTGCCTGGGAGGGCCCTGGACGTCTCCAAGGGGCTTGTGTAGAGGATGCTGGCCCTCCTTTGAGGCAAGGGCCCTGCTCACAGCTGGCATGCGGAGAAACAAGGTACCCGCCACCTGCCCGAGTCTTTCCTGGCAGAGCGCTGCCCAGGAGGAGAGGCACAGTGACATGCGGCCCAGAGCTGGCCCACCATTCAGAGGCTCACAAATGATCATCCTGTCACAGCCTAGAGGTCTGGCAGGGCCTGGGGGTCACCCAGAACGTCTTCCCTCAGTGGTGGGGTGCCAGCCAGCCTCAGCCCAGGAGGCCGTGGTCTGTCTGAGTGTAGTGGGTCCTCTCAAGGAGCAGGACAGGGAGCAGGAGGAGGCTGTATCTCTTCACTCCTGGCCCACCGTTCGAGATTGGGGTGTGGGTGAATTCACAGCTCTGCCCCAGTCAGGCCTCGTAACTTCTCCCCCCCCCACACACACCCCGACACACGCACACGCTGGCCTCCTTGCCGCCCCACAGAGCCCTGGCCAGGCGTGCTTCCCTTAGCAGCCTTCTTGGACTGTCTTCTTACTTTATATTATATTTTATAGCATTTTTATACCTCGGGTGCAGAGACTCGCATTAGTCATAATCCTCAGTAAAGCACACGTAGATTCTTTCTTTCTTTAATTTATTTTGTTTTCCCTTGTATTCCCTCCTCTTCCCATTCCCCTCTAGTACCCCCCCAGGCCCTGACCCATATAGGTGATAGGCAGCCTCGAATCTGCCTGAAACATAAAAAGGGTAGTGAATTGTTAAGTGTATTTATGTGTTGTCAACAAACAGTAATGCAGCAGTTCTCAAAGTATGGTCCAGGGAGCCCCAGGAAGGTCCACAGGTTTAAATTATTTTCATAATAATACTAGGACGTTATTTGCCTTTTTCATCTTATTCTTTCATGAATGTGCAGTGGAGTTTTCCAGAGTCTACATGATACATTATATCACAACAGAATGAAGCCAGCTGTCTTCTCTTAGGCCAGATATTTAAGAGATTTACAAAAATGTTAAACAATGTCATTTCTCATTATACTTTTTATTTTGGAAAATAAAACTCTTTTTCATAAAATATGTTATATATGTTAACATGTAATGGATTTGTTTTTTTTTAAATGAATTCATAAATTGTTTTAAATTTTCCGTTTGTGATATGATAAACACAGATAGATAGAACCCACATAAACAAATGGGGCCTTTGGGGTCTTCAGTAAGTTTTAAAAGTAGAAAGTGATACTCAGAACAGAGTTGGAGTATCACAGGTATAATGTGATCCATCGCCTCCTTTTTCTACTCTTTTCCATTCGGCCTGTGACTCCAGACCCCTCCCTGTGCTGTACGTACACCTCGGTCATTGATCCTAAGGCGGCTTCCACTTCCATGGTGGCACGCCACATTTCACGTACCCACTCCCTCAGAACGCACACCTGGGTGGCCTACAGCTGCCATAACCAACGCCACCATGAACATCCTCGTTCATCTCCTGCTTGAAGACTTTTTCTGGAATCTATACCAATGAGTGGGATTCCTGGGCCAAAGAGCATATGCATATTTAATTAAAATAAAGACTGTTTCCCAGACTGGCTGTACCTGTTCACACTCCTACACCCAGCGGTGCACAAAGCCCTCACCTCCCCACACACCTGTCAACACCTGGTATCCATTACCCACCCTTCTAATTTGTCATTCAGATGACTGCAAATGGTAACTCCTTGTTTGGATTTGCTGGAGCACCTCTTCACATGTTTTAGTCATTTGGGATTCCCCGTCTGAGAATCGCCATGCCTATCCATCACCCATTTTTCTACTGGGTTTTCTTATTAATTTGCAGTTCTCTGAATAGCCCTGATCAGCACTCCTCAAAGTAAGGACCAGATGCCTACCTAACAAATATTTGTTAAATCAGAGTGTTTTTTTTTCATCAAGAAATTCTTGCTGCAAAAAACAAAAATCTCAGCTAAACTAAACAGTATGCTTCGTGACAATAGTTAATTGACATTCTGGCGCAAGTTCATTTCCTTGCAGACCTGAACTTTGAATAGCACAGGTCTGGATATAAATTTCTTGTTGATTATCCTAATCTGCCATTTCTCTTTAATTGTACCTCTGATGTTCCTTATGAATAGAAATCTTTAATTTTGAAACTGTAATCTTTTTATGTCTTATGGTTTGTGCTTTTTAGACCTTGTTTAATAAGTCTTTGCCATTTGAACTCAAGCAAATATGAGATATTAATATTGAACGGAAGAGTTCGTTATACTGTTTTCATTGTTTTGTGTATGTATAAAAATGCAGAATGGAGCAATCTTTTCCCATGTTAGGTCACACTCACAAAAATTCTTATACACTTTCTACTATTAAATTTACCATTCACATTTAGAACTTTAATTTATCAGGAGTCTAGCTTTGTATTGGTTTAGGGTAAGGGTACAACTTTATCTTTTTCCATATAGAAAACTACTTGTCTCAATATGTTCTACCAAAATCCGTTCTTTCCCTGTTGTCCAGCCATCTGTACTACTCTATCTGGTCCCTATATATTCATGGGATTGCTTCTGAGTTCCCTGTTCTGGTCTATTGCCTTCATGTGTGTGTTCCTGCTCCAGCCCTCCATCTTATTGCTATAGCTTGTAATATCTTTGTTATCTGACAGAGGAAATATCCTATTGTATGAATTAGGATACTGGTTTGGCTGTTTTAACAGAGATCAGAAAAGCAGTAGCTCTGGGAAGATGAAAAATTAATTCTCTTTTGTGTAAATGTCTGAACTGGTAGGCGGTTCTGCTGTAAATGGTCACACAAATTTCCAGTTTTCATCAACTCTGTTGCTCCTCTGTTCTCTTGGTCATGATCCTCATCCACCAGGGGAAGGTTGACTCACTGTTCTAGCATGTGGGACGGAGAGAGATGCCCTTTTAAGGACATGGTCCCAAGGTTGCTCAACATCTACTCACGTTGGCCTGAACTCGGTTACAAACCATGTCTAGCAAGTGGGAAATATGGTGGCGGCTGGGACAGTTGTGTTGGGCCAAAACTGGGGAGTTCCATACTTTAAAAAAAAGTGTAGAAAGAATATGGAGGGATAAAAAAATACTGTCTGCCACATACACTCAATTTTGCTATTCTTTCCCAAAACTGACACTACTCAGCTTTGGAAAAGAATAGCAAACATGGATCTTTATTTTCCATATTAGCTTTAGAATGAATGTGTTTATTTCTTTAAGAAATCCAGCAAAAATCTTTGTTAAGATTGCTTTTTAATGTATAAATTTCTTTGGAGGTTAACATTTTCACTATACGAGGTATGACACGATGTTGCTAACCTTTTTTGATATTAGAGGGATTATTCATTATGAATTTGTACCAACTGGACAAACACTTAACCAAGTTTACTATTTGGAAGTGCTGAAAAGGCTGCATGAAAAAGTTAGACAACCTAAACTTTTTGCCAGCAACTCATGGCTCTTGCGTCACGACAATGCACCAGCTCACACTGCACTGTCTGTGAGGGAGTTTTTAGCCAGTAAACAACTAACTGTATTGGAACACCCTCCCTACTCACCTGATCTGGCCCCAGTGACTTCTTTCTTTACCCAAAGATAAACGAAATATTGAAAGGAAGACATTTTGATGACATTCAGGACATCAAGGGTAATGTGACTACAGCGCTGATGGCCATTCCAGAAAAAGAATTCCAAAATTGCTTTCAAGGGTGGACCAGGTGCTGGCGTCAGTGCATAACTTCCCAAACGGAGTACTTCGAAGGTGACCATAGTGATATTCAGCAATGAGGTATGGAGCACTTTCTCTAGGATGAATTTGCAAACTTAATTGTCCGTCTTTGTATTAACTCATCCCATTTGTGCATGTAGAAACTCTCTTCATTTTTTCAAATCTTTAAAAATTTCTTTTAGTAGAGATTTTGTTTTCTCTAAGAAAGTGTTGTTCATTTTTTGTTAGATTAATTCCTAGATAGTTCATAGGTCTTATGATATTGTGAATAGGACCTCAGTTTTGATTATACATTTGGGCTAGTAGTGCAGTTAAAGAGCAGGAAGCAGCAAACTGTGACCTGCAGGTTAAATCTAGCCCATGGCCTCTTATTGTATGATTTAGGAGCTAAAAATTGTTTTCATACTTTAAAGGTCATTTGAAAAAAGGAAAGGAAAGGAAAGAGAAGAGAAGAGAAAAGAAGAGAAGCGAAGCGAAGAGAAGAAAAAAAATATATGATAGAAACCATATGCGGCCGGCAAAGCCTAAAATAGTTAATATCTGGCCATTTATAAAGTTTCCCAACACCTGGTATAAAGGAATGCTACTGATATTTTTAAGTTGATCTTTTATCTTGCAACATTATGAGTCTTCTTACCGGTTCTAATACTTTTCCTGTTTATTTACTTGGGCTTTCCATACAGTTGATCATATCTTCCATAAATGACATTCTTATCTCCTTTTCTATAATCCTTACACTTTGTATGCTTTCTCATTGTCTTATAGCTTTGGCCAGCCCCTGTCATACTGTCATATATATATATATGTTATATATGTTAGGAATTGTATGAATATAGCTGTTCAGTTGTAAATCTTAATGAAAATGAGCTTAAAGTTTCTCCATTAATTATGATTTTGCTGTAGGCTTTTGGTATATAACCTTTATCAAGTTAAGGAAATTCCTTTCTAGTCTTGGGTTTTTTTTTAGAGGTTTTTAATCAGAAATAGATGTTGGAATTTCTCAAGTGCTATTGAAATGATCAAATGATTTTGTCCTTTCATTCAATAATAGGAAGAATTATACTGATAGATTTTCTGATGTTAAACTACCCTTGCATTCCTAGAATAAACCCAATGTCCAATACACCCATAAGTTAAATAAGTCTATAATTTTTTCTACTGTCCTTATCATTTTTCAGAATCTAGGTTATAATAACCAGCCTTATTAAGTGAATTGGCATTTTTCCTTCTTTGTCCAATTCTGGAACAAATTTTGTAAGAGAGTAATCATCTATTCCTTGAAAGTTCAGTAAAACTCACCTATAATACTATCTGGGCCTAGACTGTTTTATAAAAACAACTGTGTTATCATTTCAATTTTTAAATAACTATTGACCTATTCAAGTTTTCTGTTTCTTCTTAAACTTATTCATCACTTTGCGTTTTCCAGAAATTTATTCATTTTTCTCAGGTTTATCAATTTATCATCATGTGGTTATTCTTACTATTATTATATTCCTAGAATATCATTTCTTTGTAGTTATTTTCATTTTTATTATCATTGTATTTGCATGTTTATTCTATTTTTCTTGATCAGTCATATTAATTTATTCAGAGAAACAAATTTGGCATTCATTGACTATTTTTTGCTCTCTATAGCCTTAATTTCCTTATTTTATTATGTTACCCCTTCTTTCTTCTGTTTTGCTTTATTGCTCTTTTTCAATCTTTTGAGTTGAACACTTAGCTCATTTGTTTCATTATTTCTTGTTTTCTGATAAATATATCTAAAGCTATATATTTTCCTATGAGTCCTTTTTTGGTTTTCAGCTGTGTCTCAAAGTTTGGCCATATAGAGTTTTTATGGACATTCAGGTGAAAGTATTTTAGAATTTCCCCTGGTGATTTCCTCTTTAATCCAAGTGTAATTTACTAGGATGTTATATAGTTTTCAGACATACAAAATGTTTGCAGTTATCCGTTAGTCCCTGATTTTTTATTTTATTGTATGGGAATCAGAGAATATAGTGTGTATGAAGTTGGTTCTTTTCAGTACATGCAGGCTTTCTTTGAGGCCCAAAACACAAGGACAAATTTTTGTAACTGCTCCATGCGTGCTTCAATAAACTTTACACTAATTTGCCTGTGTAAATTTGAGTTTATTAATTATGTCTATCAATTTTTCTATATCATTTTTGGTCTGTTTGATCCATCAGTTTCTGAAAAGTGTGTGTTAAAACTGACAACTGCATTTACTGGTTTACCAAAATAATCATTCTCACACAAAAATCCACCTACAACAGTCCCATTGCATTCAGAAAAAAATAATAGAAGAAGGAAATGCTCACTAGGCTGGTGATAATGCCCGCTTTACCCAGGCCTGACTCACCTCCTCCACCGGTTCATCTCCCTGCATCACCAGCCCCCTCCCTGGCACACGCCCTGGGCTTCGTCACAGTGGACTCGGTGCCATGCACAAACATGAAGGACACCATTCCTCTCACTGCCTATGTTTGTGCACCATGACTTCTCCCCATGGAATTTTCTCCTGAGGCTTATCTAGCTCCTCATAAATACCCACTTGTCCTTCAAGATTCAGCTCAGATTTTTCCAACCGCATCCAGGCCGTGTCCCCACAGACACCTGGTCTGGAGCCAGACCTTGCCACCTCCAGCTCCCCTAAGGTGCTATGCCCTCTCCTACCTCTGAGCCTCTGCCCAGGCTGTTCCTCCTCCTCGGAAGGCAATTCTCCAGAGGGTTCTATCTCTACTGCTCCTTCAGGTCTCCGCCCAACCTCCCCTTCTCCTAAATATGATCCCTCCCCTGGTCTTGCGTGCCTCCTTCAGACACTTCCTGCAAACATTGAGTGTCCCCCTGTTTTATGCTTGTGCTTCACAATGGGTTAAGGAAGGGAGGAATTTACATTCTGGAACCTAGCGTGGCACACTGTAATACGACATGGGGTCCAGGCAGGTCCTATAAACATGTTAGCAGAGACCCTGCCCTATCTAGAGAGCACAGCTGTGACACAGGCCCTGCCACTGCTAGTGTTTGGGAATGTGGGCCCAGCATCACGCCACCACCCACTTTTTCAGGAGAAGCCATAAATTTTCAAAACATTGGGAACTAATTCAAGTGTTTCTGAGACATGATGCTGGGCAAACAGAGAAGGCCTGGGGACCAGGTGTGGCCTGCAACTGCCCAGGCTCCAGCCTCTGGTCTGGAGACACATTGAGAAAAGTCTAATTCAGCCAGAGGGAAGGTTCCCAGGATCGGAGAGCTAGACAATGAGCAAGAGGAGCCAGTAGAGTGGAGCTGGGAAGGGTGTTCCAGGAAGAGGGATAGACTTATAATAAATAATGGCCTGTTATGGGCAGTGTCCCACCCCACCGGCCGAGGTGAAGGAATGGCCAGGTGAACCTCCCTAGGGGTCGCTCCAGACTGCACAGAGAGGACAGCCCACTCCCAGGGCCCTCACTTATCCAACCCTGAGCCCAGCCCCCTCCACAGGAAGGATACAGGAGAGGAGGAGCCAGGGCCTCTTTGCGAGGCCTGGTGCCAGGGGAAGCTGGATTCAGGTACCCGGGGCCAGAACGAGAAGAAGCCTGTGGGGTGGAGACGGAGCCCTGGCTTTGGTGGTGGTGATGGATGCAGGCAGGTCTGCAGCTCCCAGGTACGCCCTTCACATCCCTGCTGGACGGCTGCCTCCTCTTTCAGTGTGAGCAGCTGGGAAAGCCTAAGAAACAGGTGAATGGGAGGTTCCAAAAAGGACGTGCCCTGCATGGCACACTCCCTGGATGGCCCAGCTCCAGCAGGTGTGTGCCTGCCTAGTTGTGTTGTCTCTTGTGTATAATGGAGCGCTCTGTTTTCTGAGAGGGTGGGGAATTATTAGAAGTCTTTGTGTAAAGCAGACAGAAGAGGGGCTCCCAGGTTGGCCTGGCTCGGTGCTGCAGTGGTAAGACAGGTACAAATGGGCTGAGTCTGACACTGGGGCTCCTCCAGGCCTGCATGCCGCCACCCCATGCTAACCCATGAGCTGCTTACTCAGCCTTCACACATTCACTTGGCACCTACGGTGTACCGGGGCTTCCTTGGTCACCGAGGAAATAGCCTCCAGGGACTGGGAACTGCAGGTGATCCATGAACTTCTACCCTGACGTGTCTGGGTGTTGGGGGGCAAAGGGGCTGGGACAGGGCTTCAGCAGAGGATTTCAGAGCAAAGATCACAGGCAAGCTGTGTCTTGAGAGGTAAGAAACTACTGGCCTGAGTGACGGAGGAGGGCATTTGGGGAAGTGGGAATAGCTTGGCAAGGGCACGGAGGTGTGAACACCCTGGAGTACTAGCAAATGCCCGCAGGTTCTCAGCTGGGAGCATAAAGTTCAAGGAAATGGGAAGAGAGAGGCTCAGAGACCTCAGAGAATGCTGTGGAGCCTACACTTCATCCTGAGGGCAGTGGGGACCACTGGTGGCCTCTAGCCTTAGAAAGGCTGCCTGGGCCATGAGGGGAAGGCCAAACCCGGTGATGCAGGCCAGAAGCTGTGACGCTGCAGTTGGTGAGATCTGAAGAGAAAGCCAGAGGACCTGGTGGTGAATGGGTGCTGGTGGCCTAGGCAAGCTTAACAGCCACCACCACTGCCCAGGGCTCTGATAGCTGCCAAGCACCCTTTCTCCCCAGATGTGGACCCCAATGCCAAAGAAGGCTCAGCTGACCAAAAGGTTTTGCCACAGAAGGCCGCTGTTCACTGACCCATTCAGGCTCAGACTGTCTTAAGGCTTGGAGGAAGGAGGCCGGCTGCAGTATCCCAGGGCACTGTGTGTCCTCGTCTACAGGTTCAGGACGCTCTGTTGTGGCAGCATGAGACAGAGCAGAAGCAGGTGGCCGTGAGAAGTCCATGAGTGCTTTTGGGAATGAATCTCTGCCCCCAGCAGCACCATGGGGGGCAGGGGGCCAGGGAGGACATAGGGATGTTTTGGAATTGGGATGAGCTGCCATTGAAGTCCAGCTCTGACTTGGGGGTGGTGTGACTTTGGCCAGGTTTCTTAACCTCTCTGGGCTATTTATTCATCTGTAATTTACTAAGTGCCAGGCACTGTGCTAAGTCACCCGAAGCTTAATTTTCACCCAGTCCTTCCCGGCTTCAGGACATTTCCACTTGGCCTAACTGAACAGAAACTAAAGCTCTGGGAGGATCAAGTTCTTGTCCCATAGAAGTTTGGAATCACCCAAATCCGTCTGCAACAGAGGCCAAGCTCTGTGGCTATGGCTTCTCCTGAGCCTGGCATGGGCAGGAGCCCGCACAGTGGAGAGCTTTCCCTCCCCTCAGCACCTCGCACCCCAACACCCTGCTCCCCGAGAGGCTGACACGCCGGTGAAATAGCCCTGTCCCAAGTTAGTTTTTCTATCTTATTCGCTCCTTCTGCCTCACAGCAGAAGACAATCCCCAAATTCCTGAAATTCCATAAATTTTCAAACAAACCTCTTGCAAATAGACATGGAAACGGCACCATGTGACCTTGGGCAGGTCACACAGCCTCTGTGAATGTGGCAAGAGGCAGGTGGGTAGGAAAGCTTCTCCAGCAGGAATGCTCCCTCTACCCTGGGGGCCCAGCTGTTTGAGCTGGTGCAAGATAGCCCTCTGCATGCAAGGACATGTAATCATACGTGTGTACAGAGGCACACATGCATGCACACAGGTAGGCACACACTCCCAAGCACATGCTTGGATGCACACAGAAACACATGCCACATTTGTATGTACATAGTAAATGCCCACTGACGGATGCACACACACACTTGTGCATGCAGTCACAGAGCCCCTGGGGGAGTCTGGACACAGTTGAGGGAACTGCCTCCCAAATGTGTGCTTCGTCCACCCCCTGAAGCCCACTGGCCCAGCAAAACTTGCACTTTACTGGAGGCCTGAGGGACATGGACCTGGGGCTGGTTTGAGGACCTTGGATGAGGCCTCTTCAGGAAGGGGAGGGCAGAAGTGTTCCTTTCCACACACCCCGTTCTGGGGCCCCCTAAACCCCCAGCCCACGAGGTCACCTTGTGTCAGCACATCAGCTGACACGGCCCAGGACCCCCAGGCCTCCAGCAAAGCATAAGGTTTTCCTGGTATGTGGGTTTGGGGCTCTAGGCCTGCAACCTGCCTCACTCCCAGCCACAACCCACAGCACCTATCACTATGGTCCCTAAAAGGAGCCCCGTTTCCTCAGCATGTTCAGGTGATTCTCAGCTCCGTGTCCCTGCCAGAAATCCCTCCCTGGAGCCCTGCATCCCACACCCACACACTCATTAACACATGCATACACTCTGTCACACACGCATTCACACACCAGTACACACTGATACACACACTCACACATACACACACTGACACACAGGCCAGCAAATTTCGACTCACCCTGTAAGACATTTCGACCCCAGTGTGACTCTAGTACCTCTGTTAAATAAGGCCAGCTCCACCAGAAGAAAGTTACTCCCTTTAAAATAAATTAGTTTTCAACAATTGCTAATTATATTAAGGAGTTTGGTGCTAGCAAGCTTGGACATCTTTCTAAGACTCATTAATCTTTCTCATTAACAAAGAGAGGGCAGGTCTCAAGCTCAGAGCCACCCTGTAGGCAATAACAGCTAGAGAGAATGTAATAGCTCTTTTTGTTTGTATTGCCTTTTATAAATGGCAGATGATATGGTTTTCTGTTTATGGTAGTGGCATGGTTTCCTTTTAAAATAGAATGTTTTTTTCAAGTGAATTAATCTAAAGAAAATTACTTAAATAACGATGTAGAAAGTTTCAAAACATGGCACAGGTGGAAAGATTTAACTCAAGCATCACCTCCTCCAAAAGGCCCTCCATGACCCTCCCACTCTTTGGGGCATCTCGCAGATCAGTATTTGTGTTGTCACGGTAACCATGTGTTTACATGCCTACCTCCCCTGCAGACGCCAGCTCCCTGAACCAACCCTGTATCCCCTGAATCTGTCCTGTGTGGGTCCTATGGGGCAAATGCTTTAATGGCCGAATCCTGGGCTCTTTGCAATCGGGCCACTCCATCCACACCCTCACACAGCAGAGACGGGGGGGTTTCTGCCATCTTTGGACACAGCCCTGTCTGATGGATCAGCCCTGTGTCCAAAGGCACAATGTTGCCCAAACCTGACCTTATGTCTTTCTGAACGACTCTGACCTCTCTTCTGAGGCCTGACCCAAGTTCCCCACTGCCTGCCAGACTCCCCACTGGGATGTTCCCCCACCGCCTCTCCTCCAGACCTGCCACCATCCTCCCTCCTCCCCAGACTGCACAGCACGATGCTCAGCCCCAGCCGCACATGGAGAGTCAGTGGCCCTGTCCATCTCTCCCTCCCTTAGCCTCCTCTCCCAGTCAGGGTCACCAAGCCTGTGGCTCACACCTCCCCTCCTGCCATCGCCACCCTGCCTCGTGGTCTACTTGCTGCCTCCCTGAACCATCGCCCCAGGCTTTGAGCAGCTCTGCCTGTTGGCAGCCTCTCTGCACTCAAAACCTTCCCCCGACATTCAGGTGATGCCACTCCCCCTACAGCCCCCCGTGGTTCCCTATTACTCTCAGAGAAGAGTGGGAGGAGACTAGCATTGATCAAGCCCCTTCCATGAGGCCTAAACTATGCAGGTGTTCTGCATACCATCCTCATTTACTCTCCACAATTATCCCTATTTACAGATGAGAAACCCACGCTCAGAGAGGCTAAGCCAGTTCCTAATGGAGATACTGGAGGAAAGACAGCCCGTGTGGGGAGAATCACGTACAACATGGCACAGAGCATGAGGGTGTTTTGTGAGCTGGGGAAAGGTTAGGTGTGACTAGAACCGAGGGTCAATGCCCAGCAGTGGCATTGCCGGGGGAGGCCCGAGGAGCTGGCCTGAGACCTCCAGGGAGCAGCAGACTGCAGGGCTTTCCCCGACACTGGCATGAGCTGAGGGAGTCTCAGGAAGACTGAATGGAGTGGAAAGGCAAAGGCCATACCGGGAGAGAGCAGCGGGAGCAGCAGAGCCTGCTTCCTTGGAGGAGAGAGACACACTGGGAGCTTTGAGGCCCACGGAGGAAGTCGGGGTGCTCGGAAGCCTCCACCTTGAGCACCAGGGCTTGGCACTCCGGCTTTCTTCTCCTTCGCCCTCCACACCCCCTGACACATTGCACATGGATTTATCCGGGGTTCGGCTCTCCTAAACCTGCCCCCATCTACACGCCAAAATGCGAATTCCATGAGTGCAGGGCTTCTGTCTATTTTGTTCCCTGCTGAATCCCCCATGCCTGGCACCGTGCCTGGTTCAACAAAAATGGGAGGAATGAATGAACGGTTAGATGAATTTGCTATATTTGTATTTAGGACAACAGAAAGGGAAATCCGTTTGTGGAAAAAGAAAAATGCTCCGTTTGGGATTGGTTGAGATCCCTTCCCCACTTCAGCCCAAAGAGCAGACACCCAGCAGGGGATCTATGCCTCCTTAAAGGGTATTTAAATGTAGCAAACCCGTTTGAGTTTCTTTTGCCTCCTCTGGGGCTCCTCGCTCTCCAGCTGGACCCGGAAAGCCAGGTGTGCAGCACACACACCTTTGAGTACTCCAGAGGCAGCAGGCATGGTGGGCGAGAAGGCAAGAGGCCCAGAGTTAGCCAGCCCCCCTCCCTTCCCCACTGCTGACCCCCAGCTGAATCCCCTCCTCCCAGAACTGCAGTATCCTGGTGAGGCTGGGGGAGGGAGAGGGGTGACACCCTTCACCTCCCTCTGGACTGACCAAGGAGGGTCAGGGACCTCTGTCCTCTGGTTGTCCTGTTTCTTCCTGGATGGTCAGCCATCAAAGGGCCCCACAGACCCACAGACCCTACCCGCCTACCTCTGGACACTGTGGTCTGACCACGTAGCAGGACCAGAGAAGGAGAGCTTGTCCCTAGCCTTGCGTCTGTGATCTCCAGAGCGCAGCCTGATGCCTGACACGTGGTAGGTGGTCAACAAATATTTTTGAATAAATGAATGAACGTTACTTTGACTGGCTTGTTCTCACTGTCATTTAGAAAAGCTTGGGAGAAAAAACTTTTGACTGTCAGCTAATAACATTCATAATAATTATGCTAATAGTGGCCCCCAAAATGATAAACCTTCAGAGTATCATCATGCATTGATGCAATGCCTTCTCATGAGTTCCTCTGAACTGACAGCAACTCTTTCGTTTTTAGGACATAAATCACATGCCCATCTTACAAATGGGGACCCACAGCTCGTAGGGTCACTGCCAGCATGGGAGGGGACATTCTGCGGCCTGGTCTAGCTTTACACCACCTGGAGGAAACTTTAATCCAGGGTGTGGTAGTGGGGACAAGCTATGGGATAGCAAGGCCTCTGGGGAGATGTGACCTCACCTAAGGGTGGGGATGAAAGGCTGTTCAGTCGGGACGTAAAAGCTAAGCAGGAAAGCCAACAGCTGCTGGCAACCCCGGGCAGGCAGGCGGGGGCAGGTGTGAGCACACGTGAAGGCATCCCATTGTTTCCATTTTAAAAACACCAGGCCAATGCTTTCAGTGGCTTTTCCATATAACCGGCTTGTCTTGGCTCATGCTGTGGACTTTCCTAAAATCTCTCAAAGGTTCACAAAACCCAAACAAGCAGCATCTGGCTTCAGTGTGTCCCATACCTCTGGCGGAGCAGCTCCAAACCCAGCCCTAGCAACAGCAGTCTTCGGTTTGTGACTTGACCTCTCAAGGCACCTCCAAGCCCAGCATGGGTGGCGGCTATCTATAGATTGCTTTGTGGCTCATGCCAGGTGGCCCTGGGCAGGGCACAGACTACAGCTGAACTTTGCCTGCAGTGGGGTCCCTCCCAGGAGGCCCTGGGACTGGCATGCCGGTGGCCAGCTTCAGACCTAGCCAGATCATCACCTGGCCACTTCCAGGGATGACATACCCAAAGGCAGACTGGGCAGGCATCAGAGTCCTGCTAATGAAAATCCTGTTCTGTAAGGTTAGCCCCTGCACAATAGCTCCTCTACTGTAGTCATGGCCAGTCCTCACAACCAATCAGCCTGAGGATCAATCCCTCCCATTGAAATGCAAACAGCAACCAAGGCTCAACTACAAAAGGAGGTCACACACAACCCACACAAGGGTCACACCTGGAGCACCCAGCTAAGATGACCAGGAAGACTGCACCACTGAGCCCCACAGCACACCTACTACATAAGGCCACTCTTCTAAGACCAAGAGGTATAGTCACCCTATCTAATACATAGAAACAAACACAGGGAGACAAAGAAACATGTCCCAAATGAAAGATCAGAACAAAGCTCCAGAGAAAGAACTAAACAAAATGGAGACAAGCAATCTACCAGATGCAGAGTTCCAAACACTGGTTATAAGGATGCTCAATGATCTCAGGGAGAACTTCAACAAAGAGATAGGAAACATAAAAATGAAGACAGAAAACATAATAAAGAACCAGTCAGAAATAAAGAATACAATAACTGAAATGAAGACTACATTACAGGAAATCAATTGTAGATTAGATGAAGCAGAGGATTGAATCAGCTATTTAGAAGATAAGGTAGTAGAATATACCCAAACAGAACAGCAAAATAAAATAAAATAATCCAAAAAAATGAGGGTAGTTTAAAGAGCCTCTGGGACAACACAAAGCATACCGACATTCACATCATAGGGGTACCAGAAGGAGGAGAGAGAGAGAGCAAGGAATTAAAAACCTATTTGAAGAAATAATGATGGAAAACTTCCCTAACCTGGTGAAGGAAATAAATATACAACCCCAGGAAGTGCAGAGAGTCCCAAACAAGATGAACCCAAAGAGGTCCGCAACAAGACTCATCATAATTAAAATGCCAAAGATTAAAGACAAAGAATCTTAAAAGCAGCAAGAAGAAAGTAGTTGCCTACAAGGGAGCTCCCATAAGACTGTCAGATTATTTCTCAACAGAAACTTTGCATGTCAGAAGGAATTGGCAGGAAATAGTCAAAATAATGAAAACTAGGACCTACAACCAAGATTACTCTACCCAGCAAAGCTATCATTTAGAGTCAAAGGACAGATAAAAAGCTCCCCAGACAAGAAAAAGGTAAAAGAATCCCTCACCACCAGACCAGTATTACAAAGACTCTTAGAGAGAATTCTTTAAGATAAAGAAATATATAAAAAAAATAAATAATAAAATGGCAATAGCTACATATCTATCAATAATTACTTTAAATGTAAATGGATTAAATGCTCCAATAAAAAGACAGGGTGGCTGAATGAATAAGAAAATAAGACCCTTACATATCCTGCCTAAAGGAGACTCACTTTAGATCAAAAGACACACACGTATAGAAAGGGATGGAAAAAGATATTTCATGAAAATGGAGAAAAAAAGAAAAGAAAAGAAAAAAAGCTGAGGCAGCAATACTTATACCAGACTTTAAAATAGACTTTAAAACAAAGGTTATAACAAGAGACAAAGAAGGACCCAGTAATCCCACTTCTGGGTAGTTATGTAAAGAAACCCGAAAGCTACTTTGAGGGGACGTGTGCATCCACATGTATCATTTACAATAGCCAAGATGTTGAGGCCTCCTGGGTGTCCATCGATGGATGAATGAATAAAGAAGAGGTGGTACATATATACAGTGGAATATTGCTCGGCCAGGGAAAGGAATGGGCTCTTGCCATCTGTGGTGGCATGGATGGACCTGGATGGTATTGTGCTGAGTAGAGTATGTCAGAGAAAGAAAGACAGATACAATGTGATTTCACTTATACCGTGTTTCCCCGAAAATAAGACCAGGTCTTATATTAATTTTTGCTCCAAAAGACATATTAGGGCTTATGTTCAGAGGATGTCATCCTGAAAAATCATGCTACGGCTTATTTTCCAGTTAGGTCTTATTTTCGGGGAAACATGGTATGTGGAAAGAACAAAATAAACAAACAAACAAAACAGAAACAAACTCATAGATACAGTGAACATGTTGATGGTTGTCAGACCGGAGGGGGGCTAGGGATGGGTGAAAAAGGAGAAGGGATTAAAAAGTACAAATTGGTTGTTACACAGTAGTCATGGGGATGTAGGGTACAGCATAAGGAATACAGTCAATCATATTGTACTAACTATGTGTGGTGACAGATGGTACTAGATTTCTCAGGGTGATAGATGGGAGAGGGACTGGAGGTCAGGGTGAAAAAAAGTGAAGGCATTAAGAAGTACAAATTGGTAGTTACAAAACAGTCATGGGGAGGTAAAGTACAGCATAATGATTATAGTCAATAATATGGTAATAACTATGTATAGAGCCAGGTGAGTACGAGACTAATCAGGGGGATCGCTTTGTAAATTATATAAATGTCTAACCACTATGCTGTACACCTGAAATTAATATAAAATAATATTGAATGTCAACTGTAATTGAAAATTTTTTTAAAACGGGGAGCGAGAGGTGAAGGGGAATAAGAGGTTTAAATCTCCAGGTATAAAACAATAAGTCATGAGAATATAATGTGCAGCATAGGGAATACAGTCAATAATATTGTGGTAGCGTGGTACAGTGTCAGGTGGTAGCTGGACTTATGGTGATCACTTCTTTAGGTATCTAAGTGCTGAATGACTATGGTGCACCCCTGAAACTCATATAATATTGTGTGCTAGCTATATTTTAATAAAAATCTTTAAAAATACAAAAAATTAATAAAAACACCAGGCCAAACAGTGCTTCCCAGATCCTGACACGTGGGCCTGTTAACCTGCGGCAGTCGGGGGGCAGGGATTGGCTATGCTGCTCCCACCGTGGGGCCCACCAGGGCAGAGGCCTCTCCAGAGTCCCAGAGTCCAGGCCTGCCCAGAACACCTATCACCATCAAGGGCCTCTTGGCCTCTCCTGCAAAACCCCAAGCTCCCTAAAGCAGGGCCGGAGTCATATCCATGGGCTCCTGTGTCTCCGTGTGTCCACGTCATCCCAAACTCACTGACGGGGTTGGAGGGAGGAGATTTTACAGACACCTGGGCCTGGGGTGCTGGTACTGCATGAGCGCTGAGCTTAGACAATGGCAGGCCCTCTCCTGGGCTCACCTCCTAACCGCCCTGCAAGCCAGGCTGGGGTGGGAGTGAGGAAGTGTTGCGCTTCCTGCCTGGCTGGAGATGGCCTTGACACAATCAGGTAGGGATGGCAGGTGGCCTCAGATGGGGGGTCTGGAGCCCATGGAAGAAAGGCTGGGCCAATCTGATCCAAGGGCTGGGATGGTTCCTCTAGGGATGAGGGTGGACAAGGCCATGAGGTGTCACCAGGGATCCCCGTCCGATGCCATGCAGAGAAAGGGAAACAGAGACACAGACAGACAGATGGCGGCCCCAGACCAGGACGGGGAGTACAGTTGGTGTGGGGTAAGGTGAGCACAGAATGCCTCAGCAGCCTGGGCTCTGCAGGCTGCCAGTCCAGCCTGCATGTGTGCACAATTATGCCTCCACCCCCCTGCCCCCTCCCCCTTTTCTTCCAGTAAATGGCTGCATCTCTGTCCTCACAGCTGGCCCTGCCAGCGTGCACCCACCCCACCCTGGCCAGATTGGTTTACTCTGCATTCAGGGGACCTGTGGCCTCAGCGGACAAGGCTCCTTCCTCCCATCTCCCACCTCCCACGTGGAATCTGTCTCACGGACAGCCGCTGAGAGGCATTCGGGGAGAAGAATGGCTGCTTCCCACCCAGGACCAGGTTTCTGACTCTCGTCATTAACACTTGGCAATTTTAAAATCAGATTCCTGAGCTCACGTCACCCCCAGCACAGCTGCTGCAACAGGTACCTTGCGCTGGGGTCTGTGAGCTCCAGGGGATTGAGGAGCTTGTTTTCAGCTGCATCCCAGGACCTACCATAAAATTTGTGCTTTATAAACACTGTGTGGGGATGGATGGATGGATGGATGGATGGATGGATGGATGGATGGATGGATGGATGATAGAAATAGCTGATATTCTTACTCTATAGTGGGCACTGTTCTGGCTGCTTTACCTGTATTATTTCATTTAATCTTCACTGTCATCTAAGAGGTAGGCAGTGCAATGGTGCCCATTTTATAGATGGGAAACCAAGGCTCAGAGAGGTTAAATGGTTTGCCCAGGGGTGCTCAGGCAGTAGGGGACAGAGCTAGGCCTTGCTCTTACCTCTGGAGTTCTTCCACCGTCACCTGCTCTTCCTATCGCAAAGGTTCGAGGTGAAGTTTCTCATGCCTTGAGGGGCTCTGGGGACATCCTGCAGTCAGTCCAAGATGGTCTTGCACCCGGGACTCGAGCATATGACACTCCCCCATCCCAGACTCCTCTTGTCAGGTTAAGTTTTGCTCTGTGTGCTCCAACCCCACTGGGCTGAAGGAAATAGTAAGTCCTTCATACCTGTGCTCTCCAGCGGGTGGTCAACTTTAATGAGGCTGGTGAGGTCCCCTCTGCAGCCCTTGTCTGCCATCATGGAACGTGACCTCCCTGCCCCTTGCCAGCGCCAGCCTAGGTCAGGCTCTGAGCTGGGATCTGGGGCTGTTACAGAGACCTGCCCACAGGAGCTCTTTGCACGCGGCTGACCTGGGTCATAGGGTGCATACAGGCCAGAGGCCACCCAGGGGCTCCCGGAAGTGAGGCCACCTCACCAGGGGTGGTGGCAGAGCTGACTTCGTGGAGTAAATGAATGCGTAGATGCTGACTCAGCCACCAAACGAGTGAGTAAATAGCATGTCCCTCACAGGCTGCGAACCAGGGAGAGGGCCCTCAGTGAGGACATATTGAATTGCCTGGCATGGGTGAGTCTACACTCAGATAACCTTCCTCAGATCCTTCTTTGGGCCCAGACACGTGTAAAGATTGAATCGGTGAAATTGGAGCCTGTGAGTGATGCCCCAGGGTCGGGTAGGGACTAGAGTACCCTCATCCCCCACTCCCACCCTTCACCAGAAGCCTCCTGAGGCCACAGGAAACCACCTAACTACTCTGAGGCTCAGATGTCCCCTCCAGACATGGAGCAACAGAGGCTGTCACCCGTAACCCCTTGGCCCTCCCTTAAGGTCACCTGTACTTCAGTGGACAGTTCCAAGCATAGGGACAGCTTCCAGCCTGACGTCTGCCCAGCAAAGGGTCAGCCCCAGTCCTCCACGTGGTAGGAGCACCTCCACGTTCGTCTGCAGGTGCAGCATGCTGCCATGGCCAGCACCAGGAGAGGAGGTCTTTTCCCAGGCTCACCCACAGCTCCCCAGGCCCAGCCAGGGCAGAGCCAGGGGACAAGAATTCATTGGATCTTTCCGAGTATATCCCAAGGAGCATCCTTTGCTGGTAATTCCCTGTGCACTTCCCGTCCGTTCCTCACAGCGGCCCTGTGAGGTCAGCAGCTGGACCATCATCCCCATTTGACAGTTGGGGAAACTGAGGCTGGGGTCATCACAAGTCCAGTGTCAGAGCCAAGAGCAGCACTCAGAGCTCCTGGCCCCCATGACAACCTCCTCTCACCATCATTGACGCCCTGGGGAAAAGGCAGAAGTGGCAGCTGGAAAGGCTGATCCCTAGCCTGGCTAGACAGTGAGCCCTGTTCTCTTGGTACCCCCGTGGTGGTAAGAGCCTCCTCAGAGAATGCGAGAATGAAGCCCAGGAAAGGGGGACCTGCCCTGCCTCCACTGAGATCCTTAAAGTCGGGTTCAAATGTCGACATGAACGCAGAATGAACTTGGGCAAGTCCCGTAACATTTCAGCCTCCACTCACGCACACATATGCACACCTATGCACACACTCACACCTGCACACACACAGCCCTACCCCCCACCAGTGCTCCCCAAGTGCCCTGCACGTGTGAGTGAGCTAACGAGTGGGTGGCTGCGTTTCTGGAGCTCTCTCGGAGCCCCCCCGCTCTTGGCGTGGTGTCAGCTGCAGCCTTATGCACAGGCAGCTGCCTCTGAGGAAGGATTTGAAGGCTCCCAGAACAGCCTACCCCTCAGGAACATGCCCCCACCCTCTGTCTGCCTGCCATGAGCTGAGACACAGGAGGAGAAGGGACCCCGCTAGTGGTCCCTGGTGAGCTGGGCACTGTTGGTGACTTACACACACCTTGCACTGTATTCTCCCAACGACTCTACAAGATACATGTCAACTCAGAGTTCACCATCCAGAGGTCCATACCAAGGACCGAAAGGCTGAATTTGACCCTCAGGTATGTTGGGGTTTTTTTGGCCATTACAGTGATGTTCCACAAATGACATTTAAAAAATCAAATTAGTTGCCAACATTTAAAAATCAGGAGATTGTTGAAAATCTAAGACTCCTGCAAGGCAACAATCTATTGCAGGTGAGTAGTAGCTGCCCACAACAGAGAGGCTTACACATCTCACCGCGGACCCCACCCCTCCCTGTGGCCCACTCCTGGCTGCTGTGCTCATCCTGCCAATCTCTGTGGGTCTTTGATTTCGCCAGCCCTTGACCGGATGACGTGCCTTCCAGCTCCCAGATGCCTCTTCTCTCGGGTTCTCAGGAAAGCAGACCTAGTTCTCACACTTACCCAACGTGCCTGGCCCTGTAGCAGGCCCCTAGATGTAGAAGACCCATGAAGCAATGTGACCATGTGTGCAAGTGACTGCCCCGCTCATGGGCAATCTGAGGAAATCAAACTAATTGAAAAGGTCACTCCCATTCCTAACATTCTGGGATTTTATGAATAGACAAAAGGTGGAAAAGAGGGAAAAGAGAGAAAGGAGGTTAAAAGAAGGGGCGGAGAGATGGGAAGATGCAGCCTCGGGGCGTGGTGGTGAGAGTTAGGTGGCAAATATGGTGGCCTTTTTAATATTTCCCTATATTGGTGATGGTTAAGTGCAGTGGATATGAGCGCGCCATTGAGCTAACGATGTGCGCGAATCACACCGAAACTTAGAGGCTTAAAACACCATTTACTGAGCTCAAGATTATGGAGGTCAGTAATCTCGGTTGGGCTTAACTGGGAGGTGCTCTGATCTCAGCAGGTGTAGGCTGGTCTCGTCTGGGTTATGCATGTATCAGTGATGGGTCAGCCCGAGTCATGGATACCAAGTGAGGGGTGGCTGGTCTAGGATGGGGTCTCTTGCGTGTCTGGGGTGGACGGCGGTCAGCTAGAGCAGTGATGGGGTCTGAGCCATGTGTCTCTCACCCTCTGTCAGACCAGCTGGGCAGGATTCTAAGAAGGCAAGCAGAAGCATGCAAAGACCTCTTGAGACCTAGGCATGGAACTATTTCACAGTCACTTCTGCCACATTCTGTTGGCCAAAGAAAGTCACAGGCCAGCTCAGACTTAAAGTGTGAGGAAGCCAACTCCACCTCTGATGGAGGAGCTACAAAGTCGCATTGCATCCTTTAGGAAGGCTTGGGTGATACAGCCATTTTTGTAACGAATCTACCATGAACAGAAAACACATGTAAGTGGCTTAAACAAGATAAGAGTTTTATTTTTCTCTCACATGAAGAAGTCCTGAGGTGGTTCTCCAGAAGGGATAAAGCAGAGCCTCAAAATCCTCAGGGACTCAGACTTATTCCATCTTTCTCCTCTGCCATTTCAGAGCAGCTTCTACCCAAGGTTGCCTTGTGTTCCAAAACAGAGGTTGGAGCTCCAGCCATCAGGTCTTCATTCCAGGCAGGAAGCAGGAAGAATTAGGATGACAAGGCAAGGCAATGCAGTAAAGAGTCAACCCCACCCAACAACTTCTGTTCATGTCTCCTTGGCCAGCACTAGCTGTAAAGGGCGTGGGTGATGTGGTCCTTGAGTTTGAGAACTTCGCCACTTGGAGTAAAATCAGGTTTCTGTCAGAGAATGAAACATAGAGAACGAATATTCGGTATGAAACTAGCAGTTTCTGCCAAAGGGACGAGGGGTAGAAGAGATGTTCTAAAAAGATCTAGGGCCACAAACTTCTCTTGGCATTTTAACTAAAGATCTGAAAACTATCTAGAGAGCAGCAAATAATTTTTCAATTATTTTATTTGTGAACTTATAGTACACATAGGAAAGTACGTATTAAATGTATACGTGCATTTATGAAAGAAAATAAATATCCATGTACCCAAAAGGGTAGGAAAGAATGGTCAGTCACCACCCCATCGATAGAACCGACAGACCCAGGACCTGTCCTCAAATCAGCCCTCCTGCAGAAGGGACACCCCAACATGATAAGCACCTCCCCTGCCTCTAGCTGAGAAGCCTGGGCAGGGACCCCAGCCCGAAGCAGGTCCTGATGCACACTGGGACAGTACCTACAGGGAAATCGTGCTGGTACTGCCATGCCATGGGCGGGGGGGTGGGGAGGGCTGACTCCTCTCCATCACCAGCCTCTCCAGAGCTGGGCCAGGTTTAATTTCATCCCCATCTCTCTCACAAGCCTTCAGATGAGCCCTGCAAGGGCCCTAAGGAAAACAATAAATGTCAAGAAAGACTGACGTCAGTAGGAGGCAATAAACGTAAGATGCAGGCCAAGCTGCTCAGGTCTGACCCAAACACACAAGCCTCGTCGTGACCTCGCCTAAGAATATTTGCCCTGATCCCCACGGAGCCGTGACACCTCAGACAAGGCTGGACAGAATGACCTGGGCACCTCGGTCTCGGCGTCAGCATCTGGGCAAAGCAGATCAAAGTCAGAGCCAAGCTACAGCTCACTGCGGGTGTTCTTCCCCCAACCCAAGGAAGAGCAAAGTCTGCTCCATTTTTCATCCAACCGGTATTGACCGACACCCACTGGAGCCCACTTCCCCTGCCAGCCGCATGTGGCCACCTCAGGGGCACAGTGCCCTTAGCTGACATCCCACAGAAGGAATCTGAGCCAGCAAGGGCCACCAAGAATTCTAGGACACGAGCCCTGCTTACGTGCAATGAAGACTGAGTCAGGATGCCCGGTGGGCGTGGGGGTGGGCTGGAGATGGAAGAGCGTGCCAAGTGGTGGGGCCTCAAAACTATGCCATCGAGTATGTTCCTCGTATTTGGCTCCTAAAAAGTATTTCATTTAAAGAAAGGGTTCCCAGTTAGGAATAAATGAGTGAGTGGTGAACGAATGATTGACAGCTAGAACAGTGCTGGAAGAGCATCGCTGATCTATTCCACAAGCACTCACTAAATGAGCGGTGCCTTTGTGAACGGGCGCCTGTGCAGGGCACAGCCTTGGCATGGGGCTGGGGTACAGAGTGGAAAAGACCCAGCGTCGCCCACCGTCCCCGGGCAAGACAGTTCAACGGGACAGGAAGGCAGGTCCATTAGAAATTAGGAAGTAATGTAACAACAGAGCCTGCACCGTCCTGCGCTTGTCTGCCGGGGTTGCCTCATTCTCCCTCCCACCAGCACATTCCACCACCCCACAAGCTACCCCTGTGGTCCTTCCCCTTGCAAGCAGGCCCACCCGAGCCCCAGGGGTGGGCCTGACTGATGCTCCAATGATGAGGACACTGCACCCCTTGCTGGTGACCCATCCAGATGTGGACCAACGAGGCTGGATTAGAGGTTTCTGGGGGCTTCTGGACCATGGTTCCTCTATCTTCCAGAGAACGTTCAGCATCAGAAGGGACCCTCTCCTTCCTCTTCCAGACACTGTCCTACAGAGATGAGAGCCCAGAGCTGCTGCAGGGGTCTCACTCCGTGCCTAGAGGGGCTGCCAACCCACAGAGGAGGCAGAGCCTGGAGAACATGCACTGAGTCCCCGACCGAAGCCCCTGCGCCTGGACCTGCAGTTCTGTGACACCCAGAGCACCCCACCACTTAAGCCCGCTAGACTGCAGTGTCATGTGGCTTGATGGGGCTACAACAGAAGGATACTTATCTGCCTGGAGGAGGAGACATTTCGGCAGGGTTTGAAGAGATGAGCATGAATTTTCCAGAAGGATAAGGAACGAATAACATTCCAGGCAAAGGGTGAAACATGAGGAAGCATGTGACAATTTAAAAAGCATAACTCCTTCAGGGCGGTGGGAAGGGCACGGGCTTTGGAGGCACAGAATAATGACAGCCGACACCGATCGCCATGCGTTCATTTCATCCTCACAGTGACCTGGGAGCGCATACAAATTGTTTTAATCGTTTCTTTTTAAAATTTTTAAAATTAGTTCATTTTCCAATTACAGTTGACATACAATATTATATTAGTTTCAGGTGTACAACATAGTGATGAGACATTTATATCTAATCATGTATATCTTATAAAGTGATTCCCCAGTAAGTCTAGTACCCATCTGGCACCACACAGAGTTATTACCATATTATTGACGATATTCCCTATGCTGTACTTTACGTCCCTGTGTTTATTTTTCCCCCCATAGGTCAGTGTTTTATTTTTATTTATTTATTTTATTTTACTTATTGGGGTGACAATGGTTAGTAAAATCACATAGGTTTCAAGTGTACAATTCTGTATAACATCATCTGTATATCCCATTGTGTGTTCACCACCCAGAGTCGGTTCTCCTTCCATCACCATATATTTGAGCCCCTTTACCCTCATTTACCACCCTCCTCCCCCCTCACCGTGACTATTTTTATAACTGACAATTTGTACTTCTTAATTTCTTCACCTTTTTCACCCATCTCCCCAAGCCCCTCTCATCCAGCAATCATCAATTTGTTCGCTGTATCTATAGGGTTGTTTCTGTTTTGTGTGTTCATTTATTTTGATTTTCAAATTTCACATGTAAGTGAAATCATATGGTATTTGTCTTTCTCTGTCTGACTTATTTCACTTAGGTCCACCCATGTTGTTGCAAATGGCGAGATTTCATTCTTTTTTGTAGCTGAGTAATATTCCATTATATGTATGTATCACATCTTCTTTATCCATTCATCTATTGATGGGCACTTAGGTTTTTTCCATATCTTGGCCATTGTAAATAAGGCTGCAATAAATATAGGGGTTCATATATCCTTTCAAATTAGTGTTTTGGGTTTCTTCGGATAAATACCCAGATGTGGACTTGCTGGGTCGTATGGTAGTTCTATTTTTTTATTTTTTGAGGAAATTCCATACTGTTTTCCACTTGGCTGCACCAGTTTACAACCCCACCATCAATGCATAAGGGCCCCCTTTTCTCCACATCCTCACCAGCACTTATTGTTTGTTGATTTATTTATGACAGCCATTCTGACAGGTGTGAGGTGATATCTCATTGTGGTTTTTATTTGCACTTCTCTGATGATTAGTGATGTTGAGCATCTTTTCATGTGTCTATGGGCCATCTGTATGTCCTCTTTGCAGAAATGTCTATCCAGGTCCTTTGCTCATTTTTAAATTGGATTGTTTGATTTTTTTGGTGTTAAGTTGTATTAGTCTCTCATATATTTTGATTATTAATGCCTTATTGGATGTATCATTGGCAAATATCTTCTCCCATTCTGTAGGTCGTTGTTTCATTTTGTTGATGGTTTCCTTCACTGTGCAAAAACTTTATATTTGATGTAGTATCATTTGTTTATTTTTGCTTTTGTTTCGCTTTCCTGAGGAGACATTTCAAAAAAAAAAAAAAAAAATACTACTGAGAGCAATGTCAAAGAGTTTATTGCCTATGTTTTCTTCCAGTAATCTTATGGTTCTGGATCTTACATTTAAGTCTCTAATCCATTTTGAGTTTATTTTTGTACATGGTGTAAGAAAGTGGTCTAGCTTCATTTTTTTTTTTTTTGCGTGTATCTGTCCAGTTTTCCCAATACCGTTTATTGAAGAGATTTTCTTTACCCCACTGTATATCCGTGGCTCCTTTGTCATAGAAATTGACAATATGGGTATGGGTTTATATCTGGGCTCTCTATTCTGTTCCATAGGTCTAAGTGTCTG
Source organism: Rhinolophus ferrumequinum (assembly GCF_004115265.2). Taxonomy (NCBI): domain Eukaryota; kingdom Metazoa; phylum Chordata; class Mammalia; order Chiroptera; family Rhinolophidae; genus Rhinolophus; species Rhinolophus ferrumequinum. The sequence continues at coordinate 91,299,795 of NC_046291.1, read as the reverse complement.
TTTTTATGCTGATACCACGCTGTTTTGATTACTATAGGCTTGTAGGATAATTTGATATCAGGTAGTGTAATACCTCCAACTTTATTCTTCTCACTGAAGATTGCTGTGGCTATTCAGGGTCTTTTGTGGTTTTATATACATTTTAGGATTATTTGTTCTAGTTCTATGCAAAATGCCATTGGTATTTTGATAGAGATTGCATTGAATCTGTAGATTGCCTCGGGTAGTATGGGCATTTTAACAATGTTATTTCTTCCTGTCCATGAGCACAGTATATGTTTCCATTTATTTGTGTCTTCTTCAATGTCATAATTTTCTGAATACAGGTCTTTCACCTTCCTGGTTAAATTTATTCCTAGGTATTTTATTCTTTTTGATGCAATTGTAAATGGGATTGTTTTCTTAATTTTTCTTTCTGATTGTTTGTTATTAGTGTATAAAAATGCAACAAATTTCTGAATATCAATTTTGTATCCTGCTTCTTTACTGACTTCATTCATTATTTCCAGTAGTTTTCTGACAGAATCTATAGGGTTTTCTCTCTCTATGTATAGTATCATGTCATCTGCAAATAATGACAGTTTTACTTCTTCCCTTTCAATTTGGACGCCTTTTATTTCTTTTATGGCTAGGGCTTCCAATACTATGTTGAATAATGTTGTGAAAGTGGACATTCCTTGTCTTGCTCCTGATCTTAAAGAGAAAGCTTTCAGCTTTTCACTGTTGAGTATGTTAGCTGTGGGTTTGTCATATATGGCCTTTATTATGTTGAGCTGTGTTCTCTTTACTCCCACTTTGCTGAGTTTTTATTATAAATGGATATTGCATTTTGTCAAATTTTTTCTGCATCTATTGATATGATCATACGATTTTTCATTTTGTTTACGTAGTGCATCACATTAATTGATTTGTGGATATTGACCCAACTTTGCATCCGAGGAATAAATCCCACTTGATCATAGTGTATGATCTTTTCAATGTATTGTGAGATTCATTTTACTAATATTTTGTTGACAATTTTTGCATCTATGTTTATCAGGGATATTGGCCTATTTTTTTTTCGGTGAGCTGAGCAGTGGGACTTTATACGTTTCATTTGTGTTTAATTGGAGGTCCCCTGTCCTTCCTCCCTGAAGGAGCCAGTCTAAGGAAATGCTGGGTACCCGTGTTCACTGCCCTGAGCCTCTATCCCCCTTGACCACTTTCTTCCTAAGTGGCTTTGGGCAAGTACTTGAACAGGCAGAACCTTGGTTGACTCTCCTGTAAAACTGAACTATAATACTTGCTTCCCCAGGTATCTGACCCCCGGGCAGTGCAATGGGCTGGCCAGCAGCAGGTGGGGAGGGGCTGGGTACTTAGGAAAATAGTCTCTGTCCCAGGGGCTTTCAGAGGAGGAGAGGAAGTCGTGGGAGCTTGCACCCCAGGATAGCACGCAGCTAGAGCCCTGGGAACACCCCTGGGAGCTGAGGAAGCAGAGCCTGCAGAGGCACAAGAGATCAGCAGCACAGCAGATCAGGGAGTGGCAGACACCAGGAGCCAGCACCAGCCAAGAGCAGTGGGCAGTTCAGCCCAGTCAAATGCCACGGAGAGGGCAACTGCAATAAGAGTCCCCAAGTGCCTGTCAGATTTGGCACTTAGGAGGTCATCAGTGACCTTGGCCGTGGCCGTGGGGGCAGTGGGAGTGCAGGAGACAGGCACGGAGGGAGTGAAAGCTGGCAAGGCAGGGAAGGCCCTCCCACAGTAGGAGATAACTATTAACACCAAACAGCAGTGATAAGGCAGCAGGCAGCGTAGGCCATCGGGTTCTCCGGCGCACCAGCCTGGCGTGGGTGGCCAGCCCCACCCGCACCCCAATGGGTACAAGTCCAGCCCTGCAAAGGCAGGGTGGGCATTGCCAGGGACATGCAGGGCTTCCCTTTCGAGTCACCAGGGAATCACCTCACAGGACTGGTTTTCCAGGACCTGGGGTATGTCTTGCTCTAACTTTAATGTTAGAAATTACTGTGGACACTTGGGAGGGTAAATGGGGGCATGGATGAACGTAAGGAGGGATGGATGGAGTCCTAATGAATCCTAATGAGAAATGAAAATTCAACGATTTCAAAATCCAAACTTAGCTAGGAGCAATTTAGTGGCTGCTGAAACGTAGATTCCCGCATCCCCTGTTCATGGTGAGTTGGTGAGCAGCATGTAAAGGCGGGCTGGCTCTCTAGCCCCATCCCTCCCACGCCGGTACTTGGATGGATGGACGGGCCGGTGGATGGGTGGATAGAGGGTGGGAGGGCGGTTGGGGGGTAGGTGGATGGATGAAACACTATTGAGATACCTGGTTTGGATGCAGGGGGCAAGTGACCACTCAGATCACAGAAAGGTTTTCAAATACATCAGAAATACAATGTTTGCTATGAATAGAAAAAGCTACTTAAAATCATTCAGCTTTTTCCTCTATTTTGATCATCACTGTTTAGGTTTCAAAATTCAAGTGTTCCTTCCAATTGCAATCTGGGAATAAGACAATCTTTCTCCTTAGCCCCAGCCCCTCCCCACTCCCACCATTTTAATTTCATTGCTTCTAGGTCCTTGACTTGAAAGAGCAGAGTGAAGTTGTCTCTTACACTAACTGTCTGCACAATGTTGGTCTGGTTGAGAACGAGTGGAGTGTAGAGAAATAACTTTCGCCTCTGTAAGATGCCTGTGACAATAGCTGCCCCCCGGGGTGTGGTGATCTATTACCTGGGACAGGGCCCAGAATAGAGTCATTGCTCAATATACGTAGGTTCTTGTTTTTCTTTTTAGTTGAAATCATCACACATTTTAGGGAGTCTCTAGGGTTAACATCTTGACGGGAATCCTGGGAACCCACAAGAAGCATCTGTTTCACCAAGGCCCCCAGCAAGCCCCAGATTCTCACACTCAGGGAAAGAGTGGTCACTCCTCTTATGAAGCCAGACGATCTGCAGCAGGCCGAGAGCTGCCTCCTTCCCCAGCCCACAGCACAGCAACCCTGCAGCCAGAAGGACAGAATCCCATGCTCGCTCTGCCCCTTACGTAGCTGTGTGACCTTAAGCCAGTGACTTAGCCTCTCTGAGTCCCACTCCTGTCATCTGTAAAGTGGGGACAATAATAGTTTCTAGGTGCAAGGATGGTTGTGAGGGTCCCATGAAAAATAAGTGTAAGGAATGTCGCTCTGCACCCATACAGTGAGCATTCAATAAATAGTAAGATAGTGATTTTTACTTTTGTTAAATAATAACAATTCTCCCCAAGTAGATTACCCTAAATTGTACAGTAAATTGGCCCTCACAATCACAATGAGATAGGACAGAGATTCTCATTTGGATTATGTCCATAAAGAAATGTACTGATCAGAAAGGGTAAGAGACTGGCCTAAGGTCACACAGCAAAAAAGCTGATATCTGGAAGATTTCTTCAACTCCTACCCAGGCACCTTCCCAGGGTCCTTTCTGAAACCTAGCAAGACACCCTTTATGACTGCTTAGGGCCAGGCCCTCATCATCTTTGTCCTATCTTCCCCTCCCCCTTCTCCAGGCAAACATGATTTCATTCAGCCCCAAATGTGTGAGAAGCTTGGGCTGATGCATAATTCATGATGCTGATTTGCATTCCCTCTGCCAGGCCTCCAGCCTCCTCCCCCACCGCCCCCAGCTCAGCCCAGCCACTCCCCCCAACGAGCATCTGCGTTCCCAGTGACATTTTTCTAGCAGCAGTGGTCCTGGAAGCACCTCCCAGGGCTGGAAATGCTTTTCTAATCGCAAGGCAGGTCCTTTCCCTGTGGGAAAGGAATTCAGGGACCTGTCACTGGGTACCATGGATCTGGCCTCCTTCTGGAGTTCTGCTATCCCAGTACTTGCTGCCTAGAAGATGGGAAGGAGGAAAGTGTGAACACAGCATTTAAAAGCAAGCCCGTGTGCAGGGTTCTGTTATCTCCCCCGCAGAAAGCACATTCACATTCCATTGTGACCCAAACCCCAGGGTGCCCAAGTCAGATTTCCTGACTCCAGCCATGGCCAGAGCTTGTCTTCAGATGAGAAGATGAGTGAGTACCACTCCAGTCTCCCTCTGAGGTCAGGCCCTGTGGCTCCCAAGCCTCTGTAGACCATTTGGCTGAGGCCCGGGGAGGATGAAGCCTGACTCTGTAGCGTCCGCCACTGGCTTGAGCCCTCCTGACCCCAACCTTTACCAAAGGGTTGGGGGTGGGGGGCAGACGCCACAGGACTGCCTGGTGGGAGACCCAGACAGGCCCTACTGAGAGAGCTGCAAGGCCAGTCGCCCCCATCCAAGCAGCCTGGAACCCCGAGGGGTAAAGTCCAAGGCCCTGTTTGGGGCCCTAGAATGAACAGACGGCAGGACATGGCAGCTCCCTCTAGGATGTCACAGAGGCCTATATGGGTATACATAGGCTTGGCCACCTCAAACAAGTGCCCTGGTGCGGCTGGGGTGAGGATGGCTGAACTGCCGAGTGGGTGGAGGGGTCCCTGAGCGTGAGGCTGGCCAGCCCGACCTGTCCATCCCCATTGTGGCCACAGTAGGCACTCAGTCTTAAAAATCACCACGATGATGAGTGTCTGTGAGGTGGCAGGCATCCTGCAGGACAGATCCACTTTGCACATGATAAAGACCAGTTCAGGGAGGTAATACAGGTCCGTCCAAAGTCACACCACGGGGAGACGACAGCCTAGACTTGAACCCAAGCCAGGGGCACGTCCACACTCCTGTCCCAGCCCGATGCCTCAAGAAACAGGACCAGGAATGGACTCACGTTCCTAGCGAAGGAGAATCCCTCCCATCAGCCCCATGCCAAGGCCATGCCATGTCCTGACCCGGTCGCTTGGCACGGAGTGTGAGACAGAAGAGATAGTTCGCTGTGAGCCTCAGCGGGCCTTATCGGAAAAGACATGGTGAGGTCAGCCCGAGGCTCCTCGCCCCTCACCTCATTCCTGCCCTCCTGGCCTCTCTGTTGTGTCTTCCAGAAGCAAGCAGACACAACTGGCTATCTTGCCATCTTCTGGCCACGGCTGCGGGGGGCCTGCCTGAGCTCACCCGAAGGTACCTCCAGGCCTTCCAACTGTCTGGTCTCTTCCCAGAGCCACAAGAGTTGAGAAGGAAGCCTTACGCTCGCCTGAAAGGCCCTGGAACCCAGTGCCCTTTTAGAGACAGCCCTGGAGAGTCCAGGAGAAAGCCCTCCTGACCCCGGGCGTCCACAGGCCACGCACGTGATGAAGGCTGGCTCTGCATTAAGCTCACCTACAGGCAAGATTCAGCTATGCCCACTTTTCAGACAGAGAAACTAAGGTACAGCGATTAAGTTTCATGACTAGGCACTGGGCCAGTTCTTGGTGGTTAGAGCTGGGAGTTGGGGGTAGAGAGACAGCAAGTTACACAAGTGGGGCCTGGAGACCAACCGGTCACGTGCCAGCTAGTTCACAAGCAGCTCGACTTAGCATCACCACAGCCCGCTGAGCCTTGCTGGGACACCCAGGCTCGGCCCTTCTATACCGATGAGAACATAAAGCCCAGAGGGGTTTGGTGACCTCTCTGCCAAGGGCTGTACAGTGGGACCAGCGGTGTGAAGGTCAAACCCAGCCTCTGAGGTCTTAGGGTCTGCACGCTCCACCACACCGCGCTGCCTCACCAGGTCAGAAATGCTCGTTTCACCCAATTTGTGGAGAGAGAGATACTGGTCCAGAGGACTTCCTTCCCTTGGTGCTAATGGGTAAACTGAAGCACCGACCAATGACTTCTCTTTGCAAGTTCCAAGAAAAAAGGGAGCCCCCAGCGTGTGTCGTGCATCCCCTGATGACCAGCTGTTCCCTCCATTGCCTTATGGAATCCTTATGACCATTCCATGTGGTGGGTGCCCGTGTCCCCTCTCTACCGATGGGAAAATTTAGGCCGATGAGTGTTCTGCCCTTGGTGGCAATGTTAGGCGAGTGGTACATCTGGACATCCAGGCCTCAGCTAGCTCATAAGCTGTGTGATTTGGGCCACGTCATCAGAGCTTGCTGAGCCTCAGGCTGGCCTGGCAGTTCATGCTGGGCTTCTGGAGCCCAATGCCTGGGTGCATACCCTGCCTCTGCCAGTGCCAGCCGTGTGACCTGGCCAAGCTCCACTTTGCCCATCTGTGAAATGGGGTAATGACCATGGCTGCCTCACAGGCTTTTAGGAGACAATGTGTATAAGAGCTCAGGGTGGAACAGCACACAGAAAATACTCAACACACACCAGCTGCTGCCGTTACTATTCCTACTGCTGGTAACAAGGACTGAACAGAGCTGTGGACGTCTGAGACCTTATAGCGCAGCAGTTCTCAAACTTTAAAGCATCAGCATCACCTGCAGGGCGGCCCCCAGCCCCTCGGCCCTGATTCTGCAGGTCTGGGTGGAGCCCAAGGGTCTGTGTTTGTAAAACTTCTCAGGTGGGGCTGAGGCTGTTGGTCTGGGGCCCTCCGTTGGAGGCCACAGGGTGGAGCTTGAAATTTAAAAAAATTCATGACAAGCCCCATTGGCAAGAGTGAGGAACTGGCTGCTGGGCTCTGGGGAGGCAGCTTTGGGTGGATCGCTGCAGGAGCAGAATTAAATCCATAATTGTGCTCTAATCACTGCGCGTTTAACAGCCTGATCTCTCCGGAATGTAATTGTCCCCTGTCCCCAGTTGTCCGCTGGAGTGGTGCCAGGTGCTTCCTTGGGGCCAGAACTTTGGGTGGGGGTTACCAGTCCGGTCTCTTTCATCTCCCTCCCTGGGCACAGCCCGGCACGGTAGCCAATCAAATGTAGCTGTTCCTCTAATGAAATGCCGACCTCTGCCAGCGGCTTCCCCCACGACCCACTGAAGTCCCCCATCAACTAGGAGTACATGCATGCCATCTCCACGGCACAGAGGAGGCACCAAGGCTCAGAGAGGCCAACCAACTTGCTGAAGGTTACACAGCCATAAAGGGACCACCTGGCTGTTCCTTGGTCATTCTCGGGATATCAGCTCAAATACACTTCTTGGGGCCCCCCAGACCAAGTCCAAGGCCCCCTACATAAGCTCCTTCTCTCCTTCATGGCACTGACACAGCTGCAAGTAGATCACTCTGTCTCTCAGTGACAGTGTGTGTCTGAATCTCCCCTTGGAGTGAAGGCAGGGGTTGCGTCTCTTGTCCCTGATGGAGTCCCCAGGGCCTAGCGCAGTCCTGGCACAAAGTGGGCTCTCTCTCAATATTTGTTTCATGAATAAGTTACTCGGTGGTGCCACACAGCTGCTCAGGGTGGCTGGCTCAGACAGTGGGCCGTCTGGAAGGTGAGGGTTCTGAGCTCCTTCTTCCCGTTCAGCGCCTTTTCAGGCGGAGCCCAGGACCCCGCGGGGAGCTGTGTCTCATTGTCAGGGCACGTCCACAGAGCCCACGGCTGCTGGGGCCCAACTCTCCTTCCTGGGTCCCTGCTTCTGCCTCCGGTGGCCCCAGGGCATGGAAAGATCTGAGCAGACCAATACAGTGCCCCCCTGTACTCTGGCGTGGATCGCTGTGCTTTCCAAAACACTTTACCTGAACAACAACGATTGCAGGCTGTCTCGCCATCTAAAACGGAGGTTCTGCCAACCTGGCTTTCCACACCTGAGAAATGAGATGATGACTTCACCCCCCTTATGGGGATCTAGGAGATAGTGCACATGAGGCTTGCAGGGTGACCAGCTGTCCCAGTTTGCCCAGGACTAAGGGCTTTCTCAGGGTGCAAACACTGAGGCAGTCCCAGACAAAAAAGGACAGCTGGCCACCCCACATGACAGGCTTTGACAAGCACTTGACACGTGTGTTTTAGCTCTCAGGCTGAGGAGGACAGGTTACGGGATTTGCCCCTAAGATTACCCCTCAAGTCAAAAGTAAAATTGGCCGAGACCCCAGTCCTCTCCCCTGCTTCCTGGGTCTGCTCACCTGCCGGATGCTCCTGAGTCCTGTTCCTTGGGGCTGCAGCAGAAGGTCTGCCCATGGCTGGGGAGTGGGCAGCTCAGCAAGTAGAGAAAGGGAGGTTCCACAAACAGCGGGGGCTGGGCGGGCTGCCCCTCTCCCTGACTCACTGCCTCACCTGCCCTTCTCCTTAAAGCATTTTTTCTCCAACACACACGATGAAGCTCAAAACAAACATTACTGTTAAACTCAGCTGCCAGCCATGGGAGCAACCACTGCACAACAGGATGGCGGAAGAAACTGCTCCCTCTGCTTGGAGGACTTAGGGGAAGTGCCTGGCACCCAGACAAGAGAGACCCACACGCAGCTTAGGATCAGTGCCCCCTGGGCACCCTGCAGAGTCCTCAGACGGGTCAACCCATGGATACTGCAGGGCATGGCCCCCCAAAAAGCCAAGCCAGCCTGCTTGGCCAAATGGATAGACCAGGGGACCACATGAAGAGGTGGCTACGCGGGCTCAGGTTTCCAGGGGCTCTGGCATTCCTTAGGTCTGGGTTCAAACTCAGGCTCTGCCACGTACTGATCAGTGTCCCTGAGAAGTGGCTTAACCTCTCTGAACCGGGGTCTTCACGTGCTCAGCTTTCCTGCACGGCCTTTTATGTGCCTGGCACTGGGCTGAGTCCCATACATGGAGTGCATGACTTAACCCCCAGGGCAACAACTCAAGGAAGCTGGGGGGGGAATGGGAAGGAGAACGTCAGAGCCCCAGGCCACAGAGTTGGAGCTGGGGGTGCCAGAAATCAAGAAGCCTGGGTTACCTATCTCTTTGGGGCTGCAGAGGCCACTCCTCGCCCAGATTTTTACCCCCTTTCTTCACTCCTCCCCTCTAGCCCACACAGGCTCTCTAAACGCCCTTCCTTGTGTAGCCCACCTACCCCTCACCTCTGCCCACCTCAGGCTGCTTTCTCTATGCCCTGCCTCAGCCTGAAAACCTACCCACAATGGTTCTCTGTTGCTTTCCAGATTCATTCTGCAGTCCACAACTGAGGGTAGCTGTGTGACCTGGGGCAACTCACTGAACCTCTCGGAGCCTTGGGTTCCGCAAGTGTCAGTCGTGCTAAGGATCTCCCTGACTCAGGGCTGTGAGACCGTGTGCATCAAAGGGCTGCTGTTCTCCTCTGTCCTTCCCTCCCTTTCCCTTGTCCGAGGATTGCAGGCCAGCATCGCCTCCCAGTCCTACCTCCTGTTTCTCCCCAAAGTGGAGCCGTAGCGCACGCCAGACCACTTTCCTGAATGTTCTCCGCTTACACCAAACCATGCTCACCCCCAGGCCTGGGCCCCTGTGAGCCCTTCTCCTGCCCTTCCCGCCACACGCAGCGCACCCATCCTGTCAGGCCCCTACACTCGTCCCAGCGAGCCCCGGGAGCCGTCCCTGCAAACTCTAGTCTCGGTCATCCAGCCCCTCTGACCTGCTCTGCCAGGACACAGTCCAGCCACTATGCAGAGCAACACACATGATGTTTCCTCCTGACCCTCTCTGAGTGCTGGCAAGCACTTTCTGCTTCTCCCACAGAAGCCCTGGGCGGTACACTGAGCAGGCACATTTGCTGTCCTGACATCCTTGAAAAGGGTCATCTGCCTACCAGGAGTCAGGAATTTTACAAATACTGATTTGCTTAATCCTCACAGCCCTGGATAAGTACTCATTAGCCCATTTTACAGACAAGGGAACTAAGGCTCAGAGAGCTTGTAAGTGGCCAAGAGTCCCCAGCTGGGACACAGCAAGGTCAGATGCAAACCAGGTCAGTCTGGTTCTGATGTCTTCACCACACAGCAATGGTAGTGAGGACGAACAGGCCGAAGGAAGCAGCGGACACACACAAAAGACCCTACAGCTCTCCCTGCAGGATAAGCCTGGGTGCCCCAGACAGTGGGCCCTTGAGGGGGACGAGAATGAATTCTTTTCTGGCCTGAGGCTCTTTGGTCTTGGGATTCTTGCCATGAAGCTTCCGTTGTTCTGCCTATAAATGGGGTGAGGCCAGACCCACTAAGCCACACGAGAGTAAAAGTGAGGGGAGGCCGGAGGGGAGAGCCCAGCTGGAGGCAGTCCACAGGTTGTGGCAGATAAAGCGAGAGAGACTAGAGGTTGCGTGGATACCACGTGGAAATCAAAGGGAACAGCATTTCTGGCAAAAGGAACAGCAAGTACAAAGGTGCTGAGGCTGGAAGGAGCTAAGTATAGGTACATTCTAGGGCCTGAAAAGAAGTGTGCGTGTGGTGGCAGCAGTCAGAGAGGCCGGCAGTGACTGGATACAGGAAGGGGGACGAGGCAGGCCTGACGGGGGCAGCCTGGTTGGACCCTCGCGCGGTGTCCAGACAGGAGACTCTGAAGGCTGAGCGCTATGACTTCATTCATCATTTTACAAGTTCCCTATTCACTGGGAAGAGAACTGGCCGGAGAGGACCAGGAAGCACGGGAGCCCCGTGAGGAGGTCCGGGGGACGATGACGGTGACCTGTAATGGGGGACTGGCCTAGAGACAGGGAGAAGCAGATGAGCACAGACAGGATGGATTTGGTGATAGAATTAACGGGCCTGAGTGGTGGACTGGATATGGGGCAGGTGGCAAAGGGAGTCAGGATGAGGCCCGTTTTCTGACACAAGGGGCTGATGGTGAGGGTGATACTTGTTGAGAAGACTAGGGGACAAGGGCCAATTGAGAAATCCATTTGGTTCCTGTTGGGTTTGAGGTGCCCAGGAGACACGTAAGTGGAGAGGTCAAGTTGGCAGCTAGGGAGAGGCTGCCATGTAAAATGCTGGGCCTGGAGGGGCTCACCTGGGTGTGTGTAAAGCAAGGACAGGACCAAGGACCATGCTCCACCTGGAGGAGGTTGGAAAGAGGAGAAGGAGCCAAAAAGGAGGAAGATGGGGACAAAGACTTGGCCACTGGAACTGGCGGCCTTGCAGATGGGCATCTAACCTGAAAAGTGGGGCAAAAGTCAGGTTTGAGAGGACATGGATCCACTGGGAGAAGTTCAGGCACGACCGGGCACAGAGAAGGGATGTGGCCAGCGGTTTCTGGATCATTACCTGGGATGGATGGGCCAGGAGAGAGGGGCCATGGAGCACAACGTCCTGCAGCAGGCAGGAGGGGTTGGCCTTGGGGCAGAGGGACCCTCCCCCACTCGCAGCAGCAGACGAGGCAGATGGAGGCATGTGGATTGGGGTTTGGGAAGAAGGAGTGAGGGACCCCTGTCCTGTTTTTCCAGGGTGTGATGTGGCAATTGAGGCAGGGGAGTGTGAGGCGTAGGCGACGCTGGGGCAGCGGAGGGGCTCCTGGGGCCGGGGCACCCCCTCCCCACTGCGCTAATTCCTCCTGAAGCCTCAGGAGCAGCTGAAATGAAAAACCAACTCCTGGGCTCCTACAAGGGCTCCTCCACTCCTCAGAGGAGAGGCTGGGCGGGAATGGGGGCCACAGGGCACTCTGGCAGGCTGGACATCCCCACCCCCCACACTCAGCAGCCCCTGCTGGGGGTTTGGGTAGGTCTGGAGCTGCCAGACCCTCATGCAAGGGGGCAGGGGATAGGGTGCTGCACCCTTTGGGACCTCCCCTCCCCCTCGGGTTCAAGCAGTGGTCGAGCCAGACTTTGTTGGGTCATATGCAGGTGGCACTGGGGAGTTCAACCCCATAGTAAAGAGAACAAGAAGGGAAAGCAACACACACACCAGGTACTATGCCAGACCCTTTAAAATTGGGACATCATCAAATCTTTAAAACGGCCCATTGAGGGATACGCTATGCCCCATTTTACAGATGAAGAAACTGAGGCTCAGGGATGCATGAGCATTATGGTTCAAAGCTTGGGCTCTGGAGCCCGTGGACTTAGGGTAAAATCCTGGCTCTAACTAGCTGCAGTTTGAGGCAAGTTACTTAACCAGCTGTGCCTCAATGTCCTCGCCTGTAAAGTGAAAACAACAGCTTCTCCCTGCTCAGGTTGCCACACCGGTCACAGGAAAGCCCCACGCACAGCTGAGTTCACAGCAGGTGCCAGGCACCCAGTAAGGGCTTGCTGAGGGGGAACCACTGGGAATACCCCAAACCCAAACCAGGAATACCCAGAAGAAGCCCACATTTTTGTCCTGCTTCTGGGCCGAAAGGTTCATCCACCTGTGGGATGAGTCTTTCCAAGAGAACAGTTCTTTGTGTAGGTTTATTTGTAAGTCACTGAAGTGGGGGAAGGGAGCAAGGCAGAGTGCATAGGCCCTGGAGGAGAGGGGAGAAAGGGAGAGAGCCCCCACCAGGCCATAGGGCAGAGGGAAAGGGGGGCCACATTGGGTGAGAAGGGAGATTAGAGACCAGAGGAAGAAAGAATGCCAAGGTCACAGAACTAGGCTGGTTGGGGCCACTAAGACTGCAGATCATGACCTGGCCTTCCGGGCTGAGTCCCCTGTGTGGTACAGCGGGGGTACCAGAAAGCACCCCCACCCCCAGCCCAGGAAAGCTTCTCCTCTGTGGTCCTACCAGCTGCCACAACGCCTCAGCTTCCACCATTAGTGCTTAAGCCAGTCAGAGGTAGAGTCTGGATCCAAACTCAGGCTGTCTGGCCCAAACCCAGGCTCAGGCATGGCTCCATCATTCTGACCAGCCACAACCCTCCCACCTGAAAAGTCCAGTTTGAAAACGGCCCCTGGGCTTAGAGATTTTGTCATTCCTGTCACCCCTGGTGGGAGCCTGCAATTCAGACCTCTCTGCTGGGGCCAAGCTGGAGTGAGGGTGGGGTGTGGAGGGAGGTGCAGCTAGAGGGTGGGCCTGTGGGGGGAGGGGTCATTGTCACTGCCAGGGGTGGGTGGTTCACAGAAAAGGCTTCCAAATGCACCCAGTGCAACCTACTCATTTCTCCGATATTATGAACTGAAGCCAACCAAGGTGGGGCCAGGGTGGAAGGTGGGGGTCCTGCCTGAGTTGACACAACACGGCAGCAGCTGAGTTGTTCCCCACCCAGAGCTGGCACTGAGAAAGGAGGTAGGGCCTCCAGGCACTTAGGAGTGGCCCTGCCGGCCCTTCTGGGCTGTAGGAAGAATCTGGGGTGCACATGCCCTGGTAGGCAGGAGTGGGAGCCACTACCAAAGATGACCAAGCCGTACAGCACCACAGGAAGTAACTGGGCTTCAGGGACCCTGTGGAAGGCAAGGACCTATAGCTTTCTCATTCCACCGAAACCTAACCTAGCGAGGAACTTGAGTGACCCTGTTTCACACGAGAAAGCATAGGCTTGGGGCCACCCAGGCTTCTCAGTCTCTCAGCCGGGAGGTAGTGAGCTCATTCTGGGCTGCGGGTCCATGCAGCATCGAGCTCTTTGGCGGCGCCCAGGGCTCTGGAGGTTTGGACAGATTCATGAAGTAGTAGTTCTCCAGCCCGGGGGTCTGGCAGGATGATGAGAAGGGCAGAGGAGCCCAGGAGAAGAGCTGGGGCACGGGGCGCTGGAGCCTGCCTGGCCTGCCCCCAGCAGCAGTTGGAGCCGAGAAGCCCCCGCCAGCAGCAAGACACAACAGCGATAAGGGGCTATCTGCGGTCGCAGTCGGGGCACGAGAAGGCAGCCAGCCGCAGGCCACCTCCGCAGGCTCCAGGCATCCCACCTACCCAGCTCCCCAAGGGACTTGTGGGGGGCGTTTCTCCTTGGTGAAGCTCTTCTTTAGGACTAGGTGCCCCAAAAGTTGTTGGGGGAGAGGGTGGAAGTGGCCCAGACACTGACACCGTCCAGATTCTGGGCTTGCCACACCCTGAGCTCCTCCACAGCTGGAGGGGCCCGTGTCTTAAGTGGGGAATGAACTTCCAGTCAGAGATACACTGCCCGAGGCACAGGTGGATAATCCCCAAGTCCATCCTCAGCCTCAGAAATGTCCCACGGCGGGGAGGGCCATGCGATAGCCACGAAGTGTCATGGACAGGAGAGTGGGATGGCCCCAACACAGGAAGCCAGGGAACTTTCCTATGGAGGCCGAGGTCCCTCAGACCCGGGGTACACGCACCACTCTGCCAAGTCTGCTGATCACAGGCAGGTCACTGCCACCCTCTGTACCTCAGACAAGAGCATCCCCTTTTCAGGGTTGCTATGGGGATTCACGGGACAAGGTGACCGTGTGCTGAGGGCTGGCTATCTTCTGATCTTAGGGAGGAGACATAGGATTCCTAAGGGGCGGGGGGAAGGGAGCTCTTCCCTTCCCTTCCTGTGAATGCCTCGGGGTCTGTCCATCCCAGAGCCCAAGCCTCCTCTTTGGGCAGAGACCCAGGGGGCTCTGAGGGGACCCTGGCACTCCCTGCTCTGACCTGCCCTGAGCAGTGATTCTAGTTCAGCAGGATAGCGCAGTCAGCAGGCTGTACACACCGACCATGAAAAGACGCCCATCCCTCTCCTGGGAACTCTGACTGGGCACGTCTGGCCTTCCTCCGGCTTCAGGACCTAGTGTGGCCCGGAGACCCCTCATGTGTCATCTGGTAACTGTTCTTCCTGCCACCTCTCACATGTCTGTCTGGTGCTGCCCCTCCAGAGGCTTCTCTGTCCCCGACCCCCTCTGATACTTCCCTATGAGGCCTCATTTCTGGCCCCATCTCCTGTTGGCTGTTCTCTGATGGGAACAGGTTAGTGCTGAGGCCCGGGGTCTCAGGGGACCCCCAGATAAGGAACACCTTCTGAACCAACACAGCCCCCACAGAGAAGGCTCATCTCCCCTTCCAGGCCCCAGGGGGATTTTTACGTGTGGGGGGAGGGGTTGTCCACTCCTCCGTTCCCACCTGGGGCCCCTTGTCACTATTCTAACTGCACCTCTCTCACTCCTTTACACACAAGTCCTGCCACGTACAAGAAGCATGGTAGTTAAGAGTTCAGATGCTGCTACCTCCCGTGTGACCTTAGGCAAATTGCTTAATCTTTCTGTGCTGTGATTTTCTCATCTGTAAATTAGGACAGTACATAGGACCTACCACATTATATTACCGTACAGCCCATTTGGAAAGCATGGAGCAGAGACTGGCACATGGTAAGTACTATGTGCACCTGCTCTTATGATTATTGCTATTGTTATAATTATTATTAACACCTCTGAGACTTTGCCTCTGCTACACGCTCTGCCTGGAATGGCCTTTCTTCCCAGGATAATCCCTGCTCTCATCTTTCAGGACCTGGCCCAGGCATCATCTCTTTCTTAAAGCAATGTCTTACTAGGTGTCCCTCGGGTTTGGCCATCCCCTCCCCCCTTCCAGGCAGCCAGAGTTTTTCCCCACATCAAAGGGAAAGTCTGTTTCCAGGCAGACCCTCTGCTGCCCTGGGAGCACCCAGTCCAGGGAGTTATTTCACTCGGGGCCCCTCTCCAGCATGGGTTTAGCAGGGCCTGGGGTTTGCTTGTTCTAAACCTAAATATGGAACTTTATGTTTCATTGTAGTGGTTCTGCCTGCCACACCCTGAAAATCTTTCCTTTTTCTTTTTAAAAAAATTCTTTTTAATTATTAAAAACAAAAACAAAACAAAAACCAAACAACTAAGCACAGACATAACTAAAATCCCTTTGGAAATCAAGCCCATCCAAGGCCCTTCTGCTCTCCTTCTCCAGATATAACCACAGGCATTGGAGGTAGAGCCATCCAGATATTTCATTCGTTTATATATATGAATGTGAATCCACAGGAAACATAGAATCTGTGTGTGTGCACACACATGCGTGCACTTTCACATTCACACAAATGCCATCATTCTGCCCCTGACTCTTTTTCCCCAGTAATCTGATTTTGGGCTCTCCCTGTGTTCACATCTTGTTGGAGATCTTTTTGATTCCTTGCTCTATCTCCTGTCATTAGCTCTTCTAACTGCAGACCGGATCCAGGCTGGGAGATAAGAGTTGAGCCCAGGGGCCTGCTAGGAGGCCAGCATTTCCCAAGGTGACAGACGGGGATCACAGGCCAAGGAGATTCTACAAGGAAAATACAATCCCCTAGTCAAACTGAGTGGGGGGACATAGTCTATTAGTCCCTTCTTGAAAATTCCCAGGGAACCTAACACAAGAAAGGCTCTGAGAAGTCCTGAAACGAAGAAGCTTGTTGACTTTCCCTGGCCCAGAATGCCCCTGACTTGGGAGACCACAGAGGCCTTCAGGATATATACATCACACCAGGTGATACGCTGAGGACGAGACTCTATGGCCCTGGAGAGTTCCTTCTAGATCAATACTGAGGAGGTGCATTCTCTGATTTAAAAAGAAAAAGGAACTATCATCTTTAAATCAACTTTCTATACTCCACATTTCTCTATCAAGTTCGAAAGGGTACCTTGAGAGAATTCATCACATGCCCCAATGGCAGCTCCTTGCAGCATCTATACCACAGCAGTCTCCCAAGCTAAATCACAAGAAAAGCAAATGAGAGGCTCAGCAGCCCCTTGCTAGCTGCCTTTGGTCACTGCATGTCCTCCTGACTTCTCTCAAACCACTGGCCTACCCTGAGTGCTGGAACTTGCCAGATCTCAATATGACATTTACGTAGTAATTTCTGGGATTATTTCCCTCATTCTAGCCAGGAACGCTTGCCTGGCGAGTTCCACTCCCCTGGCAACACCCCTGATCTTGAGAAGTCCTCAGAACTCCTGGCAGTGGTTCTGCAGGCTTTTGTGCCAGGCCGCCCCATCCCCAGAGGAGAAGGCTTGACACCAACCTTGCCTAATAGGTCACTGTCAGGATCGGCTTCTTGCCCTGCTACCCTCAGGAATGTCCTCTTACTCCACTCATTGGGGCCTTCTGAAAGATGAGCCCTGGTGGCCCCAGACCCACAGGAAGCCCACCTCTTGCTGGCCTGCATGGTGGCCTTGACCCTGCAGCCCTCTCTATGCCTTGAACGGCCTCCTTGCTTGGACTCAGGACGCTGCTCGCTCCCTTCCAACATGACCAACAGCCTCACGGCCAGCAGCTCTGCCCAGGCACACCAAGGGGAAGTCAGGAGAAAGCAGTTGCCCTCAAGGGCCCGCTCAGAGTGGCAGGGTACAGGAAATGGGTTGAACCATTGGGGCAATCTGAGGGTTGGGAGGAAACAGGATCTAGGAGAGCAAGGTTAGCACTGGAGTCACGGAAGTTGGGAAGGCATCAGTACAAGTCAGCGATGAAAGACAAAGACATGGGGTGAGGGCAGGTGAAGGGTGAGATTAAAGACCAGGTGTGGCCTAGGGGGCTGTAGAGCTAGAGCTCCCCAGGTGTATGAGGGGCTGAGCAGGTCAGCCCAGGACTCTGGGCACAGATGGTGTGTGGGCCCAGGTGGGCCCTCTTTCTGTGCAAAAGCAGATGCACTGAAGGTTCTAGCCAGGGCACTTGGGCAAGAGAATAAAATAAAAGGCATCCAGATTGGAAAGGAAGAAGTAAAACTATCTCTATTTGTAGATGACATGATCTTGTATATAGAAACTCCTAAGAGATCCACTGAAAAACTATTAGAACAAATAAATGAGCTCAGCATAGTTGCAGGATACAAGATCAATATACAAAAAAATCAATTCTATATCTAGACACTTGCAAAGAACAATCCAAAAATGAAATTAAGAAAACAAAGCCCATTTACAATAGTACTAAAAAAATAAAATACTTAACGAATAAAGTTAACAAAAGAAGTGGAACACTTATACTCTGAAAACTACAAAAATTTGTTGAAATAAAAGAAATAACAGATCTAAACAAATAGAAAGACATTCATGTTCGTGGACAGAAGACTTAATATTGTTGAGATGATAATACTTCCAGGTTGAGCTACAGATTCCATGTAATCCTCATCAAAACTCAAGCCGGCTTCTTTGCAGAAAATGACAGGCTGATCATTCATAAGAATATCAAGGGACCCAGGATCAGCAAAACAAAATTAGAGAACTCACATTTCCTGACTTCAAAACTTACTACAAAGCTACAGTAAATGAGACAGTTTGTTGCTAACACAGAGGTGAACGTATAGAGCAATGAAATAGAGTTGGCAGTCGAGAAACAAATACTCACATTTCTGGTAAACTGATTTTCAAAACAAGTGCTAAGACAATTCAATGGAGGAAAGAATAGTCTTTCAAAAAGTGGTGCTGGGACAACTAGCTACCTACATGCAAAAGAATGAACTTGGGCCCCTACCTCACACCATATACAAAAATCAACCCAAAGACCTACATGTAATAGTTAAAATTATACAGCTCTTATAAGGAAGACATAGGTATAAATTTTCATGACCTTGGATTATGCAATGGAGTTTTATTTTATTTTTTCATTAAATATCATGTTTTCCATCGGTTTTTTGTTTTGTTTTGTTTTTTAAGATTTTATTGGGGAAGGGGAACAGGACTTTATTGGGGAACAGTGTGTACTTTCAGGACTTTTTCCAAGTCAAGTTGTTGTCCTTTCAGTCTTAGTTGTGGAGGGCGCAGCTCAGCTCCAGGTCCAGTTGCCGTTGCTAATTGCAGGGGGTGCAGCCCACCATCCCTTGTGGGAGTTGAACCAGCAACTTTGTGGTTGAGAGGATGCGCTCCAACCAAGTGAGCCATTCGCAGCAGCAGTCTTCAAAATAGCCAAAAGTTGAAACAGCCCAATGTCTATTAACTGATGAATGGATGAAAAAAAAAGTGGCATATCCCCACAATGAAATGTTATTCAGCCACAAAAAAGGGATGGAGTACTGATGCAGGTTGCAACATGGGTGAACCTTGAACACATGATGCTAAATGAAAGAAGTCAGTTACAAAAGACTTCTGTACTGTATGATTTCATTTATGTGAAATGTCCATAATAGGTCCATCCATAGAGACAGAAAGGAGGTCAGTGATTGCCTACGGCTGGCGGTGTGAAGTAGAGGAACAGGGGAATAACTGCTAATCGGTACGGGGTGGGGCTTGGGGGTGATGAAAATGTTCTAAAACTGATTGTGGTGATGGCTGCACAACTCTATGGCTATACTAAAAACCATTGACTTGCACACGTTAAGTAGATGAACTGTGTCTCAATAACACTCTTATAATTTAAAAAAAAAAAAAAAAAAAAAACAGTAGCTATGGACGCGTAAAGTCCTGGCATTGGGGCTCAGGGTAGTGGGCATGCAACGTCCTCGATTGTACACTCTCCTTTCTGGCCTCCTTTCAATCTTCCTGGCCCTTAAATGTTCATCTTTCACAGAATTCCCTCCTCAGCCCTCCCCCTCCTCCTCCCCAGCCACAGTCACCCCAGGTAACCCCACCTATTCCTTACCTCCACTCCCATGCCCCCAAGGTGGGAGCGTTCACAGCTCCCGCCGTCTATCCAGGAGCTCTCTCCTGGGCTCCTGGGTGCCAGGCTCAGATTCTTCTCTCCTGATTATATGACAATTATGATTGATGATGTTGTTGATGATGATGATAGATATAACCCTTATTGGGCATTTATTATGTACCCAGTACCTCATATGCATTATCTTATTTAATTCTCGCCACAATCTAATGGGGCCAACACGACTATCATTATCCCCATATCACCGGTAAGGAAACTGAGGCTCAAAGAGGGGAAGTCACTTGCCCAAAGACACACAGCTACGGGAAATGGTAGAGCAGGGATTCAAACTCAGGCAGCCCAGCTTTGGAACCCACATCTTTGAGCACTCTGCAGGGTCCTCAAACCAACTCATCCCCTGCAGCCACTGCCCCCATCCCACCCTGCCTACCTCTTCCCTCCTTCCTCCCTCCACACCTCATCCAGCCACTGCCAGGCACAGTTCCTCCTCCTGAATGTCCCCCTGCACTCCTCTCTCGTCTCCTCACCCCTGCAGCCCAGCAATGCCCATGTCTGACCTCTTCTGAGGCCGAAAGAGCCCCCTAAATCCCCCCCAGGCTTTCAGAGGCCCCCAAGGCTGCCCCGTTCAGGCCATCAGTGCTTCCCGGGCTCATGGGGCAGGCAGATCCCTGCGGCGGCAGAAATGACTCAGGCCCACCCGCTGATGCCCAGCTCTGTTCCAGGAACAGGGCAGCATTTTGAAACAAGGTGACTCAGGGCCCAGATGAGTAAAGCAGACATTTAGCCTGACAGAAAGACAGACAGACAGAACATTTCAGTTGGTGTGTGTGACAGCTGGTCACAGCCTGTGGCCTCTGTAGGACCTGTCTGAGCTCACACATTCAGGAATTAGGTTCTAGGACAAGCTCTGCTGCTGCCCCCAGGGCCCCAGAAATGTCCCTAGGACCAGCCCCCAACCCCAGCTGTGGGGAGGTGCCCCCAGCCTGCCTGCCTGCTGATGGGATCGGTTCTTTTCTATGCCAACCACAGCCCTTCCCCAGGGCTCTGTGATCTAGTTTCTCTCTTCTTACCTTAGAAATAGCTCATCGCAAGTCTACCCACAAGCTCTTCTGAGGGCAGAGGGCCCCCCAACCCCAGGAGGAGACTCTCATGGATCAGGAATTTCTGAAGGCACAGCCAGCCCTGTAGTGATAATTCAAATAAATTTTTTCTTGAATGACAAGGAAGGAAGGAGAAAGAAAGGGAGAAAGGGAGAGAGAGAAAAGAGATTCTAGGGACCCCTAATTCATCTAGTGTCCTTGAATTTGCCAGCTGGGTTTACTCTTGCTGGTCTGCCAGTGGCTGTGTGACCTTGGGGAAATAATGCAGTGTCTGGGCCTCCTTTCACCAGCAGTCAGTGAAGAGGTAATAAGATGAGGCTGCTGCATATCCCCTGAGACTGCTATGAGGTGCTTCTAGGCACGGACCCTTGCAAGGCCTTCTCCGTGTTGGGGGCCGGCTTGGGTGGGTTGCCCATCACCCTCCGCCAACCATCAGTACCTACAGGGTCCTCACCTTGCAAGTTGGGCTGCATGGAACGCTTTACGCAAAGTGGACCAGGCATGTCCCGCCTGGCAGTGCTGCATAGAGATAGATTCGGGTTCTCTGGGAGAGTGGCTTGGAGAACACACCCCGCTCACGGCCCTGGAACATTCAAGGAAACTTAGCTTGAACTGACTGCTTCCCAGCCACTTTGCCTCCAGACACCCCCCTCCCCCAGCACACACTTCACTGACACATGGCTCCTCCTGCCATTACATTCCTGCTGAGTCCCAGGCTGCTGGCAGGAGACGTAAGCCCCTTGACCACGGCCTGGGCACAGGAAATGCAATCTCCCGATCAATTTGTGAATTTGGAAACTGACCTGAGGCCTGTAGCTTCCTGCTCCTCCTTCAAACATTCGAAGCACATGGCCCAGCCCAGCCCGTGCAGCGCCCCCAAAACCATCAGGCTCACGTGTGTGCGTGCACAGAAACACACAACACATACCCTCCAACCTCATCTCTCGGGAACCAGCCCCACAGGTGCCCTGGAATTCTGACCAATAGAAAGCTCTATCTTTCTTCACAGGAAAGGAGGTCGTGAGAGGATAAAAAGGGAATGAAGTGTGTGACCTGGCAGGAATGTCCTAATCTCCCAGCCCCCAGGACAGAACTGCAACCGCAAAGATAAAACACCTCCACTTACTGGCAGCAGGATTCCAGGGTGGCCCGGGCAGGGGAAGAAGTCAGGGCCCTGAAAGCAGGTAAGAGCAGGTCCCGGTCCCCCACACCCAGCCCTTGGGACTCCAAGTCAGGGCCTCCCCAGAGACCTTGTTCGGGCAACCAGAAGAGCCAGGCCTCCTGGGCGCCCTCTCCACACTAAGCCCCGAGCTTCGTGGTCCTAAACACTTCCCTGTTCATCACCAGGCCCTGCCTGTCATGCCTTCAAAGTCCCACCTGAGCACAGGCTCTTCTGTGCGTCTTCCAGCCACCCCCTGGTCCCAGCCCCCATGGGCACTGGCCTAGACAAGGCTGGGCTCGCTTCCCCTCTCCTGACCTGCGAAAGTCCAATCTCCTCACAGCAGCGAGGGGGGTCGGCTGAAAACCTAAATCAGTTCATACCTGCTACACCTTTGCCACGGACCGCTGGCACTCCATCACCAGTGGGCAGCATGACCCAGTCCTGCCCTCTGACTTCTCTGGTGGTGTTGTCCCCTCCCTGCTCACCTCGCTTTGACTCCACTAGGCTTCTTTCCGTTTCTCCAACCTGCCAAGCTCTGTACCACCTCAAGGCCGTTGCACATGCCGTTTCCTCTGTCTGGATGTTCCAACCAGCCCACCCTGACACAACCTCTTCTGTGAGTAGGTCCTTCCTTAGCACGCAGCTGAATTGTCCCCTCCGAGGTGCAGCTTCCCCACCTAGCCCACCTAAAGCAGGCCTCCCTGGCTGCCGCCTGTGGGGAGTCTGTTATTATTTACTTGTTCGCATCTGTCACCCTCACTTGGGACAATGGGCTCTGGCAGGACAGGAACCATGTCTGCTTTCTTCACCACCATCACAGCACAGGCACCTGGGGACACTCGTAAGAAGCTGTAACGGGAATGGAGGGATTCACAGATGAGCCGAGGACACTCAAGAGATGAAGTAACAGCACAAGGAAAGTCACAATGGAGCCAGCTCTGCCTGTGCCCTCCTCCTCAGTCACCCACTGCTCACGTACTAGGAGCTAACAAGTCTGAGTGTTTGCTGAGTGCTACTCACCATATGTGGATCGCCTTATTCTATCCCTGTGAAATAGGACCCATTACTAGCCCACTTTACTGACGGAGAAAATGAGGCATCTTTGTGGGTCCGAAGGGCTAGAGAGGAATGACCCAGGCCAGCCAACATCACCCTTACTGCAGACCAAGGAGCCAAGCTGAGGCTGGCCATAGGGGAGCCTCAGGGACCCCAAAGGTAGCTGAGAGTCGGGGCCCCCAGGGAGCTCTCAGATAGTCATTCAAGGGGTTCAAGGTTCAGACCACGGCTGCAAGCCTGCCCGGGACCCTCAGACTACCCTCAAAGGGCCTGTGTCTCCCAAAGTGCCCAGGGCAGAAGAGAAATCCTGAGCAGCTAAAGGTCCATCCCCACAGTCCATCCAAGCTGCTGGTGGAAGACTTCAAAGCGGCCTTGAGACTCAAAGTGCCCTTCCCGCAGCATCAGCCTCAGCTGGGGGCTGGTTAGAAACATAAAATCTCTGTCCTCGCCCAGACCCACTAAACCAGAATCTGCTTTAACACACGCCAGGGGCCCTGCATCTCCCTAGAGCTTGAGAAGCCGCGCTCCCAGGCAGCTGGTGACCTGCTTGCACAGGGCCTCTCCTCACCATTCTAGTACCACCTTAGCCGTTGGAAAGCACACCCATGGACACGCAATTGCCACAAGATGTTCATCACAGCATTATTCACAAAGGAGAAAAATTGGAAATAACTTAAATGCTCTTTTGACAGGTTGTTTGATTGCATGGGGAAAAACTTCTACTATAACATTAATGGGAAAAGCCAATGTAGACCTGAATACACAGCCATGTGTGGTAGAGTCCCCTGCAAATTCACTGACACACTAACTGTGGGCACCCTCTGGTTGCTGGGATGTAGGTGATTTGCTTGTTTGTTTGTTTGTTTCCTTTTATGTGTTTTCTTAATTCTCTCAGTGGATATGCCTTACAATAATCATGAAACCATCAGCTAATGATATTTTTTTTAAAAGAAAAAAACGTGATTATCCCTTTGAAGAGGCACTCTTACTTCAGTTTATTCTGCTAAAGGGCCTGACAAATGAGGTTTGGGGACACTGCCTGAGGCAGGGCCCTGAGAAGGGAGTGGGGGCGGGGAGCAGGGGTTGTGAGACGGGTGTGAGAGTCAGGGCCATTGTGGGCACCTCCCCTAGGCAGGTTGGTCCTCTAGGGGCCCGGTTTACAGTGACGGAAGGCGAGGGAGTGGGGAACACTAAAGGCCAAGGACGCCCGCTTCAGGAACTTTCTCTGTAACCTTCTTTCCTGATCCACTCCCATTTGTCCTGCAAGACTCAGCTCAGGGACCACCTCCTTCAGGAAGACTTCCTTGAGGCACCTGTCCCCAAGCGTCCAGGCAGGGTTAGATGCCCTCCTGTGAGACCCAGACAAAGAACGGTGAAGACGTGATGGAAGATGTTTCATACTTGCATCTGCCATCGTGTCTAGCACACAGAAAGCCCTCCATAATCGGCCACCATGTGGACCGCAGCTCCCCTTCTTACTCCTCACTCACCTGGGCTCCCCTGTGTGAGTCTCCACTGGTCTTCCTACAGCTGCGTGCTCTGGCCTGGGCACTGGCCACTCCTTTAGGTTCTGTCCATTAGCTGCTAAGGACCTACCTGTAAGGGCCCAAGCAAGGTAGTTCCAGAAGGGCATTTAGGGACAATGCCAGGCATTTCTGGAAAGCCCTGGCACTTCGCAACCCCTCCAGGGCCCCTAGGTCTCAAAGCCCAAGCTCCAGGCCTTTCCGGATCCCCTCCTGCTCCGGTTTAGAGCCTTGAGGAAACCCAAGGATAGGCAGGAACTCACAGTGCTCACATCTCATGGGTAATTGTAGAATAAAGTGACATGGGAGAATGCCCACCCAGTACCTGGCAAAGAGAACACCCTCGGACCTTGTGCATTCACATCTCTGTGGGCCTGTAAGGGAAGGCGGCAGCTGTTCTAGATGGAGCCTGATGAGCCTCTGAGTCCTGCGGACTGGAACCAACCAGGTGGGCTGGCTTAGGCTGTTCTCCAAGGTGGCCCAGCCTTAGGCAGGCTTGGCATCAACACTGGGAACTCAGCCTTTTCTGAGGAGAGGCTCCTTGGGCAGCCTGCTCCCCCAGGGGCCATCCTTGGCACCATTTCCAAGGTTTCTGGGAGTGGCTGAATCCATCTTCCTCTGGATTCTGCTCCAAGTGGGGCCTGGCAGGCAAAGGGACAGGTCACACACACCACGGCAGCCACCACTCTACCTGCTGTCTCTATGAATGTGACCCCTCAGGTGTCTCATATAAGTGGAATCATCCAGTATTTGTCCTTTGTGACTGGCTTCTTTCACTTGGTATAATGTCCTTGAGGTTCGTCCAGGTTGTAGCACGTGTCAGAATTTCCTTCCTTTTTGAGACTGAATAATATTCCATTGTGTGTATAGACACATTTTGTTTATGCATTCTTCCATCAGTGAACACTTGGGTTGCTTCCACGTTTTAGCTATTGTAAATAATGCTGCAAGGAACATGAGTGTGGAAACATCTCTTCGAGCCCATGCTCTCAATTTTTTTGAGGTATATACCCAGATGTTGGATTAATGGATCATATGGTAGTTTTTCTTTAATTTTTGAGGGACCTTCATGCTGTTTTCCACAGAGGCTGCACCATTTTACATTCCCACCAATGGCACACAAGTGTTCCAATTTCTCCCCATACTCACCAACACTGTTATTTTGCTTTTTAGACTTTTTTTTTTTTTTAGTAGCCATTCTAGTAAGCGTGAGAAGGAGTTGCTGGTTTTAATACAGCCTTCTTCCCATTATTTATTTAGTCCCACCCTAGACTGGGCATTATGCGGGCCCTAAGGAACCACGAAGTGCCACCCTCAGCGCTTCAGGGACTTACTTACACTCTAAATGTCCAGGAGAGACTCATTCATAGTGAATTTCAACATTCAGCCAACTGTGATTGTCTTGGCCAGGATCACATGTCCACCTCTGCCCCAATCAGAGCTAGGAGGGTCCTAAAAGTGCGGTGGCCTCCCAGAAGGAGGACGGAGGAGGGAACTACAGTGGCCTCCTGGAATATCTACCCAGCCAAGGATGGTTAGCAAACCTTTTCTGTAACAGGTCAGACAGTAAATATTTTAGGCTTTGCAGGCCATAGGCGGTTTCTGTCATAACTACTATGTAAATGAATGAGGTAGCTGTATTCCAATAAAACTTTATAAGCACTAAATTTGAATTTCATATAGTTTTCACATCGTGCGATAAATATTATTCTCATTTTGATTTGTTCTCAACCATTTAAAAATGTAAAACCCACTCATAGCTTGCAGATCTGGCCCGTTGGCTGTAGTTTACCAAACCCAGTCCTGGAATTGACGGTAGTGGCACTGTGAGGGCACAGAGTCCCACTGGGCTCACGGGGCAGGATGTACCCTGAGCTCTCTTTAGCCTGATTGCCATTCCCTGCAACCTGGCTCCATGACGAAACATGGTTTCAATCGTGAGCCGTGCCAGCGTTGCCCTCGGTGCCCATTGGCATTGCTCCCCAATCCACGCCTTGCTCCATGGCCACTCTTGATAGGCACCTGCTAGAGGAGAAGATCTGGGACTAAAGGTAGGGAATGAGATAGCATGGAGTCCGGGGCAAATGGTGCTGGATTGTTTGCTTTACTATTTCCTAAACAGCCCCAGAGCCTGTTTCAGCTTTGGCCTAGAGGGGGGTCATGGTCATCCTGGTGGCCCTGAGAGGACTAGCCGGGGCTCTGCAAGCCCTGAGGCAGGCGGGGAGAGAGGAGGTTTGCCCCCTCCCCAGGGTGAGACAACTTCACGAGGTCCGCTGGCTGCAGACTCAACAGGACAGAGCATGGTGCGCCAGGACCTGAGATTTAATTTCAGCTCCTTCTTGTCATACTGTGTCCTTGGACAAGTCACTTATGCTATCTGCACTTCTGTTTCTTGATCTGTGGAATAGAAATAATAATACCCCATAGAGCTCTGGTGGGTTATTTGGGCTAAATATGTCAAGGGCTTAGAAGAGCTCTTGGCACCCCAGAGCTCTCAGTCATTGGTAGCTGTTATTTTCATTATCTCTTTCAATCCACATAAGCCTATGAGGTAAATACTAGTATTAGCCCTATTGTATAATGAGTGAGGGAGCTCAGGCACAGAGAGGTTAAGTAACAAGCCCTAGGGCACACAGCTAGGACAGGGTGGAGCTGGAATCTGGAAAGCCATTCCATAGTTGGCCTGCAGAGCCAAGCTCTTAGCTCCTGGCCTATGTGGCCTCTTGGGAAACCACAGGAGCAGAGAGCCCTGCAGGAAGGTGCCTGGGACCATCTAGCCAAGACCAGCCTCCACCAGAAAGCCTTCCCTCCATGCTCTCATAGCCCCACCTCTTGCCTTGGCAGCCATGTGCATATGTTGTATGTCACAGTGCCAGGCCAGGATCACATCTTGGGGGTTCAGACTCTGCTTAGGAGGGCCCTGGAGTCTGTACACAGAACGAGCAGAAAGGAAGTGTCTGGGCTGCCACACTGAGCTCCCTAAGCTGGGGGGGCCTCAGGCGAGTTCCAGCCCCTCTGCACCTCAGTTCCTCTACAGGAGAGGTCGGATGGCCTTCTCTACAGTTCTGTCATCTAACCAGCCTCTGACACGTCTTCGGATTTCAGCAACAGGTTCCCCCACCCCCACCCCCAAAACACTTCACTTCGAAGGACCTGCCTTCCCAAGACTCACAGAAGACAGAAAAGAAACTTTCATTTTTAACTTTTACCCAGAAGTGCCCCCCTGGTAGGGAGACCACCAGCCTTTCCAGCACCAGCCCAGCACAGCTCTGACTGGTCGTGGCAGACATCTGCCCCACCCACTCGGGACTGGAAGCAGCAGAGGGCCCACCCTGGCCTAGAGCTTGGAAGAGGTGAAGCACTGCAAAGCCAGCATTTGTCCTATCACCGTGGGTAGTGTTGTGGCATCCTTGGCCACCAAAAACATGCAATAATCCTGTAAGTGGAGGCCAATGGGCATACCTGGGTCTGTGCCGGGGAGCTGAAGTTTACAGGGAGCTGGCTCAGGACAACCTGCCCCTCCAGATGCCGCCCCAAACCCCAGAGGCCCTGCCTCTCTGATGGGAATGGCTGTTGACTCATGGTGGCTGCAGGTAATTGTATGCAAAGAGACAGGGATGCTGGCTCCTGTGATTCCATGCCTAGCATATAATAGGCCCTTATGAAATGAAGTGAGAGAAATGAATGAATTACTAGAGAAATGAATGAATGAATGAACTATCTAGTCCAATCTAATTTCAAATGAGATAAATATAGGCTAGAGGGCAAAAAAAAAACAACAAACTTGCCTGAGATCACAAAACAATTGTGTGGCTGGAGCTGGGTAAAGCAATCCATCAGCCACTATTCATTGAGCACGTGCTGTGTGCCAGGTACCACTGCCAGTGCTCGCGCATTGTGGAGTGCACAAGCAGACAGGGCCTCCGCCCTCACGGGGCTTACAGGATGCCGCCGGAGTCCAGTTCCCTGACTCCTAGTCCAGGGGACTTGCTTTCACTGAAAAAGGCCCCCTGCCATGGGCCTTGCTCAGACCCTCCGGGGAAGACAGTGAGTGCACTGCATAGTGGGCTGGCCCATGAGACTTGTGTACTTTCTACTCTTTCCCTGGCTCGGTTGGAGCATTAGTGATTAATGCTGAAATAATTGACACTCATTAATGTGCCAGTCATCCACGGGGAGTGGGGCCAGCATTAACCAATTCATCTCCTGGTGATTGATTCATTAAAGCCGCGCTTTTATGAGACACCCTCAGGTGGCAAACCACACTTTCCCGGAGTGGAAGGGCAGGAAGAGATAACTTCTTCATGGTGCAGCGAGTCCCGGGGAGGAACCAGGAAGCCAGCACGGGTCCTTTAGTGTAGCCCGGGCACTGGGTGCCACCCAGTCGGGTTAACATTGCCTTGGCCTGAGGCAACAGTAGCCGTTTGTGTTTGAGGCTCCGCTTCACCATGAAGCCTGAACACTCAGGGCAAATTACAGGCTTTCGAAAATGCTGTTGCATGAATCACCTGTGGGGCATGAGGTGCTCTTAAAAGGGAGAAAAATAACAAAGGCGTGATCAGGAGTGCCAGCTCGGCCAGGAACACTAGCTTCTGGTCTTAGCCTGGCTGGGCCTCCCCCTGGGTCCTGCTGGTCCCTCCGCCTCAGTTGCTTTAGCAGGGAAATGGGTGAGTGGGGCCAGACTCCTCACTGGTGTTTCCTTCATTCATTTAACAAGTGGGTGTTGAGCACTAATTCTGTCAGATGCAAATGGCAGACCCCGGCTCTCCCCTAGAGTCCAGGCTTACAGCCTCAAGGGGTGACCACGCAGGTGAGATAGGGACAGGAGTTCCATGTGTCTGACTCCAGGGCCATAAGGGTGCATCACAATTAGCAAATAAAGAGAAGAGAAAGGGTGTTCGGGGTAAAGAAGGGCATTTGCGAGGCACACAGGTGAAGGCAGTGAGCTGCGGATGGGAACTGGAGACCCAGCAGAGGGCAGGACGGGCCTGAGGGCTCCAATGGAGAGGTGAACAGCAGGCCTGGGGGCCCTGGTTAACCCCTTAGCCTTCTTCCCGAGGCCGTGGGGCCCCGGAAGGATTTTATACAGGGTCCACCAAGTTTTACTGAAAACATTACCCAAGACGGGTAGAAGAATGCCACGGGCAAGTTTTGGAAAAAGATCCTCTGTGATTCTCTAACTGCGGTGCTGGCCTGCAGCTGCCACCACCAAATAGTGAAGGGGACGGACTTCAGCCCTCTGGCAAGGCCTAAGCACGCACCAACCCCAACCATGCCCCAAAGGCAGGACTTACCTAAACTGGAGCTGATGCGTCACGCCCCCAGGTGTAAAGCACCCAAATGCACAGTTTCTACAACTTCAGGCCATCAGGGAGCAACTCCGGGGCCATCTAAGCAAAGCCACTTGTGCTGTTTGTGTTGAGAGGGTCATTGAACCCCTTCTTGGGAAGGACAAGGCCTCCAAGGAGCCCAGGTGGTCCTTGGAGCCCCTCCCATGGCAGGGCACTTAGCAAGCTGTCTCGGAGCCAGCGTGGAGCACCCACGTGCTGGCGGAGCGCTGTGGTTCTGAGAATGACAGGAGGCCCCCTGAGAGGGGGCCCCATTTGTGGAAGGGGATAACAGCAGTGACTTACCTCCCTTACAGGGTTCCTTTGAGAAGTGAGATGACACCCTGAACCCCAGCATAGAGCCTGGCAACTCTCAGAATGTCCTCTGAGGCCCAGGGCACATGAGAGGGTTCCCCAGTGGCCTACAAACTAGGCTGTGGGCTCAAGGAGGCCCAGGGCTCTGTCCCAAAGGCCGGAAGCTCCCTGGAGGGTGGAAAGGTTGATCAGATTCACATGCGTGTGCACCTAGGGTCAGGAAGTCTCCCTTCTGCACCTGGGGACCCTAGGGCCTGACTTGCGCTTCATCGGAAGGCCCCGCAGTAATGAGGAGGGGAGTGAGCACAGCAAACCCAGCCCTCGCACCCCTCATTTTGGACAAGGCTGGAATTAGCACCTAGGAACAACTGCTCCCAACCTGCGTCCCTGGGGCTTAAGAGGGAAACACAGGTCTGAGAGGGGCTGTGCAGGGGAGGCACAGGGAGTCGAAATCGGCTGGAAGGGCCTGTGGAAAAGGCAAGAGGGCAGACCAGGAGCCTGCCGGGGCTGGAGCAGGAGGTGAAGCTCTAGCAGGCAGGAAGGTCCACCACAAAAAGTCGCGTGAGCTACCTGGGTCCACCCTCCCACCAACACTTCCCATCTGCTTCTGCATCCCCCCCACAGGATCTAGTGAGTGGAGCCCCCCTCCTCCAAAGGCTGAAGACCAATGCTGCCCCAACCCTGAAGCCCCTCCCCCAGAAGACCGAAGGGGCACTGGGAGCTCCCTAGAATTGGGCTGGGGGCAGGTAGTGAAGGCTCCTTCTGCAATCCTCTCTCCCTCTGTCCCCCTCTGTCCCCTGCCCTTCCCCCATCTGTCTCTATGAGGGTCTGAGAATCCATCCTTGAAATCCCACTTGCAAACATGGTCAGTGAGCTTTTTCTCAGCATTTCAATGGGTCCTTGCCCCCATCAGCTTCTCTAGGAGTCTGCAATGACCTCAGACAAGTTCCCATTCTTGCTCATGGAGTGGCCACTCTCACCAGGTGGGACCTGCAGGTAGGCACACACCCTGAAGATGGACCCTCAGCTGCCCCCTATGGGGATGGGATGGGGGTAGGAGGAGGGCTGGGGGCAGCTGAGGGGTTTCTGAAGGGCCTTTCTGAGATGTACCCAGCAGCAGCCTCTCAGCAGCCCCCAGGTTCCCTCTACCTTATAGCAGCTTTCCCTCCTACCCACTCCTCCATTTCCCCCAGTCCCCTGGGGCTCAGGCGCCAAGATTCTCTTGGGATCGAAGGCAGCATCTGGAAGGCTACAGGCATGGCTCTTCCCCTTGAATAGCTATGAGGATTCCAGCAAGACACTCTACTTCCCTGAGCCTCAACTTCCTCATCAGCAAAATGGGCACACCTCACCTGCCTAGCAGGGAGGTTGTAAAGATTAACCAGATGGCGTTATGAAGCACTCTATCTGATGGCAGTAAGTTCTCAAAAAATGTTAACTACCATCATCATCGTCACGGCTCCTGTGAATATTCACTGAACGAGTAACTGAGAACAAAAGAGGGGTTCCAGAGCAGGCCTCTCAGAGGAAGGGCGGCACTCTGCCTGGGCACCCAACACCATTCCTAACACAGAGGAACATGCTAGAAAACAGCAACAGCGAAATCATATGTTCACAATTGCCTGCGCCTCTGGGCCCCGTGGTAGGCCGTCATTGTCGCCATTTTATAGATGAGGACACACCAAGAGGTTAGGTCAGGCTGGGATCACAAAACCAAGTGGGCTGAGCCTGAGCCTGTGCTTCCAGCTCCTGTCCTCAGTGAGATCGTCCAGGCTGCCTCCGTCACCACTGCAGAGCCCAGCGGCAAGGCCACTGGCTTCCTGCCCCCGCCCTGCTCTGCTCATTTTATAGTCCGTTTGACTAGAATTGAGCCCAGCAGCTATGTCACCCAGTCGCCACAGAGAAAGTGGGGTGGTACACGAATGCTGTCCCCATAGCCAGACAGCGGAGCAGCTCAGTGCACAGATGCCATTGATATGCCAAGCTGGAGTCATGGTCAGGGGCAGGGCAGTCTCCTTCCAACTAAAAGCCAAGAAAACCCTGAGCTCCAGCCTCTCCTTTCTTCCGAGGAGGCCCAGAACAGCCTTGTCTGCCCTTGCCCCTCTTCCTGGTCACTGTAAGTGACTTTGGAAACAGCTCTTGGGGGAAAATCTCAGCTCTGCTACTTATAAGCTGTGCCACCTTCAGTGAATGGCTTTCTTGGCCTTAATTTTGTCATCGGTAAAATGGGGATAATGATGGCTGTTACGCCTCCACCACCAGGCTGTTGTGAGGACTAGACTGAGATGATGCACGATCTCCCAGAACATAGGAAATGTTTGTTGAGTGACTGAGTGACTGACTAGATAGTACCATTCCAAAGTGCTCCGGCTTTGGGGCCATAAGGATGCCCCTGGCTCCATGGTGACCCCTGGCATTGAGTGGCCAGGGTTGGGCAGTAGGGGCTGTGAAATCACAGCTACGGTAACCACACAGGCCACAAAAATGATGCCTGAGACCCCCCCAGCCCAGCTCCCCCAGCACCTGCCCAGCACGACGTAGTCATAAATTCTAACTACAGGGGGATTGCCAGCAATAGAACAAATTTAAAAATATGACTACTCCAATCACAAAGTTCATAACTGGCTAGGTGCGTAGCCTCTTGATGAGGAAAAAAATGAAAATGGCAAGAAATGCCAACCATGCAGCCACACCACACAATCACACAATCTCAAACCCCACCCACATACACACTCACCTACACAACCTCAGAGACAGCCAACCACACACCCCAAACTCACAGCCAATCACATACCGCCACAGTCAGTCTTGCACGCCCCGTGGCTCAGCACACAGTCATACCTACAATCACAAAACATCACTCAAACCTCAAACTCACCCACAATCCCCCCCATTCCCACTCACAGCCAAGCACACCCACAGCCTGCCACACCCACCCACTCACGCCCCACGCCTCATACACAGCAGACCCAGCTCCTCTTGGAAAGCTCACCGGTAATTTGTCATTTGCTCAAAACATCTCATTGAAAGCCTAGTAACTGGGCTGGGGTTGCTCCCAGGGCCTCTGCCCATAGCAAGGGTGTTCTGTTTCTGCTCTTTGACAGCAAAGGCGCACTTTTCTTCAGCCCACAACAGTGTCCGTGGCTTGGTGGCAACCTGTGGACACCCCGCCCCCCAGCTCCTGTCCCTGCCCTGGCAGGAGGTCTAAGCAGCTGCAGGATTCTTGAGGCAGGATGGCCTGCCAGGCCCCTTGGGGGTCCCAGCAAACGTCCCCACAGGGCCTCGCAGAGGGCCTGCTGGCTGTGTGCTGGACCAGCCTGAGTGCCCGGTGGGTCAGGGCCTAGACACATGCAAGAGCTACCCGAATTCCTCCCCAGGACCCGCGCCTGAAGCTGCAGTAGGGCCCTTGGTCTACCTGTCTGGGAAATGACAGAGGAGAGGAGGGAGGTTCAGGGGCTCCCCTCTCCCCAGCGCACTCCTACTCTTGGACCTCACAGAGTCACTGAGGATCCAGGGCGTGTCTGAAGCTCAGTCCAGCGTGGTGGGATTCCACGAATCACAGTGGGAGGGTGGTGGAGACATTTGCAGCAGGTGGGGGTGGCAGCCTCTGTCTCTGGCTGGCCCTGCCTGACCCATTGGTCCTGAGAGGCTAACGACCTAGTGGTCTGAGGAAGGAAGGAAGGGACACAGGGAAGGAGGGGAGAAGAACCCTAAAGCAGAGCAGGAGGGCTCTGGGTCAAAGGCAGTGGAACTGGGGGAAGTGGGGAGGCTTGCTCTTGAGACCTGCAGTGGGGCTCCAGGGGCATCTCTGGGGATAGGAGGGGGCCTCAGGACAGGCCCACTGGGAAGATAAGGGGAGAGAATGGGAAAGAGCAATCGGGAGATAAGGACTGAGGACTGAGTGAGAAAGAAGGCACAGGGAAGCCAGTGACCACAGGAGCATAGGAAGGCAGCTCATGACCCTGCTGGAGAACACCCGCCCTGGGACAGAGATGCTTGCCTGTCCTCACTGCAGCTCTCAGGAAGAGTACCTGCCATTCACCATTGCCCCAGGGGGCCTAATCCCCAAAGGGACACATGCCAGCACGGGGCAGCAGAATGCCAAGCAGGGACCACATCTGCCAGCCCACTGGCCTCGTGACCCTGGAGTCCCAGGCCCTTCCTGGGGTTTCTGTGGGACCCATGGACCACCCTGTGAAACTCAGGCCAGGAGGGCCCCAGAAGTGTTCAGTATCCAAACAGCAGAGCACGCTGGTGACTCTTGTAGTGCCCCTCCTGGAGGCTGCCTGCAAAAAGTCCTGGGCCAGGGGCCGAGCAGGGGCTGGGCTGAGGGCCTACGGCAGCTGGGCCCAGCCCACAGCAGAGTAGAAAGGCAGCTGGATCCCAGGCCAGGCCTGTTTAAATGAAATTTTCTTCTTTGCCCCCATTAATTTTTATACTGTGTCAAGACTTTGCAGATCAATAAATCTACCCCTCAGGACGAAAACCTGGCAGAGCAGTAGCTGTCTTGGGTCAGTAAAGAATGGAAAAAAGACAGAGGCTAGAGGCTGCCTCCTCTCACCAACTGGCTCTGTAAATTGAGATATGTCCCTCCAACTACAGAGGGCCTCCCTCATTTACCTTAATGAGGCTAGATCATCTCTAAGATCCCACCTGCTCAAACGTCCTGAGATTTTTCTGGAAAGACGACATGTGACCCCAAAACCAAGCAGCCCCACTGGCCCTGCAGGGCCGCAGATGCAGGCGAGGCCTTAGGGTGCGGTCCTCCCAGGTAGACCAGCCGTGGCACCTGGGCTCAAATGCCCAGGGTGCCTGTCCCAACGGTGACTTCAGGCAAGCACTGAACCTTTCTGAGCTTCAGATTCCAAACACTGGAAAATGAAGATGAGGCCATTTCCCAGAAAAGCATCCTATAAGGGCTGCATGATACCAGCACTTGATGGGTATCTCAAGTCATAGCTACATCTGCAGTTGGATATCTTTACTCCCAAGCCCTCCACCCCGCACCAGCTATCAACAGTTACAACCCCCACAGAAAAAGACAGCATACTCTCAGCCTTGTTTGTCCTTCGACACCAAGATACTAGCCTCCTCTGGGTTCCAGCCACCTCTATCCGTACATGGAGGTGGGCATGGAGGTCAGGCTGCTACCTGCGATCTCCCAGGTTTTCCGTGTCCTTCCAGGGATGAGGGCTTAACTGGCACTTTCAAATGGTAATAGATGCAGCCTTGGTGAAATATAATTAGTCTTGAAACTAGAAGAGTAAACAAATGTGTAATTCATGAATTTGCTAATTGTCCTTCATTTTGATCTCCTGCCATTCTTCTTAGGCTCCCTGACTGACATCGTGCTCATGGCAAGGGCTCAGCGAGTGCCGGGAACGAGCCGTGGAGGCAACTGGCATCAAAGCTGGACACCTGGACCCCCGTCCTCCCAGCACCACCTCCAGCCTAGACCCCCACCCCTAGACATCACACAAGGCAGGAAGCCGGTGCACTCAGTCTTTTATTTTCTTAAACTGTACACAAATGTAAAATACTTTAACAGCAAGTCTATGGGAAAATTGTTTGGTTTTTAAATTATTATGAAACAGAACCTAAGGGGAGCTTTATTAAATAAACATAAAGATGGAGATTTAAGGATACACACCTGCATTCTACCATATTCATTTTTACTCTACCTTCTGGGTGTGTGAGAATAGAAAAGACACATCAAACTGAATAAACAAAATCCATTTATACCCTGAAACATTGGCAGGCCACTCAAGGGATTGTTCACAATGTCTACCTCATATAAGATGGCCTCACCATCTAATAAAAATTAAAACTGATCTGTTGGCCTCTTTGGTTCCAAAATTATGTATAATACATTTAACTGTATTTTTTTTTTTTGCTGCTATAAAAATAACTTCTTTTTTCAAATGGCAGTTTCTGACTAATCATGCAACTAAATCAGTGCAAACATTAAAAGCAATCATTCGCTTAAAAAAGAAGCAAAGGATTTCATTTCAAGTATAAAAAATATAAAAAGAGTCGTACGAGTCCAGTTTTGTCTAGTGTGGGTCAACCCTTTAAATTGCATAGTTCACGTGGCACTTGGACATTTAGGGGTGAGCGAGTTCAGTGCTCTGCCAAGGGCCACTTCTGGACACACGCAGATGGGCAAGTGCTAATATCATGTGCATTCAGGCAGGTCTGCAAGTGCTAGGAGGGGCTGGCGGGCAGGCAGGCGGGCAGGGGCCACGTCCATGGCCAGCCCTGGTGGCTGGGACCCACACTGGCAACTTCTGCAAAGCAGCTGAAAGCCTCCCCCTTCTCTCCAAGACCAGCTAAGCTGCTCCCCTTCCTCATCCCCTGCTGAGGAGGCAACCCCCACTCAGCATTTCCAGAAGGCCTCCACCCCACCATTTCCTCCTCTGGGCTCATCCCCTCGCCTAGGTCACTTTCCCCTTTCCCCAATGAATCCTAGAGGAATATTCTCGGTGAAGAGCATAAATTTCAACTTTTTTCTTCCCATGTAGAACAGTTCATATTTTAACTTAAAAGAGCATACCTGGTAGAAAAGTCCTTTTTCAATTATACAACTGGAATGAATGACCTGTCAACTGCTAGTGATCATTTAAAGCATCAAAGACCCTTCTCCTCTCCCTCCCTCCCCACCCCCAAAACAAACACACATGTAAGTCACACCAGGGACCCAAGCAACAGTCAACGAGTCACTGCCACTGCTCCAGAGGCAGGTTGTGTCCTTTCTGGGCTTCCTTCCCTCTATGGCCTCCCCTGGTCCTGCAGCATGAAGGATCCAGGCCAGGGAGGAAGCCTACACAATTGAGCCAGATGCTGAGGCACAGCAGGCCCTGCACAGGCAAAGGGGGCCACGCAGCTCTCTGCCTGCCTGCACACTCCCCACCCCACCCCTCCCCACATCTGCTTTCCTCTCGGTGGCTCCAGTGCGCTCTCTCCTGCTCTCTCTCTCCCTCTCTCTCTCTCTCTCTCTCTGTGTGTGTGTGTGTGTGTGTCTGTCTTTGTGCTTTTATGTGTGCTAGGAAGGCGCGATTCAGAGTGGCCGGGCCAGCTGGTGAGATGGTGGCAGCTCACCCCATTCTCTCCGACTGACAGGCATTTGTAGCTAAGCTGCCATTTGTCACCGCATCCATTTGCTGGTATCCTGGAGGCTGCTGTGTGGGTGGCAGGATGCGTCTGGCTGTGCGTGTCTACGTGTGCGTTTTAAAGTATTTCATGTCAGTTGAGGGTTCTTGCTCTGCTTTTGACTGATTGCTGGATGAAGTAGTAGAAAAATATTTCAGGCCTCACCCTGGCACCTTCTGGGCAGCCCAACTGAACCGTGGTCAGCCTGCCGTGTACCCCCTTCCAAGAGGGGCTGCAAGAAGCCCATCGGGGACTGTCCTGGCACCCCACCGCCATAGGCCTTCTGCATCAGGCGCAGCCACACTCCTCCACAATCATGTTGGGCACGTCCCGCTTGACGATGTTGTACTCATCGTCGAAGTAGAGCATGGACATGGTGCTCAGCTTGGTGGGGATGCAGCAGGAGTTCACCGTGCCGGGATTCAGGCCCCGCATGCGGTACTGGTTCACTACAGCCGTGTGAAAGGAGGAGGCTGAGCCGGGGACCCCCGCCAGGTAGGCTGGGCAGCTGCCCTCACAGTAGTTTCCATAGTAGCCGGTGGGCGCAATGATCCAGTCGTTCCAGCCGATGAGGCGGAAGTCGATAAAGAACTGTTGCCTGCAACAGAGGTTGGTCCGGCCATCGCACTCCAGGCCCCGCTTGCGAATGCGGTGCCTGCTGTCACCCAGCCGTGCCTGCACAACCACAAAGGGCCTGTGCGACTCCTCGCCAGGGTCCACGAACACGGGCACCACAGCCAGCTCCTGGCAGCCGTCACACTGCACGTCCAGGTTGAGTCGCCGCTCACCCCGCTCAAACAAGGCCTGGATGGCCTCGGTGAGCGGGAAGGTGTGCCAGCCGCTGCGCTTCAGATCCACCTTCTTCTCTACCACATTCCACCGGTCTCCGTGGCCCTGCTCCTGGTAGTACACCTTGACCCGCACTTTCCGCCGACTGCCCTTCTCCAGGACATAGGGCAGCAGCTTCAGGTAAAGCCACAGGCTGGCCTGTACCACAAACAGGTTCTGGTTGCCTTCATTGGAGATGAAGAAGTACAGGCGGACTCGGGAGGAGGCGAGGCCATCTGCGGAGAAGCGGGAGAGCAGGCCAAGTTAATTCAAGGAGAACACGAGGCAATGGGGGAAATAGACTCTCTTCTGCATGATGCTGGAATGCTAACTCCAGGCACAGCTGGAAGACGTTATTGACCAGAAATACCGTTCCTGGGGCCAGGGCCTCTGACGGTAACCTGGGAGAGGCAGAGAAAATCGTTTCCCACTGAGAAACGTGGACCAGGTTAGAGCTGGAGGGTCCAGGCCTATGAAATCCTGCCTCACCTCTCCCAGGCCAGGGCTCCCTGGAGACTGTCAGGCCTCAAAGCTCCACAGAGGAACTTGTCAGGAGGCCAAGATCTTAACAAGTTGTTATGGGCGTCTGTGAAATCTGAAAAACAAAACCAGGATCACACCGAAGATTTTGGGGTGGGTTATTTTAGTAGAGTGGTGGTGGGTTTTTCTGTTTGTTTTTTGTTTTGTTTTGTTTTGTTTTGTTTTTGTTTTTTCCCTTTGGTTAACTTAGGGCATTGCAAAATCCAGCCCAGCCACCTACTGCCTCTTTCCAGTGTTTACCTAAGCATGATCTGATCCAACCCCCAGTGGAACCTCCACTGCAAACAAGCGAGCCCTGCTCAAATTTCTGACACAGGAAAGTGTGCTTTGCAGTCTGCAAAGTGCAGCACTAGTTTCCGAGTAGTTAGTTCCAAGGGACAGGACATTTAGCCTTGAAACATGAGGTCCACGCCTTTGACAAGACCCGGGCTCCCCGTTAATGGCACATTCAAAATTTCCAAGGAAAAGGGGAACCGCCTTGCTAGTTTTCTCAACAATTCAGCTCTACAAGAAGAGAGGCCATGCCAACGGAGAGATGACTCCTCTCTCATCCAATATTTCAACAACCGTTCTGACAATCTCTACTTTTTTTCTTTCCTTCTTTCCTTTTCTTTTCTTTCTTTCTCTTTTTTTTTGTTCCAGGAAGAACAAACAAGGCAACTGTGTGACTGTGGCTGATTTTATCAAACCTCCTACCAGTGCCCCCCCCAAGCCCCCTCCTCAGGCCTTGCCTGGCTCCTCTAATAACACTGACATCTGACTTTGAAATGGGGGAAAGTGCAGCCTTAAAAGCTGGTCTTGGACGAGCTGCCTGTGACCTGAATCTGTTATTTATAAGTCAAAGAGCTGGCTCCGCGAAACGGACCAGAAATATAACAGCCCCCGCTGTCATTTTGTGCCATCGGGACCAAAAGGCCTCCTCGACCTTCCAGAATCACATTTCTACTTTGGACCCCAAAGTACCTTTTAATCCAAGCTCTCTAATTGCATGTCGAGCTTCCCCTGACTCGGTCGGACAGCTAAAACAGCAATGCATTTCTTTCTAAGCACAGGCCAGCCCCGATTGTCTCTGCTTTTCTCCACACTCGGCCATGCAAAACTTTTCATCCCTTTTCATCCCCAGGCGGCACTAGCACAGTCTGACTGCTTCCTGGGAGGGTGGGGGGCATTTGCAGCCTGGGGACACAACCGTTCCCCCACCCGAGGCTCCCTGCCCATACCAGGGCTTCCCCCACTGCGACCTACTCCGCGGTCCCCTCTGCGCAAATGGGGCTGAGCTCCAGGCACAAAAGCCAGCCTGGCTCATTGAAGTCCTGAAAAGGACAGCGGAGTCGAAAGCACTTGCAGCATTTCAACGCGGGCACATTTTTCTCTTTTAAAGTTCGGGGAGGGGGGGGATTTTTTATTTCCCCTCTTGATTTTTATATTTAGACAGTGGTAGAAATTTGCAATCAGGGCAGGGGGGAAAATTCCAGAAAGGAATTCTACCCTTTGTTAACTACAAACTCTGTGGCTCTCGGGCGAGAGAGCTGCTGCCGCTGCCAGGCGAGCCGAAAGGCACGGGGCTGTCCCCAGCTTCGTCTTTCTCTGCGTAAATGATGGGACCTGTTGAGAAGCCTGCCTTCCGCCCGATTCCGGTGCCCACACAATCCAAGAGAGGTTGCCTAGCTCTCCCCAGTGAGGCTTCAGCAATCCTGGCAAGCCGACGCCGCCCGGTGATGGAAGCGGCCCTGGGGCCTCTCACGCAGGCACACACACGCACACACACACACACACACACACAGGCGCGCGCACACGCGCGCACACACACACACACACACACACACTCCTCCGGCCCACGGATATCAACAAGCACACACATCTCCATCCACACTGCTAAGCATACACTCTGATCGTGGGAAACAAAAACATTAAGCAATCACCAAGCAAGTGCCCGCTGAGCCAGGGCCGCACGCATCTGCCGGGAGGGGGACGCGCGCCCACAGGCGCTAAGGCCGGATTCCGGAGAGCAGGGGTGGAGGGCAAGGCTTTCCGCGGCGGGGGTAGGAGGACGGAAGGGGTGTGCTGCCTGGGGTAAGAAGACAGCAACCGGGATGGAGCGCTCAGGGCCAGGAGCCAGCGGCCAAGCCGGAGTCTGTCCGCGAGACCGCGCGGGCTGCGGCGGCCGGAGTGGGCAAGGAGAAGGGGTTGGGGGAGGGAGCGAGGGCTCTAGCTAGCCGCCCGCGGGACCGACCCACCTGTCTCGGCGAAGCTGATAATCTCGGAGATTCGCTCCTGACCGTCGGCCCCCGGGCTGGCGTGGCCGTCGAGGTGCGGGATCTCCACGCGGCCATCCTCGCGCACCTTGCCCGCGTGCAGCTTGCGCAGAGCCGTGACCATGGCGGCCTTGGGCACAGCGTGCGTGATGTTGGGCCGGCCCCGCATCTGCAGGCGGCTCAAGATGTGCCGCTTCACCGCCTCCAGGAAGTCGCCGTCCACCCGGCCCAGCTCCTCCGGCCGCCGGAAGCCGCCGCACGACGTGCAGGTGTCCTGCGAGCCGCTGGGAGCTCCAGGCGGCGGGGGCGGCGGCGGCGCAGCGGGCGACGGCGGGGGCGTGGGTGAGCCCCAGGCCTCCGGCCCCAGCCAGCCGGCAGCCAACAGCAGAAAGCAGGCGGCCCCCAGCGCCCGACCGGGCAGCCCGTCCATGGTGCGCCGCTGGCGACGAGGGCGCCCGCCGCGAGGCGAGCCGAACCGAGCGCAGGGCCGGGCTCCGGGCTCCCGGCGCGCCGCCCCGCCCCGCCCCCGCCCGCGCCCGCCCGGGCCTCCGCCCGCCCGCCTGGAGGGCCGCCGCCGGCTCGCAGGGGGAGGGGGCCGGTCGGGCCGCAGGGGTTTCTGCGCGGCTGGGAAGGGGCGCCGAGGGTCGCGGGGGCTGGAGAAGCGCGTGGAGCGAGGCGGGGGCCGGAGGGTCACTGCCGCCCGGGCGTCTCGGGGCGCCTCGGCATCTGCAGCCTTCTCGCCATCCTCTCCGCGTCGGGGCCCCGCAGCCCCCGTTCGGGTGAAGCGAAACCGGCGGCAGCGGCGGCTTGGCCGCCGGGCAGGGAAGGTGGCGAAAGGGCCAGTCGATGCAACTTGGTCGAGACGGAAGCGAAGGCGCCGGAGCCCCCGGAGCGGAGCGGGGCGCGGCTTGGCGCGGCGCTGCGGCTGGCGCTGCGGCGGGGCCCCGCGCTCGCACCTGAGCGCCTCGCCCTCGCGCTGAGGATGAGCCGCCGGTGGCGGCGACGGCCGGGTCGTCCTCGCCACGGGCCGGCGGGCAGGCGGCGGAGCGCAGCGAGCGCAGTGCGGGGAGTGCGGGCCCGCTCAGAGGCGGCGCGGAGCCCCCGGCCGCGGGCCCTGCAGTCCTCCCGGCGCGTCACACGGCAAAGTTGTTTCCAGGCTCCCGGGGCGCCGCATCCACCGGCGGGCGGGCCGGCTGCTGCGCGCCTCGCCGGGGCCTCTGCTCCGCCCGCCTCCTCGCTGCTCCCTCCCTCACTCTGCTTGCCTGCGCGGGCCGGCGGGGCGCGGGGCGCCGTGCGAGGAAGGTGAGGCGAAGGCAAGGCCCTTCTCGCCCTGGCTCTCCTGCCTGCCGCGGCGGCGGCGATGTGGGTTTGAGCGCCGAAAAGTCTCGCAGTGTCCCCGGGTGCGGGTGCTCTCGCTCGCTCTCCCAGTGACACACGCCGCAGGGCCGGGAGTGAGCGGGCGGGTGGCAGCTGCGTCCCCGCGCCGGGCCAAGACACTGAGTGCCGCCGAGGAGGAGTTCTTCTCTTTGCCCTCTCTTCTTTTACTCTCCTCGTTTTTTCTCCCAAGGGGGGAAAAAGCCGCACAATCTCCGTCTGTGCGCGCGCGTTGAGATAGACGTTGGCAAAAAAAAAAAAAAAAAAAAGCGGGGGTGGGGAGGTGGGTTGGTGAGGAGTCTCGGCCTGGCCGTGCGGGAGGAGGCTATCCGTGCCTCCCCGCTCCCGCTTCCCGGAGGGGTGGGGGGGAGGTGGAATCTGTTCAGGTCGGTGCTGCAAGCTCACGCCCCCCCCCCCCCGCCTACCCCCGCTTCCCTCCACTTTTTCCTTTCTGCCTGAGCGAGAAGGAGGGGCGAGCCGGCCCTCTCCCCTCCCCCCAACCCCCGCAGTGCCGGGCCACTTTTGCTGTCTCGAAACTTTCCCACCACGTGGGCACTCCGGACCCTCGCCCAGCTGGGTGGCGGGCGGCACCGACGGGCTCCCGGCCCAGGATCCTGGCGCTTGCCTGGCGCAGGCCCTGCACTCGTCCCTGATACCGCCCTCTGGGACCAGGAGAGGCAACTCTCGCCGCCGCGGCCACCCCCGGCCCTCCGGAGGTGCTCCCTCACAGGCCTGCTGCGGCGGAGGTGGCGATGCGGATTCGGGGCCGCGGGCTGGCTCTGCCGGTGGATGTCGCTCCCGGGCTGCAGTGCAGTGCCCTAGCCGAGCGCCCCGGGCCGCCGGCGCACTGGGCGAGGAGGGGCCCCTGCGGAATGGAGGGGCGAGGGCGGCGGCAGC
Organism: Rhinolophus ferrumequinum; assembly: GCF_004115265.2. NCBI lineage: Eukaryota > Metazoa > Chordata > Mammalia > Chiroptera > Rhinolophidae > Rhinolophus > Rhinolophus ferrumequinum. The sequence continues at coordinate 91,257,094 of NC_046291.1, read as the reverse complement.
CGTTGGTGTCCTGGCTAACCGCTGCCTCCGCCGGCTCCGAGACCCGAGGAACTCCTCGATTGTGCGGGGATCCAGCACCACCACCCTTCCCCTCACGCACCCCCAGTTGGCAAACCTTGGCCTCAGACAAACCCGGCTTCCAGTTGAGGCTTAGCCACTGCCAGTTTTGTAGGAGTGACCTTGGGTACAGCCTCATCCTCTCTAGTCTCTACCTTCTCAACTGTAAAGGGGGAACAATAACACCTATATCACACAGGCGGCTTGTTGGGAGCCCCAAAGGAAAAAATTGGGCCAAGCTCCTCGCAAAACCCTATCAACTCTTAATTCCAAGCTGCTGTTCTTGGTCTGCCAGACAAGCGGCACTGTCGCTGGAAACAGAACTCCCAGCCCTGTCCAGACCCCCAAGTGCAATCCATGGCTTCCGTCCCTCCCAACGCCCCCACCTGGGTGTGGAACAGCATGACAGTGCTCACAGGGCGCAGCGCCCCGGCTAGGGACATGGCCTTGTCCCCCCCTCTTCCCTCATCCAGACCACCCCCACCCACCCACCTTGGCCGTGCTGGGTAACAGGCAGGACTCTGAGGCGGAAGCGGGTTGGGCGGTCATTCGGGCTTTCGTAGGATATTGGGGAAACCGGGACGACAGAGGCTCAGCGTGGCCTTCAGCTCAGGGTCTCCTCCCCCCCCCCCGCACCCCCCCCCCCCCCCCCCGCAACCCCCTTTGCCAGCTTCTCGGGCCAGCCATGCGGCTGTAGAGCTCAGCCCAGACCACAGCCCCGCCACGGCCCGCAAATCTGGAGGCCGAGCGCCCCCTCCCTCCCAATCAGAGGAACCGACCCCAAAGTGCCCGGCGGATCCCGCGGAGCAAAGGTAAGGTTGGTAAACCTTCCTGGGTTTACCAACACGAAGGCAGAAGCAAGGGCCCAGGTGGGACCGCGGGATGGCAGCCCTTCTGCCTCCTTAGGACTTTCTCCAGAGCCCAGTTCTCTGCCACTTCCAAACACAGTACTCTATGCCCTTGGGTTTCCATCCCTTGCCCCACGACTGTGATCCCTGGGCAGGTAGGAGGTACCTGGGCCAGCACCTTCTGCACTGTGGCCTTGAGCCAGGATGAACCCACTTCTGTGGTTTTGCTTGCATCTTCCACCAGGCACACATGCTCTGGTCCTCTGCCTCTTTCCATCACCACAGCCATCAGCCACTTAGCAAATTCTCAGTCTTCAAGACCGTGGCCTTCTTGTGGCCTGAATAGTTATTTGCCAGATCAGACCCCTCAGCGGGGGTCTTGTCTGTTATCTCCTCACCTCCCTGTCTCCTACATGGGGCCCCATTCTCCTGGAGGACAGCCACTGCGCCTCATGGGCCCTGTCTAATGCCAGACCTGAAAGATGATTTGGGGAGCTATTGAATGAATGCTTGGTTGCTTGGTTGGTTGGTTGGTTGAATAAATGAATGAATGAGAGAAGTCATTAAGCCAGTGAAGAATTTAACACCCCCCTGACTCCCCAGCAAAAACCCTCAAGCAGTATTCCTTGCCCGCCTTGTTACAACACTTCCTACTGCGAGTCCCACCTGGGCTGGACAGGGTTAGGGAAAGGGGCAGGTCTCCTCCCCTCTGGGAGCATCCGCTCTGACCTGGCACGGGGGAGAGGCAAAAGCCACCTCATCCTTGCTCGTAGGAGGAGGGAAGAGGAGGTTGAGAGGAGGGTCCACATTTTGCTCCCCTGGTGGAGGAGCTGTCAGTCCCGCTGCCGGTCATCTGCTGGGAGGGAACTGGGTCAAGCGGTAGTCAGAAACCATCTGCTCAAGAAGCTGAGATTATCCCGCCCTTTGCTGATCCCCCAGCCTGCGGGAGCCAAGGGTGTAAATTGAGTTCTTCCAGATTGCCTTGTGCTTTGGTGGGGGGAGCCCCCATCCCCAACTGAGGGGCAAGGACCTGTTCCTGTTGCTTCAAAGCCTCGTTTAGCACTGAGCTCAGTTCTCCTTGTACCGGTGACCTCAGCCTTCAGTCTCAGCGAGAGATGTGACTGCGCCTGTCAGTTCTGAATACAGTAATGCACATCAATGCTGTAGCCAACGCCCTGCACACAGGCTGCAGGGCCAGGCCACCCCCACACACAATGCTGGCTCCCTGCCGCCATCAAGAAACGTGGGCCCAATGGAGAAGACAGGACAAAACATGGTGACATTGTGGATATGGGCACTCCAAACATGGAGGGGGCTTCCACAGGACGCTCAGAACACTTGCTCTCACAACAGCTTTTGTTTGTGTTCGTTCGTTTCTTTGTTTGCATAACCCATAGCTAAGTGTCAATTTAAGGGTGATGAAAATGTCCAAAGTGACAAAGCAAACCATAAAAATGACCCTCAGCGTTTATTTGCTAAAAGAATTGAGACCCTAGGTACAGTTCCTGACCACACGACCCTGCAGAGTGTGGAGTGAAGAGCAGCCCTTCACATCCATGGACACTTGTGGCCTATTAGGCAGAGTTGGGCTCCGGGACCTGGTATTCCTTTTTCCACCACTAGCCGAGAAGCCTCTGTTGCCAGTCCCCACCGCGCATCACACCTCTCCAGAATAACTCAGCTGTCTGAATGGAGGAGCAGCGTACCAGACCAGACCAGATGTCCTGCCCACCTGGCAGCCCAGGCACAGGAGAGGGACAAACTTGGGGCCATGTTCGAAGCCAGATCCAGCCGAGGGGGCCACAAGGGTCAAGAGGCCAAGCTAACCTTTGTCAAAGCTCAAACACCAAAGTAGAACCCCCTCAGAATGCCAAGGCATGTCTTTGAGGTCTCAGAGTCAAGTCCTTGATGAGAGAATGGGCATGGGAGGGTGATTTTGATGACAGCCTCGTATTTCTCACCAGTGTAACTGGATCGTACCCATCTTTCAAGAGTCCAAACAGCCTTCCACATCCTTAAGTCCCGCCAAGGTCTCAGCAAGAATGCCTGTTGTCTCTGAAACTCGGGCACTCGAGGCGGCGACTGTCTCCGCTCTTCATCTGTACCTGCTTGGCATCTGCACAGTGCCTGCTCGGGGAAGGCTTCTGAGAAACTGCAGTCAGTCATCACAGGTAGTGGATGAAGGAGCTAAGGCACCAGTGTGTGACTGGGTCCATGGGCCTGGGGTTCAAACGCAGACATCTGAGTTCCAGTCAGCCTTGCACAGCACGCCACCATGTGTGTGCTCCTCTCCGACGTCCACCAGGCATAAGCATGCTGACATAGGCACATCGCACCTCTCAGACTCCCGTGCTATTCCTAAAATGGGATTTAACACAAAACCATCTTGTAGGGCTTCTCATCTAGTCATTCCTTTTGAGCTGACTCCCTCAACACCCGAACTCCTGAAACCTATTGTTTGTTGGCAAGAGCCATATAAATCATTGTCATCCTGGTTCCATTCTCAGTAAGACCAAGGTGCTGGGATGGAGCTAGCTGAGAGGACCTGGGGAAACTCTCCTCCACTTCACTGAGCAAGGGCTGGGGGCAGGGGTATTGGAGGCTGTGCAAGAGTAGGATTTAACATGTTTTTGAATACTCACAAAATATTTCAAGGGCAGACCCCATAGGGCTGACAGTCCAAGTTGGTTTATTTTCTAGAAAAAGAAAGGTGCTAAATATAGCATTTGGTTAGTGTCCCACTTCAAATTGCTAATCACAAACTTCCTAGCACAGAATTCTTTCCCATTTATTCAACAACCATGCTGAACTAGTCGCTGGGGATACAGCAGTGCATAAGGCAAAGTCCCCGGCCCTTACGACCAGCACCACCATCCCCACCATCTCCTGGGAAGACCAGAACACAAACAGGGATGGCTCAGGGAGCTCACCGGGATCACGCGTCTCAACGGGAGCAAGCAACACCTGCATCTGCCAGGGGTCAGAGGAGGCAGGATTTGAACTGAGCCCTGAGGCGTGGAGAGACGTTTTCCAGATGGACATGGCAGGAGGAAGGTCATTCAGGAGAGGAGCACACGTGATGAGAAGATGGTTTAGGCGAGGAACAGGAGCAAGTGCAGTGTAGCGAGGCCGGGAACGGCCTTGTCAGCCGAGAGAGGGTCCTAAGACTAGCAGAGCATGTGACCCTTGCAAGAGTGCTTTAGGACGACATTGGCAGCGTTGTAGCAGCTGAGAGACCCAGCCCATGGGAGAGGAGAGGAGGGTCAGAGGTAAGGTGGAGGCAGTGAGGACCACAGGAAGGAGGGGAAGGGTTGCACTCTTCCGGGCAGGCCCCAGGCCTGGGCAGCTAATGCGAGGTGGGAGGGCTGAGCAGGAAGTGTTGAGGACGCCCCTCCATCCCATTTCTGCGATGAGCGGTCCTGTGTGCAGCTCTGAGATGCCCATGTGTGACAAGAACCCAGGGAGTTGGTTATTTTGCTACGAACAAGGGAAAAGTTTCTTTGCTTTGGGTCTCCAAACCCAACTGTGTCCGCTTTGGGAACACCTGGGCCCAAGCACCAAATTCCTCTTAAATAGCAATCCTCGGTCCTCAGCCTAAATAGCAATCCTCGGTCCTCAGCCTAAATAGCAATCCTCGGTCCTCAGCCATTCTTAAACTTCAGAGGGGACCTTCGTGTCTATGCCTTGGAGAATGAGAAGCGACCTGGCTGTCCAATGAGCCGCCAGCAAATAAAAATGCCCAGCTGACCCAAAGTAGCATTTCTTAGGTTCTACTGTGTGACAGGGACAGCACAGAAAAGTTAAGAAAAATTACTCTGACACTCAGAGATAGACCAAACATCCATTTTGCTTTTTAAACACCACCAGTGAATGTGCCAGTTCATTGATGTATATGAAAGCTGAGGACCTCTATTCCCACGCATCCCCCAGTGGACCTGTGTACCCCATATTTGTACAAATCAGTACCTGGGGGACTCCCACAGTAATGTAGCTCAGAAAAAGCCATCATAACGCTATGCTTCACCCAAGTTCTCCCCTTCCTTACATAAGACTTGCATTGAATTTTCGCAGTCAATAAACTGGTCTCTGCCTTGCCATTGAAGAGAACTCTGCAGGGGGAACCACGGTGGTTGTAGAACAAGGAAAAAAAAAAACAAAAAAACAGAGCCATTACCAGCTGAATCTTCCCCACAGCCCAGGCCTATTGGCTCACAAGTCTGTGTTAATTTCAAGGCCTCTCAATTTTCATCCCTGTTCCTCTGGCCCAGTCCCTGAGGCACCCACCAGGCAGGCCCCACTGCTCTCTCTCCCCAGTCTTCCCTCTGTGTTCCCAACTCCCAGCCCCCAACCCCCAGGCCCTGGAGAGCAAGGTGCTAATCCCAGAAAGGAGGCATTCCTCATACACCTCCTTGGCTTTCTCAGTGCCTTTCCTTCCCCATATATTAGATTATGGGTTGAAATGCTGGAGGCAAAAAAATAAAAATGAATGAAAAGGGAAGGATCAGATGTTTGCTCGATGGATAAATGTATTTAATTAGGAGACCCCACTGTGAAAGGGGTAAAGCGTGTCAGTTCTGGCCTATTGAAGGAGAAATACCTTTCGTGCGCTCACTCTCTGAGTTGGTAAAGATTTCCCTGAGTCAGTCCCCATCAGCCCCACCAATGAGACCGTGAGCAGAGCCCAGGATAACAGGCGCCCCCATCAGCGGGGCCTGTTTGCCTCGAGTTTTCATGCAAGTTGGTCTCAAGCCAGGGATGTAAGGATTTGCCTTTCACCTTTCCAAAAAAAAGAAAAAGGAAAAGAAAGATATAAATATAGATACATAAGTAATAAGCATCTTTAGAATGAAGAAATACAAAATTTTCATCTCCCTTAGAGTACCTAACGCTTTTCATACCCCTACAACTTCCTACCGATTCAGAAATAACAGCACAGAGCAAGGAACCTAATTAACACTAAAAAGAAGAAGCTGGTAATGCCTCAGCTTTCGTCAGGAACACAGGTATTAAAACACCCAGCAATTGACATTCACTAGTCAAAAGAAGCTAAGGATATGCATTATTGTAAAATCCATTCATGACATTGTGTATCTGTGATAAAACTGTTATTTATTTGAGCCCAGCTAAGCAAGAGTCCTTTCTTAATTAAGTGTAGATGCACTCTGACACACTAACTTATCTTGCACATACTGCGGATAACTAGCCCTCTCCAGCCACAAGGGCACGCTTGGAGTTCAGGGCCCCTCAGCATCACCTGCAACCCTTCCTGAAGCCTCCGTCAATCGTTCAGAAAGTGTTCTTTCATTCATTGCACAATGCCTTTGTACAGAGGACCTCGTGGAAACAGAGCAGTAATGCTATGGCACTGTCCTGCCTCCAGCTCAGCTAGCAGGGAAGGCCAGGTCCCAGGCAGCAAGCCCTTGGCCACACAGAAGACAGTGTGTTAGGAGCCTCCGGCACTGTGGGATTTGCAAAGGACTGAGGAAAGAGGGGAGCTCAGAGGAGCGCTTGCTGGGGCGGGTGCTGAGGGTTGGAATGACCCTGGAAGAGGTAGGGCAGAGCCGGTAAGGTCAGTGAGGGGTGTCTGGCAAGGGCCTTCCAGACAAGTCTGCGTGCATTCAGGAAGCGGAGTCACGGTGACTTCCCAGGGCCACAGAAGCCCACATCAGCCCTGAGCTGCTTGCTCTGTGCTGCGCTGCTCTGACGTGAGAGAAGAAAACCTAGGGAGTTTAAACCACCGTCATTTTGAGGATTCTGTTATATGCAAGCAAACCTAATGTTACCTGATCAAGGAGACTTACTGCTGAGATGGGATGACCACCTAGCAAGGGAGAGGAGGAAAAAGAAGAAAGGAAGCAGACGAGGGGCAGGCAGGGAAGTAGAAGAAAAGCCAGGACAGGGTGGAGTCCCACGGCCAGAGGGGCTATGGGAACACGGTGACCAGGGATGGCCAGTGAAGCAGAATGCTCCCAGAATGCCTGAGCAGGGCCCTGCAGTTGGCAGCCTAGCCACGAGGTGGGTGGTCTGTGTAGGAGCAAACTGCTCAGGGGAAAGGAAGATGGGAGGATGCAAAGGGCGCCATCTTCCCTCCTGATCCAGGCCAATTGGGGCCCAGAGCTGCAAGGGGGTGAAAAGGTTCTCTTCAGCAGGGCGATCTCCCAGAGTGGGAGCCAGAGAAGGCTGACATCTAGGAGAAGAGGCAAGCAGACTCTATGGGAGGAGGTCTGCCGGCCAGCCCTGAGGTCTGAGTGGAGGGACAAGGCCCCCGGCCCTGGGGGAAAGTATGCCTGGGGTATCTTAGACAGGAGGTATTATAGAAATGGGGACCCAAACTAAAGCCCGGCCATGATTTGGGGTTCACGGGATGGTGGCAGGCTTGGAAAGGTCAATGCAGGAACTGAATTCAAAGGACTAGATGGATGTGAGTGTGAGTGTGTGTGTGTGTGTGTGTGTGTGTGTGTGTGTGTGTGTGTTGGGGTATATGCGTGTTGAGGCATATGTGTGGTGTGTTTTGGGGTATGTGTTGCAGTATGTGTGTATGTGTCTGTTAAGGTGTTGGAATTTGCAGGTGTTAGTATGGGTGGTGGTGGTGGTGGTGGTGTGTATGTGTAGCTATATGACAAAGGCACCAAAATACAGGGACACAGTGACCTGTCTCAGGATGCTTTTGCCAATAAGATTCAAAGCAAAGAAAAGACTAGGAAGGGCCCTGTCCCTCCACTGCATCTCCAGGATAGCAATCGTCTTGACTTTCCTGGGACAAAAGGGTTTCCCAGGACATGGAAGTTTCCGTGGTGAAACTGGGACAATCCCAGACAAATTGGGATGGTTGGTCACACAGCATGCCTCGCCCCTTTATCTTTACTTAAGCTATCAGCCCAGCCTACAGCCCTTCTCCTCAACCTGGTCTGCCAGGAAACTGCTCTACTCAGGCCACACTTAGCTCAAACACCACTGCCTCCATGAATCTTCTCCTAACCTATCGTGTGTCCTCTGTACCATCCTGGTGGCCTGCACAGAGTCCATACGGCAATTCAGCACTTTCCTGTCCATAGGCGCTAAGTTATCTGTCTTGCCCACTAGAGTCTGAGCTTCTGGAGGATAGGAGCTACGCTGTCTTCATGTCTCTATGGCTGTCACTAAGCCCAGCAGCCTGGCTGAGCCACAGGTGTTTGCTGAACTATTTTCAAACACGGTGGAAAGGGATTCTGTGATGTATGGCAACACCTAACCTAAATCTCTTTCAAAAAATTCTGAAAAGCAGAGAACCATATGATTTCACTGATACATGGTATATAAACCAAAAACAACAAAAGAACAAGACAAAAAAATGAGAAACAAGAACTCATAGACACAGACAATAGTTTAGTGTTTACCAGAGGGTAAGGGGCTGGGGGGTGGGAGATGAGGGTAAGGGGGATCAGATATATGGTGATGGAAGGAGAACTGACTCCGGGTGGTGAACACACAATGGGATTTATAGATGATGTGATACAGAGTTGTGCACCTGAAGTCTATGTAATTTTACTAGCAATTGTCACCCCAATAAAAAAAAAATAAATAAAAAATTCTGAAAAGCCATCTTATTCCACTCATTCATTTAATAAATCCTTACTACCATGTTTCCCTGAGAATAAGACCAGGTCTTATAGTAAGTTGTGCTCCAAAAGATGCATGAGGGCTTATGTTCAAGGGATGTCCTCCTGAAAAATCATGCCTGGGCTTATTTTCTGGTTAGGTCTTATTTTTGGGGAAACATGGTAACTACCTCTCATATTCCAGGCCCAAGAGATATAAGTGAACAAGAGAGTCAAAATTCCTGTCCTCATAGAACTTACAATCTAAGGGACGATAAACATGTCTTTAAAAGAAAATAATTTCAAAGAGGGAAAAGTGCCATGAACTTTTTAAAAGGACGTTCATGGAAAGCAGACTGGCCAGGGGCTACATAAGTCAGGAAAAGACTCTCCGAGGCGACGATCAAAAGATAAGACGGAGGCAGTCACAGAGATCGGGGGAGAAGGGCTTCAAGGTGGGACTCAGCTTAGAATGTCCAAGGAAAAGAAAGAAAGCCAATGTGATTGGAACATCGTAAAGCAAGAGGAGAATGGCTGAAAAAGGTAGGACAAGTAGTGGCCAGATTACATTGAGCTTTGCAAGTCCTACACCTTAGCGTTAGATTTGACCTCAGAGGCTAACACGAGATATTGCTCCCCTAGGAAGAGCTCAGAATTAGCAATTCCAAGCCTCGTATGATGGCTGCATGTCATCAGGAACTCATGCTCCTTCTATTTTATCATGAAGTTTCCATCAAGATTGCCTCATAATCACAAGATGGCTGCGGAATCACCATCCATCAAACCCCCATTTCAAATAGTGGGAAGGAAGAAAGCAGATCAAACCCTTGCATCCTCTTAGCTGAGCCAGCCTTGTTGAAAGGATAATCCCAAAAGCCACACTGAACAACTCTGCTTTTAACTCATTGGCCACCCCTAGATGTAAAGGACGCTGGGAAATAATAGACACTTAGCTGAGTACTACACTGTTCCAAATAAAACAAGGGTTCAATCAGAAAGTAAGAAATACAGAATAAACATTGGGTGGGCAAGGAGCCTGGGTTCTGTTCTAAGTGCAATGGGAAGATTTTAGAGGATTTTACGAAGCGTCACTGTGATCTGATTTACCCAGTGGGTTGATCACTCTGGCTGTGGGTGGAGAATGAAGCGTAGCTGGGGGGAGGGAGAGCGGGGGATGAGTTAGGTGCCGTGGCAATAGTCAAGTGGAGAGATGATGGTGTCTGGGTAGAGTTTCAGCAGCAGAGGTGGTGAGAAACAGCTGGATATGGCTGGTGTCCGGGGGCTAGTGTGGACAGGACTTGCTGGTGAATCAAATGTGCGGTATAAAGAAGAGAGAATTAAGAGAACGTACCCCAGGTTTGCATGTGAGTGACCAAAAAGATATGGTGCCATCTATGGAGGTGGGAGAGGCATGGGGGGGAGCAGGGAACAGTAAAATGTTTCCCTTGAACATATTGGTTTTGAGGGGCCCATTAGGCACCAGTAGGGGCTGCTAAATAGATAGTTGGAATCGGTTTAGGGTTCAGGGCAGAGGTCAAAAAGTTTGGAAGCTGCCAGCATATAGACGGTATTAAAAGCCAGGGCAAGATGAGTTCACCCAGTAAGAGGGTGACAATGGAGAGGAGAAGGGGGCAAGGATGAGCCCTGGGGCACTTTGGCCTTGAGAGGTCGGAGAGTCAGCAAAGGAGGCTGGGAAGGAATTCCAGCAAGGAGGAGAAAAGCCAGGCCAGTGCATGGATGGAGAGGGGCTGAGGGCCAAGTGCTGTGACTGCCTGGGTACGGTGAGAGCAAAGGACTCGTCCTGGATTTGGCAAGAGTTTGTCAGCCACCCTGGTTAGATCCAAGAGCCATTTCAGTAGAGTGGAGAGGAGGAGGGCCTTGGAAAGAGTCACCGATGAGCAAATGGACCGGCTGGAAAACTCTTCCCCATGGTGTCATGTCATGGGGATGGAGCTAGAGGGGACAGGAGGTCACTGGCAGGCTCCCCCACCTCCCAGCCCAAGGGCCAGGGTCATTCCAGATAATGAGTGCGCTCCACTCCTGCTCTGCAAGATTCTCAGAGAGGGGGCACCAGACAGGCCGGAGTTCACGCTGGGGTCTCATGGCTCAGACCCTCCTCAGAGAATCGCAAACGTCAGTCCCCTCCCCAAGGTCGCAGGACCCATTTCAGGGCCAGCCAAGTTAGACTGCGTCCCGCTCAGCTCATGGCCCACGGAGCTCTCTCATTGTCTCAGTTCTTCTGGGGCTGCTCGCTGTCTGAGGGTAAAGAACTTTGATCCCTCTTGTCTCTTTCTGGCTTTAACTCGCAAACCCCTAAACTGGGGGAACGACCCGGAGTTAGAGAGTCAGTACCCCACAATCAACTGGATTTCCTCGGACCTCTGTCTGTACTCTGGTGCCTGCCCTGTTCCTCTGTGCCTGGGTATTAGAGGAGGAAGTAGGCTGGGCTGAGATGAGGGGGCCAGGTTCTATTTGTCTTAAGTTTCTTATAGAAATTCTCAGACACAAGCAAGAGTAGAAAGAGTATCATGACCCCCACATGCAGCAGTAGGGGGAGGAGGTAGATGGTCCCTTGGCCCTAGAACTTGTTTTGCCAACTGCCTGCAGCAGGTTGTCAAACACGAGTGGGTCGTGATTTCAAACTTGGTGGGTTAGGACCTTCATATTTTAAAGCAATAAAAAGGAATAGAATAGAAAATAACAGGAAATCGTACATAAAAACGTCCATATTATTTCATGACACTTGTTTCAATGACATCCGTTTATATATTTGTATATAACGTGAGTTCTAGGTGGTAACGTCAAGTGAGTTTGCTACATTGAGTTTACGGTCCGACGAGGTAAAAGCCACTGGCCTCTAGAACCTCTCCTTGTGTCCTCCACACAGCAGCCCGGGTGGGCTGTCACCTCTCCCTCACTGGAGCAGTTGTTTCTGCTCTAGTGGGACGCTTGTGTCATGACGGACACGTTGAACAAATGGTATGGTATACCCAGGTGGTGGATACCCGATCTACATTGATTTGGACTTTCATCTAATGCAATTGAACACAACCAAACACTGTGGGGAGGAGCTGCTCCCCACTCCTTCACCTGCTGGGTGGAGCGACCCTGAAGCCAACCGCTGGACCCGGCTCTGTCAGGTGGACAGACCAGGATCCTCAGCCTGGCTGAGTATTACCAATGCCCGGCGAGTCTCCCTCGTAAAGGTCCTGGAATGATTACGAGGGGACGCGAGGCACGAATTGGCGTTAAGGTTGGTTCTAACGTCAGGCCCGGGCTGAGAACCACTGGCCTCCTTCTAGAAGGAGGCATGGCGCTCTTACTGCTAAGCTGGAAGCCACAGTGGTGCTTTGTGGCTTAGTGTCCGAATCTGCTGGTTCCCCTGGGTGTGGCAGAAGGTGGTACAAGGCCTGTCAGCTCCCAGCCAGCCCTTCAGGAGGTCACAGTCGGGCCAATTGTTCAGTCCTCTCTGCCTCATGCCGCGGAGACCCAAAAGCATTCATTTGAGGAAAAACACCCCAACTAGCACATTTAGCTGCAGTTCACTTTCAGCCACGCTCCCCTGACCTTCCTCTAACACTAGACATTTTTACAGATGGATTCATCGTCCCGGCCTGCAGGTGGTATGTTTTCTTCAGGAGTCTGCCTCTCCCCACCCTATCCAGGGGTGGAGAAAGGCCAAGAAGGCCCTATCCTCTCCTTGGGGTCCTCTGTGATCCTCCTCCCAAGGATTAAAGGAAGAAAGCAGCTATCCAAACGTCACTGGGACCGGGATTTTAATTTATTTTAATTCACTTGTAGGACTTCCCAAGCACAGGCAAGAAAAGAGAGAATAGTACAATGAAACCCACACACCCATCGCCTACCTGCAGCGGTTCCTGTCTGCTTGCATTCCAAGAAAGAAGAGACTGCCACCTCTATGTCATAGCCCTCTGCACCTATTTGCATCCCCAAGGACTGGGCTCAGAAGAAAACACTAGAAGCCTCCAGTAAAGCCTCTGGGACACTGAGAGCTCTTATCTGGAGACCTGACCCCTGTCCCTAACAAAAGTGACATGTGGAACGTCTCCCGTGAACCTGGCAGTGATCGAGACACTTCCCCCAGGCCAATTTATTTCAGGAGAAAAACTGGGCTTGTATGGAGCGTGAGCAGGTCCCCCGCCTGTCCTCAGGCAAACTGCTGGTGGGATTCCCAGTTCCTTACTTGTTGGGGGCACGTGTACCCACTCAGCACCCAGCTGGTCAACACTGCACTGGCCAATTTCCTTAGAAAAAGAATAAAATTACCTCCAAAATGCATCTGCACCAAGGTCACCACCTTTACCATGAGGTGAAATTACATCTGAAGTGTGTTTGTTTGGGGGGAGAAGGGGATTGGCAAAGCAGTTCATCTCAAACTTGAGTGGCTTTGTCTGGGTTTTGCTCAATCCCGGGCTAACGGCTAAACTATCTGAACTCCAAACCAAAATAAATACACCTCTGAAGTTAAACAATGTTATTACATCAAGGCTGATGTAATGGTTCCAAACCATGAGAAAATAATATTCCAGCATAATGGGTCCCTCTGTTTAGCCAGAGGAAAGGCTGGGCTGCTGGCTTCTTGTCAACTGGAATTTGGCGTTTTCCATCATTGTTAAGCTGGGTGTGCATGTATGTGTGTGTGTAACTTAATTAACAATGTTTTAGTAATTGTGGTGTGAAAGAGTATAGATAGATATTAAAACATAATTGAGGGGTACAGAGCAGGTCCCTGGACCAACACAAAGAAGGGTTCCAGAATGATCATCCCTTGCCTGCCACACCCCGGGAGCCCCTCCCAGTCCCAGCTTCTCAAAGGGTGACATTTAGGACTCCAGTGGCCCTCCGGGAGGTCACTGTCCCAGGGGTGGAGAAAGGCCAAGAAGGCTCAAAGGCTGCTTCACTCTGGGAGACAAAGCCCACGTACAAGGGGAAGTTGTGCTGGAAGTTACCTGCACGTGCCCTCAACGCCCTTGGTACCTACAGACAGCCGGCCGGCTGGCTCCCACAGCCACGTTGAGCTGAGCGGAACACTGGCTCAAAAAGAGTCCGCTTGGTTGATACTCTGCACCCGTGGTGTAGGCGCACAGCCCCCACACTCATGCTGGCCCTGCCCCTAGCCTAGAGGGCTTGGTCCCCAAACACTGGCTCCTTTGCACCCGTCAAGAGGTTCAGGCCAGGCAGACAGTACCTGGGAGGCGTGCCCTCCTGCCTCCCCTCCAGGTCGGAGGCTGAATCTCTACTCTTTGACATAGAGTCACAGGTCTAAGGAATGTAAATGTCTAATCACTATGTTGTACATCTGAAACTAATATAATACTGTCAGTTAACTATAGTTAAAAAATAAATTCTAAAACAAATCACAGGTCCTAGTGCCAACAGTCAGTGTCTGTGTTTCCTGGGTCAGGTGACTTGCAGTCTTGCCTCCCAGGTCCCCATCCACAAAGCAGCAGCTCTGAAATGCACGCCTTCCTGAGCAGGCCCCGTCGATACCTGTGGAAAAAGCCAATGCAAAGGGGCTTCAGGTACCCAGGTCAGAGAAATCTGCCCACCAGTGGAGTCTGAGCCCTGCGCATTCCAGGTTCTACTTAGAAGGCACACTTTTTTTTTTTTTTTTGTTTGGGGGCTTTTCTTTCCTTATCGGTTATCAACATATTGCCAACCACATGTAGACCTCAGAGCCAGCCTCTGCCTCAGGCCCATGAGCTCCTAGGTCACATCAGGCTGAGGCATGCGTGGGGACAAACATTCATTGTGTCGTATCTCACTGAATCCTTACCACAAATCTATCAGTATTCATGTTTTGCAGATGAGGAAACAGAGGTTCAGGAAGGTTCAGGACCTGACCCAGTATTCCACGTGCAGAGCTGGTGGAGCCACAGGAGTCCTCTGCAAGATGGGATAACAGCCCCCTTCACAGAGGTGTGTTCGTCTGCTAGTGCTGCCACAACAAAGCACCCCCGGCCCGGTGGCTCCATCACAGAAAAGTATTGTTCATGGCTCTGGAGGAGGCTGGAAATCCGAGATCAAGGCGTCAGCAGCACGGTTCCTTCTGAGGCCTCTCTCTTTGGTTGTAGATGGCTCCTCCCTGCGTGCCTACACAGTCTTCCTTCTGTGTGTGTCTTTGTCCTAATCGCTTCTTCTTGTAAGGACACCAGTCAGCTTGGATTAAGGCCCACCCGTATGACCTCCTGTTACGTTAATTATCTCTTTAAAGACCCTCCCTCCAAACACAGTCCATGCTGAAGTGCCGGGGTTAGGACGTCATCATATGAGTTTGGTGGGTGAGGCTCGGCGGGGGGGGGGGGGGTAGGGGGGTGGGGGACACAACTCAGCCTGTAACAGACATAGAGGATGGCGTGGGTAAGGTACCCGGAGCAGCGAGTGGCCCACTCAGGGGTGGGCTCCCTCAGGGGCAGTGGTGGGGATGGGCGTGACCAGTTCCAAGAACCATCTGCAAGGTTCTGCTGAGTGCTGGATGCATGTCAGGCCGTGGTAGGTGTGACGTCGCCCTGATGCCACCGTGTGAGCAGCACGTGGTAGGAAGGATCGGTGGCATAAGGAGCAGCTGTTCCCAGCGGTCCACAGAACACTCCAGAGAGCCAAGAGCATGCAAGTGAGGCCATGCCCAGACCTCCCAGGCCCTCCCGGTGTCCTGCAAACTCGGGTTGGCACCACTCTCAGCCAGCCAAAGGGACCTCAGGCCCTCTGCTTCTAACTTCTCCCCTACATACCGCCAAGCATGTAGCGCGGCTTCAACAAGAATGTCCTTGATGAGTGAATGAATAAATGTAAGTTCTGACGGAGTCGGTCCTCCTGGGCTGCCCTCATGTCTTTCCTGCTGAAACTTGATTAGAATTCTGGAGCTGACCGACTGCCCACCAGCAAAGACAGAACCCTACAAAAGTTGGATGCCCCCAGAGTCTCAGAGAGCTCAGAGGTCAGCCTCAACACTGCCAGTACCCCATGACACTGGGTTGCTGGCTCTCTCTGCCTTGCAGCTGTAACGGCAGACGCAGGATTTCAAGCACAGCAGCAGACGTTCAAGAGGTAGGCATCCAAAATCCCTGTGGGGACCAGCAGAAGCAGGACGGGAAGCAAGAAGTGTCAGGCACTTCCTGATGGAAGGGCTGGTTAAATGCCAGCACAAACTACCTGAAGGAGACCTCTCTGCACATTTTACCAACAGGCCTGATCCTTGCTGTCAGGATCCATTTAGGTGTGGTCTAGCCTGAAGGCAGGAGGGAGAACCAGATGACCTCCTTGGGTCCCTTCCTGCCCTGGGATTCCAGGCAGGCATTAACACCTGGGGAATGACAGTAGCTGAGAGATCCCAGTGGCCTGAAGCCAGCAGTAACAGGGTGGCCCGGTCTGGGCAATTCACCTGGAGCTGACCGACTGGTAGAGTTGCAAATGGCAACAAGTCTGGCAGCTGCCAGGATTACCCGCTTGACAGAGGGAGAGGTGGATGGAACTACTGAGCCTCGGAGCAAACAGCAGCTCAGCGCGGGTGTGTGTCCACACAAGTGTCGCAGACACATGTGCACAGAAAGTATCCATGCGAAGGGGGTAGAAAAGTGCTTGGGAAGCGTCTCCCCAGATCACAAGAAGCCTGATAAGAATCACGGCTCCCAACCAAGGGCTGTAGTCTTTAGCTTTGACTCTAAGGAACAGAGAAGTCTGGGGAGACCCTCTGGGTTTCACAGCGAAAGACGAGAAAGACTAAGATGGTCAAGATCACATCAAAGTCGCCCCAAACCCAGTGGGTTTGCACCAACTGCCATGGTCCCCCGGCCTTTCTAAGGAACTTTTTTGTTGTAGCCACCTCTGACACCAGATGGCTTTTTTTTTTAAAGGGCTTTATCAATCGTTCACTAACCTTATCAATCAGTCAATCAACTCCTCAACCCATTTTTTTTTTTGAGGGTGTACCCTTGAGCTAAGAACCCAGACGATGTGAAAGAAACAACACCCTTCTTCAAAGAGCTTAGTGTTGGGAACGCAAGATGATACAAGAGAAACAACACTAGACGGTGCAGAACGCAGGGTTAGAGGGCCTGGGCGTCAGAGGAGGCAGTGCCTCCTGGGAGAGGCGGGCGTGTGTGAGGGGTCCAGGAAGGCTTGCATTTACAAGTGGTGGAGTCAGAAGACATTCTAGGCCAAGTGACCATGAGCAAGGTTGTGGCAGAGCAACCGGCAGAGAGAGGCCACTCAGGCCAAGCGCTGAGGGTCCCCAGTGGGGCAGGGGTCAAGCTCCCGAGGCTACAGAGAGAAGCTGCGCTAGGGGTCCTGGTCAGCTGGGAGCTATGGAAGCTTTCCGCACAGAGCAGGAACCCCCTGTAAGGATTTCTAAAGTGACGGTCACATGTGGAGCAGACATCCTGTGTCCTTTGCCAAGCACACAGCAGGCCCTCACTGGGTGTGCACACCAATGCCTCCTGTCACAGGGCCAGTAGTGTAACTGATGGAGCTCCTGCTGCTGCCCACACCTTCACACTGTGTTTTCCAGGCGCCTCAGCAAGGAGCGGAGCCTCTCAGAACCCCACGCCTCTGCGGTGACGTAGCTCCTGTGAATTTCTCAGCACATTCATAACACGCTCTCACATACACATGTTGAATGACAGACGCAAGACTATATTCATTGACTTTATTTTACTTAAACCATGTAGTTAAAATCTAAGCCTCTAAGGTAGCCTCTCAGAAAGGTCTCCGTACCCGTGATTAACTGCTGAACGAGACGATTCTTTCCAACCTTCTTCCCACAATGCATGGGGGTTTGGTCAACATAGAGTCAGGCTGATGGTTTCCTGTGACTGACTGGTCGTTGACCTACCCTGCATGCCTTCCATGTCGTCCCTCCTCTGCACGGAGCCCTGCCACGGCTCCCTGCTCACTGCGGCCCCTCGCCCCAGCCCTTCCGCTGTGTCTCCGGCAGAATCACTCATTCGTCCCCATGCATTCGACTGCTGAGTCCTCACTATGGGACTGCGTGGCGCTGATGCTCTGTCCAAGCAGACAGAAAATAAACATGAAAGTAATCAAATAAGCAAAAGCATTAAATGTGATCAGTTAGTTAAGAAGACAAACAAGAGAGACAGAGCAAGAATAAATTACTCTCCCTGTGGAGGTGCCATCTGAGCTGAGACTGAAAGGATAAGGTGGGGGGTGGCAGGTGCAAAGGCCCTGGGGTGAAAGCGCTTGGTGCAGTCACGAAACCAGAGACAGCTGGAGCATGGCGATCAAGGTCCCCAAATGAGGCCACACAGGGCTTCAAGGACCGCGGTTGGACTTCTGCCCTGTCCCAAACACTTTCCTTCCCCTATACTCACCCATGGATGATGGAATCTCCTGAAACCTCCCCCTCCCCTTTCATATCCAGTTGGCCAGCAAATCCCATTGGTTCTACTTCAAAATCTTTTCCAACTCTCTGCTCTCTTGCTTCCCTTCTGCCTTGATTTGTGTCCTCACTACCACTCATTAAACAAAGCTACAAGCCTTCCCGTCTCTTCATCTCCAGTCCAGCCCATTGCATGGGGGCCCCTAGGAGCCTCCAGTCAGCTTCCTAAAACACACATCTAACAGCTCTGCTCCCGCCTTAAAACTCACGTCCGGGTTGGGAGCTGTTGAAGCTGGGTGATGGACACATACATATTCTTCTACATGACTGAAATTTTCTCCAACCACCACCACAAAAGCAAAACAACAAAACCCCTCCTTCTTCCCAGGAGGTCTTGCCCTTAAAGAAGGGCATTTTCAGGGCTTTGCACATACTGCCTGAGTGTTAAAAACTCAATCAAGAAAACCATGCCGTTGACAGATTTTACAGTCCATCTAGTCTGTGTGTTTTAAACTCTCCCCCAGGCCCCATGGCTTTTGAGACACAGCCTAAGTCTTATGTGGCCAACTGCCTGCACACCAGGCTTGCTCCCCCGTGAACCCACCACCACCACCAGGCATCGAATCACACCCAAAGTCCTGTGGTTCCCAAACACAGCACGGCCTTTCCGACCCTCATGCTTTTGGTCTCTCTACCTGGCATGCCCTTGCACTCGTGATCATTTCTATTCATTTGTCAAGCTCAGCGTCAATGTCAAGTGCTCAGAAAGGCTTCTCCCCTGCCCCTCCCTGTGTGTCTGCCTCACCATCATCCCTCCAGTGTAGGGGCTCCTCGAGGGTGAGGACCAGGCTGCCCTCATAACCGTAGAGCAGACGCTCATTGCTCTGTGCCGGGACCACACTGAGTGCGTCCCTCACCGCGACACTGTGAGTCCTTGTGCCTTCGGAGGAAGGCTCCTTTTTTGAGCAGGAGAAGCAGGTTCAGAGCGGAACAGCACCCTACTCAAGTTCACCCCCACTTAATGCCAAAGCTGAGAGGGCGCTCAGATTCCACCGGCAGAGCCCCCATTTCCCTGGCTTGTGCTCTGCCCCTTGTATAGCGGCCTGTCCGTCAGTGTCCTGCCCAGGGCCGGCCCACAGGCGCTGCACAGACCCTGTTTGCTGAACAAATGCATGGCTTGCATTAGCTGGCCACCACTCCTCCCGTTTGCTCCCATCTCCCTTCTTGCCTTTTCTCCAAGCAAGCAAAACTCTGCTGGCAGCTGAACACCCAGCTACAGACCCGAAGCCCAGAGGCTCCCCATGACAGAGTGACAGCATATCAGAGAGCACGCTGGCCTCAGGAGCCCTTCACGTGGGCCCCCAGACCCCTCACGTCCTACCTGTAGCTTGTGTTAAACCCCAGGAAGTCCAAAGGGGGACAGGACTGTCAGGAGTTCCCATGACTATATCAACCTGACCCAATTCATTTCTAGGTCATTTAACATGAGTCCCTTACTTCACTTTGTCCTCATATAAAAGTGGAAAGCAAGACCCGAAACCATGACGGAGGTCTGTGTTCAGACTTGTCCCTGATGTAACATTAACCACACCCACTACTCTAATATACCTATTTGTAAAAAGTTTTTCAAAAGAGCTCATGTAAAAAATAAAAAGTATTAAGGTATAATTTCTCGTCCGTGCCGCCGCTGAACGTTCCAGAGGCTACAGCTGAAGGCAACAAGGGAAAGGCTTCTCCCCCACAAGCACCAGCCTGTCCCCACAGCTGCAGCTCTCTGCCTTCACAGAAGTGGTGGTTGACACTGGAGTAGCATGAACGTAGCTATAGGTGACACCAAACTTAAAGATTTTTTTAAAGCCAGTTGTTAAACTAGATGTAGACACCTTGGGGACTTGGCCACACCACATGAATTCATTTCTACCACTGCCCAGACAGAAGCTTTTCCCCTTGAAAACAAGTGGCTTCTAAAGCCCGTGCGCTCTCATTTCTGGTGAGCCTGCTTCCTCTCCTTGCACTTGTCCTCAGCCACCAAGGCGCTCGAGCGTCTGTTACCCATGGCAGGTTCCGAGTTTGGGATGAGTCTGCGAGGTAGCAGACCTTTGTAACCTAGAGTGTAAAAGTCGGATTTAGGTGTAAAAGAAATTTGCTCTATGTGAGGGAAAGATAAAACCTGGCGAGAAGCAAACATTGCCTAACCAACGGCCACTTGACTTTCCATCCTTGGGTTTGGGGTTTTGGGATTTTTTAAAAAAGGTTTTCATAGAAATTCAAAGCTGGGAGAAACAAGGGGTGTTTCTGGCAGGCAGGACTGTGTCCTCTCAGCCAGTAACCAGGATTAACACCAATTACATCATGAAGCCTCACCCAGCCTTGGAAAGATGGGGAGCCAAGGATTTAGCCCCAGGGGCCTGCGGGCCCCTCCTGAGCCTCAGTTTGCCCACCCACACATTGAGAGTCACACTAGGCCTTCTGCCTACACAAGGCTCAGATGGTGAAGCAGCTACACACCCCACCCGCATGAGCTCCAATAATGCACATAGAAGCGGGAGCCTCTCGGGGGCCCAGAAGCTGAGTGGCAGTGCCCAGAGTAACACTCCAGGGTGAATTACCGCACAGCCAGTACAGCTGGGTGTGCTGCACTGGACAGCTGGGCCGTGGAAGGCATGGCTCAGTTGGAGGCCGGGCACATGGTATCACAGGTGAGGGCCCTCGGACAGGTGCAGGGCTTTCTGCAAAACTTCTCTCTTCCTCAGGAGGCACTTCAATAATTTCTCATATTTGTTATCTTTATCTTTTCAACGGACCTGGCTCCAGAGTTTGAGGCCTTCATTGAGCACTGGAAACGTATGGCGCACTGACCTTCTAACCCCATCCACACTGACGGCAGAGACAACTGGGCTGGCACTGGCCTCCTGGAGCCATTTGAGGGCTCGCTTCTCAGGCCTCAGGCTAGCTCGGACAATCTGGTTTACTTGCAGAAGATCTAAAAGCTGTGTGGGATTTCCCTCTCTCGTGTCCTGGATCTGGACATGGCTCTGGGTGGCCACCCTTCCTAAGGTACCACATCCCCAGTGTTACCCCTGGCAGTGTGCCCAGTGGCGGCAGCATTCCTGGAAAGGCGTAGCTTGTTTGCTCATCAAGGCTCCCGCAGGCCTCCACCTCTGCAACACATGAAATGAGTTTCCAGTGGCCTAATTTTCTCCCAGGGAGTGAGACTTAAGTTTTGGAGGAAGAGTTCAGTGTTTGTTAATGTTCTAGAAAAAGAAGTGCTTAAAAGTGGGGGATGAAAAAACAGTTTAGCACCCTGATTTTCTTCTTTAGATCAGCAATGCCCTGGAATAGAGGCCTCAGCTGACTTGAGGACGATGAAGCCGTGGTGGCTTCCTGCATTCCGCGTGGGCCTGACTGAGCACAGAGCCTCGCACCCAGACAGGCTTTCCCCTCAGCAGTCCCCAGGAGCTCTCAAGGAGAAGGAAGAGGTCACTGGACACCAGCTGTGTGCCCTGCGGGCTCCATGTACCTCCCTTATTTAATCTTCACAACAACCCTGTTAAAGTAGGTGTTATCACCATTTTACATGTGAAAACTGAGCCTCGGAAAGATTAAGTAATTGCCAAGGTCAACAGCTCCTAGGTGGCAGGGCCAGGACAGGAATCCAGGTCTGCCCAAGCCCACAGCCCACGCTCTTCCCACACTGGGTGCTGCGTCCAGGAACACCACGTGCCTGCGAGCTCACTGCCCAGCCAATGGTCTCCAACTGCTGGATGACAGGAAAGAACGATGGGGAGAATGGGAGGGAGGCAAGGACCGGGGAGGCAGTGGGCTGGCCATGAAGGAAGTCTTAAGCAAAGACAACAAAGGCTGGAACCACAGGAATAGTGTTCCTTCCATGCCTGCATGGGGACCAACAGGGGTGGGGAGGGAGGTGCTCTCAGAAAACCAGGACAGCCAAGTAACAAGAGGGAGAGCCTGGGGAAAGGGATCCAGTGCCCCAGAAGGCACAAGGTGTGGGAACTGAGAAGACGCTGGCAAATGTAGCAACCAAGGGGGCCTCTGAGCTGGTCACTAACCGAAGAAGATGGGAACAGAGTCAGATGGTGAGGAGGAGTACGAGGTGCGTGAGGAAGGGCAGATGGAGTGGACTTTTCACCAGTTCTGACGTTGAAGACAAACAGATACATGAGTAACGAGATTGAGGGGGGACTTTTCTTTTTTTAAAGATAGGGACTATTTGAACATATTCACAGACAAGAAGGAATGGAGCCAGTGAAAGATAAAGACCGAAACTGGAGGAGAGAGAAAGTATTCTCAAGGCAAAGCTGAAGAGGAATGAGGGGGTATGTGGGGTCAGAGTGGAGGGCAAAGCAACTTAGGTTTGAAAGGAAAAGACACTTTATCCTCCAAGATAGGAAAGGAGGGGAGCCAGAAATACAGAAATACTAAGGTGAAGGGACTGAAACTCGCACAAATGACACTGAGCAGCACCAAAAGAAGCAAGAAACAATGGCAACTACAGAATGCAACTACAGGGCCGGGGATGGGAGGCCTGGTTAGTCTGTGTTAGTTAGCATGAGCCATATTAGCTGCTGAACTGCTCTAACAGGCAAACCCCCAAACCTCAGGGCCTTAACCCAGTGACAGTTTATTTCTCACTCATTCAAAGTCCAAGGCCATGTTGCTGCTCCACACAGTGATTCAGGGACCCAGGCTCCTCCCCTCTCGTGTCTGCTCCATGCTCTGGAGAGGGTGAGCTTATGAGGAGTTGTGTGGGAAGTTTTACGGGCAGGCCTGCAAGCCAAGCACACACTTCCCCCGACATCTCATGGGTCAGGCCCAGTCACAGAGCCACACCCTAAAAGGAAGCTAGAAAAAGTAGTCTAGCTGGGCACCCAAGAGGAAAAGGACACAGGTGTTGACGGAAAGATAGTCATCTCTGCCACCAGGTGAGGGCCCAAATAAACAAGAGAAGATTCCGGTGACGGGTTCGTGAGTAGTAGTCATAGGTGATGAGAAATGAACTGACCTCACCCTTGGGTCTTCTTGGCAAATTTTTTGCAAAACCTCTGAAGATATTGAGTATATCATTCTGTTGGCCTATGCTTTTTCAATAATGTCGGCAAAGCCTTTTATATACATCTTTACTACTGAGCTCTGCCCAGCTCTAGCTGGTTGTTCAGCACTGAAAATATATGGTATTTGCAGCAAAATGTCTTTCATGATTGAAAGGAGTGAAGCGCTAACAATGGCATTTCAGATGTTCCGTCTAAGTCTAGAGTTTCACAGTCACTGCTGGGCAATCCCCCATCTTCACCCCACCAGAGACAGCAAGAGGAGTCCTACTGGTCCGTCACACCCAAAAGAACTACGAAAAATACATGTGTAAAGAAGGCCTTCTGAAGACAAATATATCTCAGGGAGATCTTAGTCTTTTCCCTTTGATTCTTGTTCTAGGAATTGTCTCTTTCAATAGGAACCCTAAGTTCCCCCACACCTTCCTTTCATTAAAACAAATAAGAATAGTGTCCTCCTTTAAAGAGAAAAAAAAAAAAAAACCCAGCTTCCCAGGCCTGTTCCAGAAGGTTGTGCAGCTCCATCCTACCCTACTCTGGGAAAACATAGGTGCTTGTTTGCCCGAAAGGGTGCACAGAAGCGTGCTGTTAATAACCTGTTACTTTCATCCAGCAGCTTTGTCATATACAGGTGTTGAAAACCATCAGCCTTAAAGAGAGCAAAAGAAACACTGGACTGGTAGCTCTAAATGACTTAAGAGAGATGGATCCATATACATGTGTTTTATCTTGCAGAATCTGTAACTATGGGGAGAGAGGGGTGGGGAGAGAGGAAGAAAACAAGTGAGGCCCAGAGGCATCTGGAAATGAATGCTAGACTGTGTCTGGGTGTTGCTCAATGGCGACCTGCCTTCCCGGGGCCCTGCCAGCCTCTGGTGAAGGACTGGGCCCTGCTGATGGCTCATTTCATCCCGCTGGAGGGAACACAGGGAGCTGGTTCAAGGTAGCAGTGTCCTTTGAGCAGCCAAGAGCCAGCGGTGCCAGGGCATGAGAAGGGCATCTCTCCCATGTGAGAGAGAGGTGAACAGACAAGTGTCTACCTGCACAAGGTGTGTTTACAGGAGGAGAGCGAGGTGTCTATTTGCCTCCAACCTATGTGGTCAGGTTAGAGAACAGAAGCTCATTCATTCCCGATTTGCCCCAAAGCCTCACCCTTCTCCTGTAGTTGCCTGGAGTTAATGACTACTACTCAGCAAGGGGCAAGGAGCGATGGGCTCTAGCACTGACCCCTTTTGGTGTAGGAGCCCTTGCCCTGGGACGGAGAAGACGGAATCCTGGAGACACACTCAGAGCCCGCCCTCCTGCCGCTTCTTAGGCATCTCTGATAATGGTCTGCAAAGTCCAACAAAAAATATCCCCACCCACCATTCCTATAGCCCAAGCAAAGGCCCTGAAAGGGAAAAGCAAGGAGGTTGGGTCAGAGTTGCCGAGTAAGGCTGCTTGAGTCTGGCAGGCCCAGGTGGTCTACTGAAGCTGAATGGCAGGCCAGAGGTGTGTAGGACACTACCAACCACGCTGACGACTTTGAACTCCATGGACCTGCTCGCACCAGTCACCTAGAGCCGAAACACGACTGCCCCTACTTCACTGTGATCAATAAAGACTGCAGGAAATGCTTCTGGTCCTGCTGGCATTGCCAAAGTCAGTGACATTCACTCAGCACCCAGTGGGAGCCAGACACCATGCCGGCCGAGCCCCTGTCCCCTAGAAGGTCACGCAAGGAGGAGGTGGTTCCAGCTGGGCCACATGGTCACCAGTCCCCAGCCTGGCTCTACCACTCAGTGTCCCTGTGACTTTACATAACTGACTTTTCTATGGCTCAGTTTCATTGTCTCCCAATTGGAAACAATAACTAGGAACCAATGAGAGGAGGATGTATGTAAAGTACCTAAAGTGCCAGGGCCCCTGGTCATCATCCTAGTGACGCCAAACCACACGGCGACTTGCGAGAACCAAACCAAGTCCCAGCTATTGTTGTCATCTCTCTGACACCCCTTCCGCTCCTGTCCACTGCCACCCTCACCCTCTCCTCGCTACACCCCGGTCATCAGGCTGCAGAGGAGAGTGGGAGGATTCCCAGCCTCGAGGGCCTCAAAGGGAGCAGGGAGCCCATGTCCACACCAGGACAGCGTGGGGTGACCTCTCTCGGAAGAGTGGGCGGAGGAGGTGCACACAGGCCGTGTTCACGTTGGGGCTGGCCCCTGAGCCCATCGTTCTGCCCCCTTTAGGAAGCCAGAGCCCCACCCCTCACGTACCCCTCACACCTGCTTCCATCCCATCTCTCCACTTCCATGATAAACAGAAAATCAATCAGCCTTTGTTTTGCCAGTTCGGTTTCCACACACCCCTTCCATTATATTTGAAAACAGTTTCCCATCTTTGCACTGATTTCTCAGCCTACTTTTAAGCACAATAATAATAAGCTCCTCCAGGGCAGAGTGGAGGGCATGAGCCAAGACTGGGGCTTGGCACGCAGCCCACGCCTTTCAGGCCCAGGGGCTGGGTGAGAGGTTGGAGACACGGCAGAGGAGGGAGGCCAAGGAGCCGGACGTCTCCCCTACTCCTCCCCACCCAGCTCCCCACTGCTCATGGCCCTTGTCCCCAGCTCCCAGGAGCCCCAAATGAGCCTGGGACGCTCACAGGGCCCCCTGCAGCTGACCCCCCAGGCTGGCCAAACCACTGCCTCTTGCACTGGAATTTTATAATCTACCCCTCCCACCACACACACACACACACACCATCTTACCTAATGGAGTCACCTGACCCACAGTCTCATTTTCTGCTCTTGAGGGATATAGCTATGGAACCCCATAAGACAAGCCGCATCTCATGGGAGGGGCCAAGGGCAGGCCATCAGAAAGGACTGTCTTTGGACTCAAAAGACCTGGATTCAAATCCGATGCCTGTGCCTTTCCTTGGGGAAACCATTTAACACCATGAGCTCTAATTTCTCATCCTCTCACTTCACAGAGATTGTGCAATAAGTAAATGGATGATGCTTCTAAGTGGTTGACACTTAGTAGGTGTTTAGTAGGTGGTCACTATTTTTATTGCATTTACGAGGGGCCATATGGAGGCAAGCTTTGACCGCACTGATGAAGGAGAGGAAATTTCAACTGCCTTGTTAGGGTCACCAGGGAAGAAATTATAGTGACGGGGCTTTGGAAGGAGCCCTTCACCCCAGTGGAAGTGGTCACCTGCCAAGCACTCGGGTCTATTAAAGGCTCCAAAGCTCTGGGGAGAGGTGTTAGCACTAGAGAAGAAGAAGAAACAGAGGGTCACATACATTTGATTTAAAACAGAGGGAAGGTGAAAGAAATGAGAGCTGCTGATGGAAATCCCAAGTTTGAGCCTCAAAGACCAAAGTCCAGGAAAGGCAGGACCACAGGCCCTGACCTCCACTCAACACCCGAGGATAGGGGCGGGTGACAGTCATCCTGGCACTGCCAGCACCGGGCACAGCACTCAGCCCACAGGAGTGCTCACCATGTATTTACTGAATTGTGGAATTAAGTCACGTCTTTCCTAGACTCTCGTTGTAACTTAAGACTATTTCCTTGGTAGACGAGGATGAGAGAAGACACTTGTCTCGTGCTTTGTTCACGGCAGGCACACACTGGAAAACAATGTTCAATTAATATGAAAGGAGAGGGGTAAGAAACAGAGAGCTAGAAAGACGGATCTCAGTTCAAAGGGAAATAAATTTCTGATGTGGGACTAACAGAGCTCTGGATTAGGAACAACAAGTGCGGGGGGGGCACTGTGCCAGTTCTCTAAGAGACAAGAATGAGTGAGCCCACCCATCCTCTGTCCTCGCCCTGCAACAGCCACCCCCACTTCCCAGTCTCAGACTTGGTGGTCCTGGAAAGTTTGGCTATTATCCAATACGGGCGCCGCACCTGGCCCGCCACTTGTTTTTCTAAATAAAGTTTTATTGAAACATACTCATACTCATTCTTTTCTATATTGTCTAGGGCTGCCTTGAGAAGTTGTGACAGAGAGTGTATGTCCTGCAAAAAGCAAAATTATTTATGATTTGGCCCTTTATATAAAGATTTGCTGGCCCCTGGTTTAGGGAAAGGGAAAGGTGGGAGTTTCCTACCCTCTTGTGCCTTGGTGACTAGAGAACAGCGATTGGTGAAACACGTGTTTCTGAAAGAGGGGTCCAGGCAACACTAAATCAAGCCAGTGAGGGTGATAAAGACACCTGTGCTGCACTGGCGATGTGAGGCTGCAGAGGGAGGAATCACAATACCTGCCCCAGAAAGGGCCAACAAGCAGTAACAGGGAGAAGACGGCTGGCACGAGGGTCCTTCACAGCTACCCCCACACACACACACCGAGGAAGCCCTGGCAGGTCAGCTGAAGCAGGAAGTCTTCCCTAAAGAGGAAGGCCATGCGTTTAGCCTTTTTAAGAAGGAAAAAGGACAGAGTTTCTAATGGAAAGGAATGAGAGGAGCAGCAGGGGAGCCAGCCTCTCCTGGGCCCCTGTGCAGGCTCCTTGCTGCTGCCCTTCCTCATGTATGGCTGTGACCTGGCCAATGCCCTGCGCCTGCTCCTCACAACCCTACACAGCCCCATGGTTTCCTAGGCCACCAATGGGCCCAGGACCCAGACGCCAGTCACAGCTCCAGCTGCTGCCATCTAACCACTCCATCAGGATGACTGTAGTCCCCTCCAACCCAGCAAACCCACAGGACCCCTCAGCCTCTCCACGCCTCCACCCCAGGAGGACTTGTCTCCTGTTTCCCCCTCTCTGGTAATGGGACCCCATCCATCCCATCCCCCAAGCCAGAAAACCAGCATCCTGATGTCTATTTCTCCCTCTCCTACCTCACATCGAATCACTCTCCAAGGCCCTCCAGGTCCACTGCTGAAATACTTCTGGATTCCCTCCCCCAGCTTCATCCCCACCGACCCCCGTTCCGACCCCCAGCCAGAGCAGTCTTCCTCCCCATAGCAGTTGCAGCTGTTGTCACATCTGTTAAACCAGCAACAGCTCCTAGCGGCTTCCTTTACCAAACCCAAGTCCTCAGCCTTGTAGTTTAGAACGACCACCATTTCCCACCAGGCCCACCGACCCCCCTTTCTGCAGAATGTTCAGTGCAGCGGCTTTGGGATCCAGCCTGGCTCCACCACATAGTGGCTACGTGAACTCAGGCAAATTATCCATCCTCCCAGGGCCTCAGCTTACTCATCTCTAAAATGGTGACAATACGAGCCCATGTCCGAGGCTGCTGCGAGGATTGATCCAAACGCCATGTGTAAAGCCCTCATCAGCGTAAACACGGCCGTCGTTACTATTTCCCTCTCTGCTCACGTCGCTGTGCTCATTCTGTTCCATATTCTCGGAGCACAAAGGAAGCCCTGCATAGGAGTTTGGGGGTGGTGCCAACCATCACGTGACGTGGTGATAGGCCCATGGTGTGGCATTTCCCAGTCCTGTGCTTGCAGAGGACCAGCGTCTGGTTCTGCCTGGGGACAGGAGAAAGGGGGCGTTCCGGTTGAAGGCGCAGCAGGGATGGAGGAGCGCAGCTCAGGCAGAAGGAAGCAGTTGTGTCAAGCCCAGCACCGGCAAGTCCAGAGCAGGGCGCCGCTCAGGTTACGGACCCTGGGACGCTGGCCACGAGGCAGGGCTGTGAAAGGGTCTCGTGGGTCCTGCAGTAGAGCTTCCCCACCTTCTTCCTGCTGTGGACTCAGGATGATGCAATGTGGGTGGAACCCAGGGAAACAGAGGAGGCACCGCCGGCTGCAGAAGGGCCAGCAGCTCAGCATGAGGGGTGGGGGCTATGCAGTTGAGTGTGGTCTTGCGCCTCTGACGATCGTCAACTGGAGAAGTGACACCATCAGACGTGTGCTTGAGAGAGCTCAGTGTGGCATTAGTGTAAAGGGCTGCTCGCACAGCAAAGAGCATACAGGCGAGAAGTCAGCACAAAGACTGTCGCAGTGACCGAGGACTGAAGCCGTGTAAGCTGTGACCACGGGCAGTGGAGGCCATCAGGCTGCAACACACTTGAGATGCTGAGAAAAGCCAGCACGACTCAGGACTGGCCTCCAGGACCAGGCCAAGAGACGAGTGAGGACGCCTGCTGTGTCCATCCTGGAAGGCCAGCCCTATTCCTGTGGTGCTGTCAGGGCCAGAGACTGGCTATTAAGCTAGCCAGAGAGAGGAGGAGAGTGTCCATTCCTGCAGCGGGGCTGGACGACAGGAAGGAAAGGATTATGGTTCACAGGAAATGACATAATGATGGAGAAACAAGTTATGCTGTTACGTGTGCACAGGCACGTTATGGGGCCAGGAAGCAGGTTCCCACAATGGGGGACACCAGGAAGAGAAAATTACCAAGAAGCATGAGGCATGAAGAATGTTCTAGACAGATGGAAAAGGCTTGGGCATAAAGTTAGGTGCAGACTTGGGTCTGTTGTTGAAGGACAGAAGAAGTTAGGAAAACACTGCCCGAGGTTATTCACCTCCTATGTGACAAAGGCATCCTCCCAGGTTACGGAGAGTTGGCATCCAGCCCCAGGGTCTTTATTAGCCACATCAGCCTGCTCTGTTTTATTACCTTTATGTTGCCTCAAAAGAGCTCGCTCCATCTGGTTGTGGCTGTTAAAAATGTGCTTGGCTTTCTTCTTAAAAATAAAACCCCAATCAAGGGATGAAAAAAGTGCTCTGGAGCTAGTCCAGGGAACCATTGCTCACAGGTGGGGAAGGAGGAGGGCTGGAGAAGATGCCTGAGGTGGGAAGGGGGGCAGAGCAGACGTTCAGCTGACATAAGCACCTGCATTAATGAACAGCATAAGCCAAAAGATGTCTTTTGATGCTCAAACCCCGTGAAGATCTGTAACTCAGGGTGGGCAGAAGGAGGGGTCCGGGAGCAGGGGAGAAGAGGTGGCAAAGGATATGGCAAGACGCGCACAGCTACTTTTAGCTAGGTAACAAGAGACTGCTATTAAAAGTCTGCTTTGAAATGTAAAGCAGCATATGGTCAGAACTTCGTTATGTGCAAGGAGGTTTCTTCTGCCTGCTAAGTCCTGAACTGCCAAAGGCAAGGCTGAATGTCAGGGTGTGGAGGGTAAGCCCACCCGGGCAACCCCCCTGCCATTGGCAGGGATGGCCTCCCATATCCTAGCGCTGTCATACCCATGGGGCTCTAACATTGTACAAGCACAAAATGCACATAATGCAAGATGGTTTCCCGGGACCTCCCTGCCACTTAAGCAGAATGCACCAAAAGTACCATGGGCTCTAGCTCATAGGTCACAGGCAGAACTCCCTCGGCTGCCTGAGTTCAGCAATAACGTGTCCACTCGCCTGGCGGCTTCAAACCTCTGAGGTCAGCTTGTTTGGTCTAAGAGTAGCAGTCCTTGAAGTAAAGGCCGTCGCATTTGATCGTAGCCAAAATGGCCTGCCACAGCAGCTACTGAGCAGGGCAACTGACACCAGCAGGAATGTTTCTTAAACTCAAGGTCTGGACGCTCTTTGGGAAAGGCCATAGAGCCCGACGCTTTGCCAAGGCAAGCATGCCATCTTGTCTGGCTTTGTTATAGTCCTGCTTCCATGTCACGTGGAGGAAGAGTGCGCTGAGATTCTGGGGAAGGGCTATGGCTCCCCTTTATTTCCCAAATCTTTCTCGGTAAACAAAACCTAGTATGGGAAGAGTGTTCCTATAAATTACAATACAAATTGATTAATGCCCTAAAAGTGTGACTGAAACCACCGGCCCTTAAAACAGTGGGGCTTATGTTGTCTGCCCTACTCTCTAAAGGAACATTTCCTTTAAGAGTTTGTGTATTGTTCTCCCCCCTTTTTTTTTTCTGGCACACTCTCAAAATCCAAAGCCTGTAATAATGCAGTTCATTAAACTAAACAACTGCATTTGGACCTTTTTCAAGAGAGTGATTCAGGCAAGCGCTCTCCTCACAGAATCAGTTCACAGCGAATTATCAGATGCTACCCTCCACCAAAAAGTGTGGAAAGACCAGCCCCGCAGTTTTCTTGGCAAAGTGGATTTTCCTGTGGCCACTAGGTGGCGCTAACTGTTTACAGAAAAGGGCAGTGTGGGCTTTGGTGCCCCTCAGGACTTACTACCGTTTGTTTCCCGGAAAATAAGCCCTAACTGGACCATCAGCTCTAATGCGTCTTTTGGAGCAAAAATTAATATAAGACCCGGTCTTATTTTTACTATAATATAAGACCGGGTCTTACATAATGTAATGTAATGTAATAATATAATGTAATGTAATATAATATAATATAATATAATATAATATAATATAATATAATATAATATAATATAATAAAATAAAATATCTGGGTCTTACATTAATTTTTGCTCCAAAAGACACATGAGAGCTGATTGTCTGGCTAGGTCTTATTTTCGGGGAAACACGGTAGGTAAATGTCAGTCTCTGCACATACATATAGAGGGGAGCAGGGGAGGACTATACTATGAGAAGCCACCAAAAGGTTTGTACTGGAAGAAGCTCCCAGATGTGGTCAGAAAGGGATGCATCTGTCACTTTATCTGAGGAGACAGGAGGCGGGGGAGGTAGAGAAGCCCTTTCAGACCCTGCCGGATGGTCCTGGTTTGCCTTTAGCCTTCTCCCGACCTGAGTGATTCCTGGGAATCTGGAGGCGCGTACAGGTCTAGCTCCACCACTGACGTCACTGTCTGGCTCTGGGGGTCACTGTGCCCATGTACCCATGTGCCAAGAAATGCTGCTGACAATGGCCTGCCTGTCACACAGGGTTGCTAGGAGGATCCCACAAGCCAATGAATGGGAAAGTATTCTGAAAAGATAAAACATTCTTAAACATATAGTATTATTTTGTTATTTATTATCAGAAAACAGACCGATAAACTGAAGCGGGGAACATAAGCATTGGCTGTGAAAGATAAGTCGTATTTCAAACAGGCTGATGCTTTTTAACCTACACTCTCTTGGATCAAATTTATTTCTCAGTTAACTTAAAAAAATAAATTATGCCAAGGACACATAAGGAAGTGGTAATCAAGTCCACGAGGCAGCCAGTGCTTAGAAAACCCCGTGCCGGGATCAGGGCCGGGTGAGCTGTGAGCCCGTGGGGTCCGAGGAGGGTCTGGGAGGCCAAGGCAGGATGCCCTGGGGTCCTGTCTGCGGGGGTCAAGCAGAAAGGCTGGATGACCTCAAAACAGCTCCCCATTTAGGAATTTGGGGCTCAGTTTATGGCAATCCTGAACTGACAACGGAAAGCTGGTTGTTCAGTTTCTAACCAAACCATGAAAATATGAGGAATGAGAAGTTTCTTAAAGGAAGCGTATGTATTTTTTTCACAGCAGTCTAATTTTAAAGGAATCATATCACTGGATTTGAGCTGCGGTATCCAACTCCAGTGTCTTCCAGAACTAAGGTAAACATTCAAAAGGAAGCATTTCTGGGCACATATGTAGCATTTGCAAAACTATGGTTCTGATCTAGAGGATGTTAATAAGTGTTTTGCTTTAATTTTTTTTATCAAACACTAGTGCTTCCTATTCAAATAAGCCCAGAAAATACTGGATTAAACATCAAGAGTACTAATGAGCACTTTGAACCTCTAAATGGTGGGAGCTAATGTGCAGTGTTACGTGAACATGTTTGCTCACAGAACCCTTCTTTGCTGAAAAGCCAATTGGCTTTTCTGAAAAGAAATGTGCCATATTTTTGGAGGAATATTATCCCAACTGAATGGAACATTCAGGACAGTGTTGACTGGAAATCAGGTTGGTACCAACAATTTCCTGTCACATGAATGAAAATACTCATTAGAGTTTGGTTGAAACAGTAGCAACAAGGAAAGGTGTGCAAGTGTTCAATCACAAGTGTACAGTCGGGAATACAAAGACCCAAAATTCATTAGAAAATATTTTTTAATGAGCTAGCAAGACCTTTGTTCTAGGATTTAGCAAGTTGTGTTTGAATCTCACTTTATGGAATAGGTTTCAGTGTATAAACTGAAGCATTCTAAACAGATAAGTCTAGAATACTAGAGAAGAAACTATTTAAAAGAACCTAGTATGGCAATGAAATTGCATGTGATGGTACCGCAGCCCTGGATCATGGCTGGGCAGCCATGTAATTCTTTGATCCTCACCACAAGCCTGGGAGATGGGCAGCCCAGAAGTTCACTGTCTTAGAAACAGGTTTACTGCCTCCCTCATTTTCCAGATGAGAAAATTAAAGCACAAAAAATAAAAGGAGTTTTCCCTTTTAAGTTAGACAAACTTCTCGTATGCAATGTGTTCATTATTTTTGTCAAACTATTGTTAATATTCATGTCAAAACTCATTATAGCTTCAAACTGAAAATTAGATTTACTGTAAGTACCTGAAAATTAGATTTAATATAATGTTAAAACTGGTGGTAAGAACAGACCCAAAATGGAGTCACTTTTGTTAGGCTCTGCCAGGACTTAACATCTAACCTAACTACAGTTCCAGCGTCTCCCAGGAGTAGAATTTTAAACCAATCAGTCTGGAATCACCAGTAAGATAATCTCTCAGGTAAGACCCCTGCCTCCCTTCCCACAAAGAAAGGTGACCCTGCCTGAAACAATCCTTCCTTTTCTTTTGCTAATAACTTTCTTGTCCCTCCCAGTTTCTGCCTATAAAAACCTTCCACTTTGTACAACTCCTCAGAGAACCTCTCTGTTTATTAGATGGGATGCTGCCTGAGTCATGAATAGTTCAGTTGAGCCAATTAGATCTTCACATGTACTCAGCTGAATTTTTGTTAACACTGGTATGGAAAAGTCAGTAAGTACACTGTTTGCAATTTTGAGGAGATGGAACATGAGAAAAGCTTAAAGAACATCCCAAAAAAATGTCAATTTAAGTCGTTAAACAAATTATCCAAAGTACCTACTTAACTAGAGGACGTGGATCTTGGGAGTAGCATACAGGTTTTTCCTCCACAGGCGCTCTAGCAAATTCCTGTCCTTCTGAGTCTCAGGTTACTGTACAGGATGCCTTGAGCCCAGAGACACTTAGCGGCTGGAGGCCCCCATGCTCTAAGCCGGGGGAACTTGACCACTTGTGGCCATAAGAGTCTGGCTGAGAACTGAGGCCAAACCACTCCAAAAGAAGCCCCCTGCCCTGGAGGGTGACTAGTCCACTGCAGTGACAGAGCTCAGGTGGCCCCTGTGGTCCCCACCTCCTGCTGTCCACACCTGCCTTTGTGTAGCCCCTCCCCTCGAGTGTGGACAGGAGCTGTGACTTGCTTTTAAGCAACAGAATGTGGCCAATGTGATGGGAAGTCCCTCCTGTGCGGACGCCCTTGCACCGCACCGGGCATTGCGTGGCCCCCAGTGCGGTCCACTCCAAACCAGATTTGACAGGTCCCACCCCGAAGCACTTCCAACACTGAACTGAGTCCCCACTCCACGGTGTGACTTCCAGTGACTTGCCACTGCTGGAAGTGGCCTGCTCATGTTCCCGTCAGGAAGACAGAACCTTTCATAGTTCCCTATCCAGAGCTGGCTGCATCATCGCTCTCTTCATTTTGCTCACATTCTCTCTTTGTCTAGAAGAAACGTCCTCTTTTCTTTGCCTGGTTTTTCCTTCAAGACTCATCTCATGATCACCTCCTCCAGGAAGCCTTCCTTCCCTCTCAACCGGGTTGTTTATCCCTCCATTCTGCGTGACACCAGTGCACACTGCTAGCATGCGTATTATTGCTCGGTAGGGTGCAGCTGTGCTGGCATGGCGCATCATAACATACCGCTCATCCGTTTCCAGTCTGTCCTCCCAAACCACCCAGAAGCTCCTGGAGATCAGGGCCATGCTCTATTCCACTGTGTATCCCGAGTTTAGCCCAGGGTTTGGGACAGAGGAGGCCGTTGCTGGAAGTGGTGCCTCTGGCCGTGGCATGACCACCGCCACAGCACCGGGAGTTGTAAGCAGATTAAAGGCAAGCCTCACGTTACCTGTCATTGACGCCCTACCATCACGCACGTTAGCACTCAGCTGGCACGGGAGTTTCCACAAATAGCCTCTGGAGACATAGTTGTGGCAGAATTCTCTCCGTAGCCTATGCAGGAGTTTGCTGGGCTCGTGTCCTCCTTCCAGGGAGGAGAGTCCACAGCCGTCTCTGGAAGCCCCACTCACCCTCGTGCACTTTTACTGTGGGGTGGTACCTTAGTGGACATTTAGAAGCCTCTGGATACAAACCTGTCTGGGAGCATTTGGAGGCACCTGACTGGGGCAGAAGGATGACCTCTAGTGGTCCTTGCTGGTTTTGTTGGTCCACAAAGAGCACTTTCAGTGGGAAAAGATGCACTAAAATTCAAAGGCTCCACTATCTAAAAAGCACTTAATAATATATGAGGATTCTGGAAATCACAACAGAACAAAATGGCCACAGAACTGCACAGGAAATATTAAATATACCGCTTTATTACTGGCAAAATACCCATCTAGTGTAGCAGCAAATAAAATATATTTTATCAATGTTTTTAAAGTCTATGAATTTTTCAATTTAAAAAATGCTTTACGAGGCTCTGACGAACATTCCAGATGATGTAAATACAGACGAAAGATACATCACAGTGTATATTTCTTAAAAGGCATATTTTAAAATGACTCTTCTCTTTAAAAACATCCTCCCCCCAAAGAATCACTATTATTTTGCAATAAGGGAATTTGAAAGAAATGTCTCTTAAAAGCAGGGCTAGGGGAGAGGCGTGAGGTACCCACCTTCGTCTTTGGTGAGTCTGAGAGCACAGACAGACCTCGTTAGAAGCTGAGGCTCATGGAAGCTGGAGGACAAGCAGATCCTAAAAACCAGGGTTCCAGTTCCATAAAAACCATCCAAGTTGTACACAGCAGCATATACCTTCTCTAAGTATACACCTTTATCACATTATGCCATTTTCCCCATGGCAATTTGTTACGTTGGAAATTCAGAATTGATAAAATCAGTCTTATTACGCTGATTTTGACTTTTTGGGGTGAGGGGGTTGGCTTTTTTGGTTTGTTTCTTGGGGTTTTTTTTTTGAGGGAGGACGATGGCACTTGTTTATTGGATGAACAGGTGGAGTAGGAAAAGTTTGATTCCTTTTGTTAAAGACAAGTTCTACCAGAATTACTTTCTCTGATTTAGCTCAGAAACGAAGTCCCTAACACTCTTGCATGGTCACATTGCAATGTAAGTCCGTCTCTTCTGGGTGTTTACTGGACTGTGTGCGCATAAATCCAGGCGCTCTGAGATATTCTCTCCACCACTTTGCCTCTGGTTACTACTGGTCCTTAAAAGAGAGCCACCACTTTGTAAAGAAACCTTAAGCACTTTATCAGGGCTATCTGATTTCACATTTGAACTATTTAATTCAAAGTAGCAAAACTTAAGATCCTACGAGAAGCCAAAAAAGATGAGGCCCAGAGACGCAGTTGAAGGGCAGGGTCCCCGTGCCCACCGGGCTCAAAGCTGCTCACACGACAAGAAGGACAAAGGGCACACAGGGAAGCAGCAAGTAACTACATGAGGGGCTGATAAGGGACGTCAAGGAAAGCCACAAAAAAGCGGATGTGACCGTAAAAGCCTTGGCACATTGTGGGACTAGCTTGCAGTCAGGGCACGTGCAGAGCAGGGAAGGTCGGGGTGAGACCCCAGGAGGCTGACGGCAGCCAGTACGCGAGGTCTGGGTGGGATTCTGTGGCTACAGGACATTTAGGGTGAAGAGATGATCAGATCTGGGCTTTAGAAAGTCATTTTAGTATTCGTGTTATTATCCTTCAATAAACCTGAATAAATAAAAATAAAAAAAAGAGTGGGTGAGAGTGACGCAGTCAAGGAGTGATACCCAGAAGAGAGGTGAAAGAACCAGGGGAAATCTAAGTCAGGGAAACATTAGCAAATGCTACAAAGACTGAAAAAGACCCCTCTGATGCTGCAATGAGAAGTCACTGGTGACTTTGCCCCAGCCTGGCAGAAATGGAGGCAGACTGCACTGTTTTTGGGTTCCTGGGACATAAGGCTTCCTCCCCTGGGCCTGAGGTAAATAATATGCTTGAACCATTAAAGACAACAAGAATAATGATTCCCTACACCTACACATTCAAGTATCTCTGCAGGAAAAAGAACTCTGTACTTACCTAAAGCAACCTACCCCTAATACAGAGCACGATTTGTACAATACAGGCTGATGAGACAGCCAATTGCCATTGGGAAGCGCTGCTAGTTTCAGAGCCCATAAGGAAGACACGCTCTGTGAGAATCCACAGCCGGGGGACAGCCCCCAGCACTTCCCACACTTAACTGGCCCCAACCCTGTGGGGCACCCGTGAGCCCTGCCAACAAGCTGACAAACAGCAGTTGTGCTGAAATGAAGGTGCTCCGTGGGCCATCCTGTCACTAAAGCCAACATCTGGCTAATGAGTGTCACTCACAGTCTATGTTTACCTATTTTTTTTTACCATAGATGGAAAATAATGATACAATACATTTGTTTTCACTGGATACACGAGATTTTAGGAAAGCTTTTCCAGTTGTAACCACTGAAATACGTAAGGATTTGTTGGTGACTTAGCCCAATTTATCCTTTTGACTCCTGTGCTACACTTGCCTTGAGATGTATTTGGTTTAATTACTACAAATAATGAAGCTTTTTTTAAAACATCAAGTTGATAGAAGCTAACTTTCCTAAGGATTTTGGAACTTAGAAATCATGAGACGCCTGGCCCCTCGTTAATGCCTCACGAGCAGACAGACCAGAGGAGAAAAGGGATGCGCTCTAGAAAAGCCCGCTGTCCTCAGGGCTGCGGGGCTTCGTCCTGCTCAGGGCTCAGCACGCCGCTGGCAGTGCTCTTCACAGCCTGCGTGGGAGACAAGCCTCGGCTCTGCCACGTTACTGAGCTTCCCAGACACAACCAGAGGCCACGTTCTACCCATTAAGAGCCGCATGCGGGCAGTCCATCATTCTAGCAACTTCTGACAATACTTCCAGTGTAACTGAGACATCTAGCTTGGTGGCACACAGCCGGATGACTAGGAATTAGTAGTTAGCTCTGCGATGTCAGCACATGCTCCTGCACTTAAATTAGACAAAGATGGGGGTGGGGGGTGTTACTGGCGGAAGCATCTCCTTCACAGAGAAGACTAGCCGTAAAGCCAAGAGCCCAACTTAGTTTAAATTTACTACATCCTTTCCAAAAGTCCTCAAAAAGTGAAATGTATGTACTAACTCATAAAAAGAAGAAGTCGGGTCATCTATATTAGCAACATGCAGTTTAAAAAACAGCATTGCTAGGGAGCAAAGCAACAGACTGACCACAACTGGAAAATAGGATTTTCCTAAGTCTGACCACACACACACACACACACACACACACACACACACACACACACACACACACACACACACACACAAAACCCTATATAATCATTAACAGCACAGCTAAGTTAATTCATATTTCTTGACAATAATAAAACAAGAGAACATCCAAAGTAAACCACATTTCAAAAAAGATAGGATAAACTTATTTAATGGAGTCAAACCAGGTTCAGGGAAAACCCATGACACCCTCCTTTAAAGCTGATGGCAGAAGACCTGGCCAGACCCAGGTCTGACCCCAGTGGTGAGGCTCCCAGACCCGCTCCCAAGTTCAAGTGTCCCAAGTGCACACGTAAGGTCAAATCAGTGGTTTTACTCTATCCTTTACTCAACATTGATCTGCAAAAAAAAGGAAATATTAAGTATTTCTGAAAAACGAAACCAGGTCAAAATGGAAGACTGTGCTGCAATGCTAGTCTCTCCTGCCTCCTGAAGACTCAAGTCCTAGGAAAGGAAAGCCGCAGAGGGGCCAGCGAATGGCCGAGGGCCACTAGTCAGCGCACGAGTGTGACAAATTTATGAAAGCTGAAATCCAGATGACAAGAATAAGGAAGAGGCTGCAGAGAGGTGGGGCTGGTTTGCCTTGTGGGATCCGACATGAGCAGACCGAGCGACAGGAGTACGCAGTGTGGCTGAAAACGGTGAGATTAGTGAGAGGTCTGTCTAGGAAACAGTCTTTACTATGCAGGGAACAATGCGTCTGTCACCAGGGCAGACTCTTTAAAGAAACAGAGTGTCCGAGGAGAACCCAGGAGGCCTGCCTGGCGGCTGGTCCCCAGAGCACACCTTCCCTGGTTTAGGCATTAGGGGTCTCCACACTCACCCCCAAGTCAAGCCTGTTGTTTCACAAGCCCCGCTTGTGTACAGGGAACCCCTGGCCGATCTTCCTAATCCCTCTAAGTATGTGGCTGGACAACGACATCACTGGACGTTTGAGAGAAATTGTGGCTTAAAAAATAAAGAACAGAACCAAGAGAAAAATTCAGTAAAAATTAAACAAAGGTAACTCTGGGACTCGAACTTTACAAAGAGCTAATGTCCTCAGAAAGTCAAGATACTGAATCCATAAGGCCAAGAACAGTTGCTACGAAAAAGGAACAGAGACAAAGAAAGCTTTTGTACACACACATATTCACACACACACAATGAGTTAGAAAATAAAGTTCATTCCACTAGTGTACGCTTCAGGAGGGTAAAGGATTTCATCTGTCTCGGTCGTTGCTGTATCTTGAGAACCTACAGTAGTCTTGGCAAATCACAGGTGATGAGAAGGAGAGGGAGGGAGAAGGAGGGAAAAAGGGAGGAGGGAGGGAGAGGGAAAGAGGGACGGGGTCGGGAGGAGGAATCTGAGAGAAAATAAAGATGGAAGATACAGGGAAAGATGAGGCAGATATGACTCTAGGAGGTCCAAAAGCTGGTAACGGGAGTTCTGGAAAGAAGAGCCAACAAGAATTAACCGCAGAAATTCAGAAATATATTTCTAGAGCTGAAGAGATATGAGTATTCCTTTAAAGACTCTACTGGGTGTCAGGCAGGATGAATATAACGAACCCACATTTAGACCTATCACTATTTCGGACACCATGGATATGAGAAAATCCTAATAATTCCGGAGTGGCGGGGGAGAAGCAGAGCACCCATTTACAGGGATGACAACTGGAATAACACCAGTTCTAACAGCAACAATAGATGCTTGAAGACAATGAAGCAAAGCCTCCCAAGAGCTAGAGGAAAATTATTCTGAACCCAGAATTCTATTCCAAGCCAAACGAACAATTAAGGAGAAAACTAACAATCCTGCCACACATACTAAGAGA
This sequence comes from Rhinolophus ferrumequinum, assembly GCF_004115265.2. NCBI lineage: Eukaryota > Metazoa > Chordata > Mammalia > Chiroptera > Rhinolophidae > Rhinolophus > Rhinolophus ferrumequinum. The sequence continues at coordinate 91,217,019 of NC_046291.1, read as the reverse complement.
CTCAGTTTACCACTAGTGCACCCTTTCTGAAAATGTACTCCAGCAAAATGAGGGTAAAAACCAAGAAAGGAAGATGTGAGACTCGAAACTGGAATTAACCCAAGTGTCCAATGAAAGCAGATGTCAGTAGAGCAGCTGTGCCGAAGACCTGGAAAGCGATCAGTTTGAATCACATCAGGCCATCACTGAGCTCTCAGTAGGATGTCTTCAGAAGAAGGGAAGTAGATCCTAAGCACCGAAAGAAAACACAAAGTGGCATCAGGGAAGAGAGCATATAATTATGCTCTCAACAAGAGCAATCAAACTTCAGGAAAAATGTGCGAAAGTGGGGGCCACTTCAGAGGAAACAGTCTAAAGATGAAGCAAATTAAAAAGGGGTGATTCAGGCAACTGAAGGAAGAGCCCACTTGACCAGACACCAGGTACGCTCTCTTTTATGTGGTGACGTCAGAACCGTGGCATGAAAGAGACACACTAACCACGAGGTTCTTGGCTCGGCAATGAGTCAAAATTATATGCGTCATAATAATCAAATTGTTGTTGAATCAACATTTAGAATTAATCTATAGATAGAGCAGCAAAGCTCGAGTTATGGTGACCGAATGGGATATTCATGCCATCTCCCTCAATAATGTGAAAGTTGTAACGGAGAAGAAAGAGGTGACAAAAGCTGGGAGGTGAGATCCAGTAACGGGCAGGAGTGGTATATTCTCCCCTTTCAGAGTCGGGGGCCAGGAGATGCTGTCAAGAGTTGACCGAATAATAAACAGAAGTTTAAATATAGTTTTAAAAAGCGTAGCCGTCACCAAGAGAGGAATTAAAAACTGATTATCACTGTCAAAAATGGGGATGGCAGTGAGGGAACCCAGTGAGCTACATCCTCGTCTGCCACAGCGTCGTCACCGGGAATGTCTGAGATGGAAAATCAAGAAACGACGGCATAAAAATAGTGCTTAGAAATACGGGCGCACCTAACGAATGATCTGAGAATAGAAAAGGTTAGATAATGACTTTTGAGGAACAGGCCTGGGGTAGGGAAGAGCGAGACTAAATAGCTTCCGTTACAAGCACTTCTGACCGTTAGAATTTTGCAGCACATGCAGTTACAATTGTGATCAATTTAACGGATTTTTAAAAGTATCAAAGTCAAGTTTACTACTATAACATTAACTGTATATATTAGTAT